>NC_140937.1:25314450-25760900 GCF_014529385.1 Adiantum capillus-veneris | reverse complement strand
CCGTATCAGCCATTCTAACTCCTCAAAATTTTCCTCACATGCTAGTTCAGCTACCAGATCCCTTAAGAGGTAAGTACATGACAGATCATGTGAAACACTTGAGAAAAGTAAAGAGGATACCTCTCAACAAAAGTAACAGTGGATGAGTCTAGTGAACAAGCCATATCTTTGAATACATATAGTTTTGGTTAGGTTGCATTTAAACATAAAGGTTGTTTCATTGTGCGTGATGAGACATTGTGAGTTTTGGGCTATGGGTCGGATCTTGTATACTTCCACTCTTGTTGCTAGATGGATTTTGCTCATTTACCTTTTTTTTTTGGTTTGTTAGAGTATATTACATACATATATATTCCCTAAGATTTGAAGTGAAGAGTTCAAGGAAGGACAATTATTATAAGGAAAGCGAATGAATGATTAATGTGAATAACTACTCCTCCTTCCTTGGGTAGATCATACTTTTGAAAAGATGTCATCATTTTTTGAAACCAATTGTTCTACCTTGTAATAGGCAAGGAATTTGGCCAATATTTGTCTGCCACTCTACGTGCTTTATCAAGTTGCAAGGGTGGTAAGGTACTTTCCCTTGAGCTAACTCAAAATGTTTCTTTAGGAGATAAATTTACAATGAAAGACGTAGATTCATTTGTTATTTTGTGGAGATTGATAGTGGTAGGTGGAGGTTATGTAGAAGTTTTTACATGCTTGGATGAATAACATGAGGAGATAGAAGCTTGATGTGACTCTCCTCTTCCTGAGCTAGATGGAATAGATTGTTCTGACTTTGGAACCCAAATTAACTCTAGGAAAGGTGTGGAATACTTTGTGATCATTTCTTTTTCACGATCCCCAATCGGCCTTGGACTTGCCAGATTTAACTTACATGGTTTTGTAAGTGACAAGAAAGAACACAACTTATGTCTAGGTACCCAAATTTTATCATTGCCATCATCATAGCCTTAGGCTTCTAGTAGTTATGTAGGAACCCAACACAATGTAACCTTACATTTATTAGAGTGAGTAGAGGCTTATTTTTTGAATGAGATTGAAGAGTAGAAGGGGCCATTAAAAAAGCCTTTAGGACCTACTGATATGTACCCTTTATCAAGTCATGCTCAGCCTTAGGTGCAACATGGCCTATCTTAGCCATGGAAGTTGAAGCTTTAGAGGGTTGTTCCATGTACAAAGATGTTCCAACTTCTTGAGTGGTAGGATTGAGACCTATTTTTTGTGTTGTGATACTCTTGTTCTCCCAAACGATAGTGCAATTAGTTGTGGACATCCATTTATGCCCTAGGTTTATGTTGCCCTCCATAACACCAACATGCATCACCAAAAAGCTTTGAACCATGGTCCCATTGTCATAGATGATAGGAGTGTGCAAGATCCCAAAGAGAAAATAGTTTTCTTCTTATTGATACCCTTGACTTGGATGGTACTCTTTGCTACCATATACATGTGGTAGTGATGTGTGTGAATACACTTAGGACTGTCGAGGCATTTTTCCCTCACTAGGAGTTTTTTTCCCTCGTGCATTGTATATACACCCATCACTCTAGGGCTAACTTATCTTTCATTTGTGCACTAAGCAATACTACTCGTTGTTGTGTGCCTTGAGCTTCTTTGTCATCTCTGAGTTTTGTGTGTTTCGCTGCAACCCTATTTCCAACAATTGGTATCAGTAGAGCAGGTTTCATCCTCCCGAGCTTAGTCGCCAACATTCCATGTACATGCCTGCTCACTTTCTCAAATTTTTGTGAGCTTTGGTGAGCATTAGCATTTTTTCTCAGAATTTCCATTGGGGCTCATTTCGGCCTCCTTGTAGTGCAAATTTTTTATCAGTGCCATTTTCTATATAACAGGTCCTTACAGTCTGGCGACGCTAGTGTCAACATTTTGAAGGAGCATGTTAGACAAAGGTTAAGAATTCAAAAAATAAAACGAGCTCCTTTCAAAATCCAAATGGTGGACCATTGGATGGTCTAATCCAACAGTCTGAATAAAAATCTTCATATCACGGTAGGCTCTAAGAAGTTCAAAACCAGTTTCTTGGTATTAGATGTGCAAGGGGCATATGGTATGCTATTGGGAAGGCCATGGCTCAAAAGTGCAAGATCTATACATGACTATGCAATCCAAACATTAACAATCCAAGGACCCAATAGAAGAATTCACATCAAGACAAGCACCCGACAAACAATACCAGAAGCTGGAAAGGCCAGTGAGGCGAGAAGAGGTATGTAGGAAATATGGAACAAAGAAGATCAAAAGAATGTTGGCATCCCCATGAACATATTTCCCCTACTTGAGATAAACTTAAATTCAATACTTCTAGAGTGCAAAATCAACAAGCATTTGAAACTGAAGATTAAGAAAAAGGCCAGGTAGTTGTTTCAAAAGTATCGAGATATGTTCACCTCGTAGCATATGGATATGAAGGGTGTCTATCTAGAGGTATGCCACAATCAAATACCACTAAAATTAGATGCACGACTAGTTTAATAGCGTCATAGGTAGATGATGAATCTAAACTATAACAAGAAGGTTAACACTAGTTTGGTACCAAAAAGGACACTTTAGTGTCTTTTTTTGGTGAATTTAAATAAAATGGTACATGAAATCTAGAACACATCTCAAGAAATGCTTTTGCAAACTTATAAAATGTTATTCAAAGTAACCATAGAAATTATAATCCCTCACTTTTGATCTTAACCTCAATAGTAAGTACACTCATGATAAGAACCTACGCAAAACAGCATTCAATGTTTCATTAAAACTCATACTCTAGCCTAAGAAAAAAATGAGCAGGATGCATGTAATAATCCGTGGTAAGTACTTATATATGTGTTTGATATTTTTGCAAATGTCATGTGAGAAAAACATCCTTTGGGACTAGAATTAAATATAGAAAGTCCTGTGGGTCGAATATGCAACGTTCACAAATTCAATTAACGATCACAAAAAACATTTAGTTCATCTAAATTTACTATGTCTTATGATGCATATATACTAGATCTATGACTGCATTACATAAGGTGATAATTTTTAATGGTTATGCAAGCCATATTTGGTGATTTATGGCATATCCAAAAAACTGTGCATGTTGTAATTATGATTTTTTATTTATCAAAGATAAGCCTTAAAATAAAGTCCACTTTTGGATTTTTCCATTCATCTCACTTATTTGTATACAAATAACTCATATGGACACAATTGGGAGATTTATATACCCACTTTCATTAGTTTTTCATAGCAATGTTTTTTTTGCAAGAAATTACGTACTAACTTTTTTTTTAAATGAGCTTAAATTACAAGATTCCTATGAGTTTGAACCCTTGAAAAATGCTTAATTGATGGGTATTGACCTATAGATACATTATACACCTTAGGTTTTGTCCCATAACCTCATCATGTTAATGAAAGAGGCCTTGAAAGACCAAAATTTTCCTCTTTGTCAACATTTTCAAGATTTTGGTCTTTTGATTATAACAAAAATCTAGTCCCATAACTAGGTTATGAAGCTCAATTTCTTGCTATAATAAGTTTTTTCATATCCATACACCTTGAAAATATGCAAAATCTTATTTTGATGAGAAGTTATATTCAATTTATGAAAATTTTGTTAAAACTGCACTAAATTTCTATGATTTTTTCATCTTAAAACTTATCATTATAATCTTAATTTGGTATTAATTTTGGCAAAAGTAGAATTTTTTGATGTTCTTCACCTCATAGATGACCTAAGATATGACGAGACCTATGTAGTTTTTTTCTAGATTCACCAAATAATTATGACAAGTTGCTAGAAAAACATGACACTTTAGTGTCTCAAGACATTTGAGTGTCCGATTATTACAAAACTAGTGTTAAGGAAGAAATCATCAATCTACTAAAGGCAAGATTCATTATACTGAAATGGCAAGTAGCGATTGGTTGTTTCCTATAGTGGTAGTTCCAAAAAAATAATTGGGAAGCTAAGGGTCTGTGTGGTCTATTGAAAGTTGAATGCTCATTCAAGGATTTGTTCCCTTTTCATTCAGAGATTGATGTCAAATAAGATAGGAGGACATGAAATGTACAACTTCATGAATGGATGTTGTGGGTACAACTAGCTAAAGATAACACCAGAAGATCGAGAAAAAATGACATTCATCACTAAATGGAAAGCCTTCATGTTTCTAGTAATGCCATTTGGTTTATGTAGCACTCCAACAACCTTTCAGAGGTATTATAGAGATCTTTAGTGAGTTTTTGCACAAATTTCTTCCGATATTGTGGATGATTTTACAGTGTTATCATTTGAATATATGCATCTCCTATTGGAGATGGTATTTGAGAGATGGAGCGAGAAAATGATATATCTCAATTCTTTTAAATCAATGTTCATGGTGTGAAAGGGATAGATATTGGGACATGTTGTGTCCAAAAATGTTATAGAAATGTTGAAGACAAGATCCAAAGTGTCTAGCAAGCTACATTGCCAACAAATGTGTCTGAATTAAGTTCATTCTTGGGGTACATCAACTTTTACAAAAGGTTTATTCATATGTTTGCAACAAAGTCCATTCCACTATACATTAAACTACAAGAGTTGGATTTTCCTATACCCCAAAACGTGAAGCAAGTTTCTAGTGACAAGATTTAGCGTGGCAGAATAACGGTATTCCACAACAACAAAAAGAGACACTGGAAATGGTTTTTAGTGCAACAACATTCTAACATTATCTGTTGGAAAAAAAAATTCACTTTTATGTGGGCCATCAAGCGTTACTCTTTATAATTAAGAAACTAGAGATTCAATGAAGATTAATCAAATGCATGTTGTTCCTGTAGGAATTTGAAATCAAGATTTTCCATAAACAAGGAGAGACTCACGATGGTGCAAATTTCCTATTAATAATCACTAAAGGTATTTTAGCAACATCAATAAGGGATGAACCAATGGATGCTGAACTATTTCAAACCATGAAACTATGTCAAACAATGGCAATGGATAGGCCAGATGAAGAATGGCAATATGTATATGATTTTTTTCAATACACTGGTTTTTTAGTAGACTAGTCTCAGTCCAATAAAAATGCCCTTATGACCAAAAGTCTAAAACTCGGTATTATAGTTGGATTTTTGTATTGATTAAGTCTTGAGAACATGTGTACTTATCCAAGGAAGGATGCAAGTGATCCCTAAAGCTCAGAGTGGTAGTTCAAGGGGGACACTTTTCCACTAAAATACTTATAAGAAAACCTTGCAAGCAGGGTTATGGTGGCAAAGCATGATGTCAGATGTTTGACCCTTTTGCAAAACATGTGATATTTTCCGGAGAATGGTCACACCTACTACAACAGACATGACACATGGGACTACAATACATTCCTTATGAATATTCATGAAATGGGGTCTAGATTTGATGGGATTAGGGTTACATCATCTTTTATAGCTACACCATCTTTCTGAAGAACCCCTCAAAATCCTTCTTGCACAGCATATTGTTCTCCATGCATTTTTGTGTATGCATAAATAGGATGTCCCATCATTGGACATATGCATTAGACACTCCTTTTTTGCTTCCACCTATGCACCTTGAGTGGACTACAATAGGCCAACCAATGTTCCATCATGCTACCCTTTCACATTTGCTACCTTTTTAATTCCATATCTATCAGCAAATAATCCCTTGAGTACTTTATTACTATTCTCCATGCTAATAATTACTCCAATAATGCGCGTATACCAAAGGCACTTTTTTTCCACTGGGTTTTTTCCCTTTGGTCATCCAGGTATAAGACCCTAATTTAGAACCTCATCATTCTACTTCCCTTGTACACATTTTTCATAAATAAACAGCAACCTCATCATGATGCTATTACAACGGACAAATGCAACATCATCTCTCAAAATCGACTACTCGGACCAATGAAGATGTTGCAGCAAATTGAACCTCATCAATAAATCCAACAACAAAATGAAGATCGGCCCATCAACAACCAATCAAAACCTTCCACAGCCTCCAAGGACACTTTTTCAACAGTGCCTGGGAACGGGCACTAAAATAGGAAGGGGGGAATGTTAACTGAGTCAACGTCAATTAACAAAAGCTGCTAAAAACTGAAGACGTACGGATGCACATCGAAGATCAACGTGAAGAAAGCAGTAAAAATTGGAGTTACACATTTTTCACATTGTTAACCCTCATGGCTCACGGACACCCTATCACCTACGATGGACGTTGTAACCTACGGTGAACATTGTATTATTTATTTGGTAGAGTCAGGTACCGGGTTTGTCGGTCCAATAGGAAAAGGGTAAGAGTGATTGCCGATGAGAGGCGCACTCTAACTAGAACATTCAAGGGATTAGTTGGCTAAGCATGGGCGCCCAAGTGTGAATGGGGCGAGCTCATATAAAAGTCAACTAAACCTAAAATTCACTCATTCTCTCATTTGTGCAATAGAAGAGTGCTCTTGCTCCATCTCCATCTCCATCTTCTTCTCCTTCACCTCCTTGTGTATGTGTGTATGAGAGAGAGAGAGAGAGATATATAGTCAAAAAGAAATATATAGTCATGGCTACATGTTATATAAGTAAATGGGTGGAAGTTAAGGTCTTACCCAACAACACAGCCAAGTCCACATCCTACTGTCTATATGAACACATTATATGTCGATATGGTTGTTTGATTGAGATAGTTTTAGATCAGGGGACCCATTTCATTAATGAAACTATTCAGAATCTGATTGAAATGTATTAAATAATGTATCAAAGTCTACTCCATACCATCCCACATGCAATGGATAGGCTAAAAGTAGCAACAAGACTATTAAGTCCATTGTGACTAAGATAGTTTCGAAGGAAGCTCACACCTAGCATGACAAGCTTCAAATGGATTTTTGAGTGTATAGAATAGCCTAAAAGATTACAATTGGTATAACACCATTCAAAATTGTGTATGGAACTGAAGTAATGGTGCCCATGGAATTCAATGTTCCCAACCTCAAGATGGATATAGAGCTAGTGCCCATGGAATTCAATGTCCCCATCCTCATGCTGGCTATAGAGCATGATATGGATTACAACTCAACACTAAAGAAGAGAGTGGATGAGCTTCTTAAACTCGATGAAATCAAACAAAGCGAAATGATTAAAAAAAAGTAAGTAGTCCAACAACAAAAGAAACACTCGCATGATAGTAAGTGAAAGTAAGGGAGTTCAAAAAAGGCAACCTAGTTTTTTTATATCAGTTAAAGTGAGGCCCGAAGAAACCCAATCTAAAGATAGCATGGTTAAGACTGTATGCAGTAGAATGGGTTTTCTCTAATGGCATAGTCAAATTAAAGGATTTGTCTAGACTGATTCTACCTGAGGTCTATAATGGAGCAAAGATTAAATTGTACTATTCCAGAACCTCTAGCACCAGATCCCAAAGGCACTTACACATCTGATTCTAAAAGCCCTCCATTGGAGCAACTAGAGCAAGAAGCCATCTACAGATTGATTCAGAATAAGAACACTGCTTCTAGTACTCCTATAAGGAAATCTTAGTGAGGATTTCTTCATATGCACCCTAGGATTTATCGAAGGGCACACTAAAGAAGGCTCCATATAAACAAAGACCCAAACGCAAATGTTGAAATCAAATCAAAATCTAAAATTTTGGAAATATGCCAAAATTTAAGAAAGGAGAGGAGGATGTAGATAGCGAGAATAGACTCTATGTAAGCACTAATATACAAAAAAAATACCAGTAGGTAATTATCCAATCAAAAAATCAATCAAAACACAATACAAGCACCTATAAATAGGGCCTACTACTTTCATTTTGGGTTTGTCAATCTCTTGTCGGCTAGTCTTGAGTAGAGCTTTGATGTAACCATATGTCTTTGGATTCTTGCACGGTCTTATAATCCAACACTCAATGCAAGCTTCGTTGTACTTTTGACTTAGTAATCTGAATATACAAATTTCATTTGTATTGTTGTCCAATGTCTGATTCTATTCTTTCAATTTAGCCCAATTATCTGTATGATTTTTTGATTGTTCATCTAAAATTTGATTATGTTCATCCTATCTGATCTCATTTGATCTGAGATCTGACTCTGAAGTTCTAACCTAGAATAGATGTCAAGTGAGTAGCTCATTCCATTTTCAATCTTATAATGAATATCCTTTCAATCCTATTTTACATCAACTAAGCAAAGCTCATGCTGAGTACATGGTGTGAGAGCTTCTCTGATTGGCCAAAAAACAACGACATGATCCACCAATGATGATCAAGTTAATGTGTAGTCTCTTAATTAATATTTGAAGAGCATCTATCCTCCTACTACCCATGCTATTCCTCACAAAATTCTCATATTCCCCCTCCTCATGATTCTCACCCTTCTTGTAATCGGGCACTCGAACCTCTTTTGATACATCTTAATTCTTAGCCAAATTATTTCATCAATGGCATCAAGTGCACGTTAATGTGGCTCTCAACCATGTCAACCTCCACTACCATTTTATCCAGCACCATCACCTTCACTACCACTTGGCTATCCCCAATACCAATATTATTGACCACCACCTCCTATGCTTTTGACCCCCACAACTTTCAAAGATAGTGGTGCTACTGCCAAATTTTATTACTTTTGTCGGCACACTCAAGGCATTATCTCAAGCTCTTCTAGCAATTTGATGTTACCTTTAAAGCCAACAACTTTACCAAAAAGTCAAAACTCATCCAAGTCACCTCTTTTGTCAATGATAGGGCTATGTAATGGTGGACCACTCCCCACCAAAACCCATTGGTCCCATGACGGCCTTGTCTTTGCATGATATATTTTTTTCACAATATATGATCATCATTCTAGAAGTGTATTTTTGCCTATCTATACTTTCTAGGCTACACCTTAGTTAACCAAATTGAGGTTTATGGGGTAAGTTTATCTTTTTCATGAAGGGATTATGGGGTAAATTTATCTTTTTCATGAAGGGGTTATTGGTGGCAACATCCACCAACTCATGTCTCATGTTCCTATTGGATACCATACCATGAAGCATGATTAGGTTTTCTAGATTCTCTTGCAAAGATACACGACATAGAAAAATCTCTAGAGCAATGATGTCCTATTCCACTCAATTGGGAACTTGTCAACCATCTCAAAAGTTCTCATGAGAACCAATGTTTTTTCTTCAAGAGAGAGTTGAATATTGTGCCCCAAGGGTGATGATTTGATTTTGGACTTGGAGGCCATACTTCATGTACTTGTCCTACACACTCTCGTAAAAATTCTTCCACTTATCCAAGCAACCACAACAAACCTTTCTAATTTTTACTAAATGGCTTGCCCAAAACTGGTCCACATTGTGCTCCCCTACTCATCCACATTTTCCAACTTGAGTTTCAACTTTATAAGACTATATCTCTCTCTTTATTTTCTCTTAATATTCATTCTTTCTTATTGTAATTAAAGTGTTAAACGATGGTTTGGTACCAAACTAATAGTAACAAAAAGGACACTTAATTGTCCTTTTTTTCAAATTTGAACCAATGTTATGTCATATTTGGAAAATATAGCCTAAAATCCTTTTTTAAGCTTACAATATGTTGGTTAAAGTATTCAAAAAATATATATAATCTCTCACTTTTGAGCACAAACTCATATAGAACTATAGTCATGAAAAGTACCTGCGTAAAACATCAGTTTAGGCTCATTTGAAACGTGTCTGTTAGTTTTAGAAAAAAATGAATGTATTGCAAGCAATAATCCGTGTTAACTACTTATGTATGTGCTTCACATTTCTATAAGTTTTATGTAATTTTTTAAAAATCTCACCAATTAAACATGTGACATTATGTGGGTCTACAATGCAATGTTTTTTTAATGATGCAATTAATCGCAATAGCTGATGCAGGTCTTTCATGTAGCTTCACATTTGTTTATGCTACATAAGCACTCATTCTAGCAGCTTAGTCCTTAAAATAATGGGATTTGATTTTCGTGCGAGCTATCTTCAGTAAATTGTTCAATTCTATTTTTTAGTTCATGAGAGATTGGCCTTAGAATTGAGTCTAACTTGGAAATGATTCAGGCATATTAGTTGTATGTATATAAGTACTTCATGTGGATGTAATCTGGGAATCTATATTCACATATTTATGGGTTTTTTATATGAATGTTGGCTTTGAAAGAAATTTTATAGCACTATTGGACCGTAATTTTTAATTTTTTCAATATAACATCATCATGTTTGTGAGAGAAGCTTCAAAAGGCCATTATCTTAATATTTCTCAACTTTTTTTAACATTCAGATTTTTTTGTTTATGGCCCATAATTGGGATAAGAATTAAGTTTTTAAGATTACTATTTAGTTGTATGAAGCATGTTACTGTCCATAAAACCTTCAAAATAATGAAAAACATTAGTTGTCTAAGAAGACAAGCATTTTATAAGAATTTGGACAAATGAGGTCAAAATTTTACCACGATTTTTAAATTAAAACTTATCAACAAAATCTTCAAATAACATTGATTTTTACATGAACAAATTTTTTCCTTAATTTTAAAACTCAAAATATAAGGATACTTACAAATTTTATTTCTACCTTCACCAAATAATTGCGGCAATATGGTGAAAAAATATGACACCTTAGTGTCTCACGACACTAGAGTGTCCAATTACAGAACTATTGTTAAGAATTCTACACACCTTGGTCCTTGCATTACACACTCTCTCTCACACACACACAAGCACACATACCTATTTTTCATCAAGCCATCATGAAATCTCACCTTATTTATAGTTGATACATATGCAACACCAAGATTTGTGTATATTAAGATCTATGTTGTATCTAGTCATCTTTTTAAAAATTAATTGTTATCTTAGACTCCCTCAAACCCCACCCCGACCCATTCCTTTATCTTCCTCCCCCTCTTGCACGTTGTGCCTCTATCCCACCTCCACTCCCCCCTATTATCCTTCACTCCCCCCATCCTCCCCAGCTAAATTAATGACCAAACAACAAAAGAGAACATAAATGATATCTTCTGGGTACGGGTGTGCATTGTTGGCTTTCTAAAACAAACCTTGGTGTCATAATAATCAATATCTAATTTTGCTATATGATTTTCTCATGTTAAACTGATCATTGATTATGGGGAAGTGCCAGAGGAGAAAAAGCTAGAATATTGGTTAAGCTAGCAGACTGGCCACAATCACAGATCCAAAGGAGGGAAAATAGGGATCCAAAGGGGGGGCCATCTGCAAAAGAGCTATGTGCAACAATGGGCTCAAAAGACACTAAGGTTCAGCCCATTAAGACTTACAAAATGCTAAGGTTCCAAAATTCAAAGGTTGTGTCCAAAGGTCAAACATTAGGGGAATTGGATGCTTTGAGTGTATCCCAAAAAGTATTTGTCAAGCCCTACGTAGGAGGGGGTGAGCCCAAGAAGTTGGGGCGGAGAGAGAAACACCCACACACACTCACAAGCTTCATTTGTACACAAGGGAAAAAAGGGACACATGTCAGCTCCCTAGGCCAGATGCCCACAAGGTGTACTCAAATCCTATTGGATGGCCATGGAGGTGGACCACTGAGAATTAGGCTAGAGTAAATCTAGTTTAATTAATTTAAAAACACTTAATAAAAGAACCAAGAAGAATTAAGATCTCTAGAAGACTATTGGAAAGTCTCCCAAGGGGACCAATGAGCATTCAGCAGCCCAATGGCTTGCCTGATTCCTATTGGCTAGGAGGCAAAGGGGTACAATCAGAGTTTAGTTGCATTATTAATTACCTAAAGCTCTCACAAAAGTGGAAAGGGGGACACATGTCATAAGGCTATCACTTATGCTGCTTAATTTCCATTGGCTAGTCCTAGGAAGGTCCAATAGGGTTGTAGCATGAGCATTTAGCAAGGGGGGTCGACCAAGAGAGAGAGGGGGCTGATTTTTGCAAGGCATTATCACACACACACTCACACAATCTCATGCTTGAAGCAAAGAAGACTCTCTCTCCTTCTCAAGCTTTAATGGAAAGCTTACCACCTACTCCAAGCTTGTGAGAAGGGATGCCTACACCAACAACTCTTGGCTTTGTGATGCAAATCCAACCAAGAGCCAAGCTTCAATGCATGCTCATCTCCTCTACCATGCTAATTACTAAGCTAAGCTATGCTAATATGAGTGATTATGTGAGGAGATGTACATCTTTCTCGTAAGAATACTCCTTCCTCTCAATCTACTCTCATACCCTACTAGCTCTCACCATCTTCGAAGGTGTGTGAGGTCTTGGGTATGAGACTGTGAGGGAATTGATGTTGTGTTTGATAAGTGTTTTCCTTAGTGCATGAAGTTTCCATCTTCATTGCACTAGCTAGTATTGAAGGAACACAAAGAATTGTATTATAAAAAGTCTCTGTTAATGAAAGAAACCATAATACAAAGCCTTTTGGAGGGGGGACCGGCTCCATGCAAATCCGGTCCTCAACTGTTGTCGATTGCTTAATTTCTGTCTCTTTTGAAGTATTGTTCATTCTATCTAACTAGGTGTTATGCTTTTTGTTTCTCTTTGCACCCAAGCACTCTTGTTATTCTCATTAGGAAGCTATTCTAATGAAATGCTCACTATGTTCATGCTATTTTCCTCTACACACAAGTTACTAGACCATTAAATGTTACATTGGTATCAGAGCACAAGGTATCTCTTTTCTTGCTCAAGAAGGGAGGTCCTCAAGCTAGCTATAAATGGTTGGTACTATTAATTGCATGTGAGTAAGTAGAATAGGGATTTTTCATCCTTGCAGTGCATCTGCCTTTGTGCAGTTAATGGGGCATCACCGTCGAGAGCTATGGTCTTAATAGTGGAGTCCTACGGGGCTTGCCTACGTCACTATTGAGCTATTAGAAGCTTGACAAGAGCCCGTGCTGTTTTGGTGTTGAACGACCCTCTCTTCTATTACTGGCAATTAATGGTATTCGAGCCACGAGTACAATAGCTTGAGTGCTTTTTCTAAAGGGGTAAAGAGGAGTTGCAACTAGGGCTTGAAGTGCCAAAGTACACCTAAAAATTTTACATCTAAAACTTGTTAGAATGGCTGACAATAGTAAAGATAGTGAAATTAATGTTGATAACTTTGATTTTGCTAATGAGCAAGCTACTAATGATACCCCGATGCTTGTTAACTATCTTGTTTCTAGGCTTCAACAAGCCATGGGCAATCCATCCCTCCAAAGTGAAGTGCAACAACAGCTTCGTGCTCATGGGATTCTCCAAGCTCCCCACCATGATGAGAGAGCACCTAGGAAGCCTCCTTGCGAGACTTCCAAACGAGGTCTCTCTCCAATTCGGGAAGAAGAAGAGGATCCCTATGAAGGGCTCAGAAATTTACTCCTTGATGACGCATCTCCTTCTCAAAGGAGAACTCAAGAGCCTCCACCGAAGGAAACTATAAAGAAGTGAGTCTCCCGCCACCTTGACGGAGATGGTTCCACAAAGACGGCGTGCTAAATGCTCTCCATCGCCTCCAAAACGGATAAGACCATCGCATACGTCTCCACGCCATACTTCAAAGAGGGATGACAAAAGGCAAGAGAAGAAAAAGGCGAGAAAGAGGACACCCTCTCCTCCATCTTCTTCATCCTCTTCCTCTTATGAAAGTGATGGTGAATACAACAAAGATCAAGGCAAGAACAAGGCAAAAGAGATCACCCTCTTCTCCATCTTCCTCAAATTCTTCATCTTCTGAAGAAAGTGATGGTGCAACCTTTGAACCATCAAAAAGAAGAGGCCATAGGAAATCCTATGCCGCGTGGAAGAGGTCATCCAAGCTCAAGAAGTTCAAAGAGGGAGGGAAGAGCATCTCTTTTGTAACATTTAATGGCCTAATAACTTATGTGTAGCGGAAATTAGCATGAACATAGTGGGCATTTCATTAGAATAGATTACTAATGAGAATTACAAGAGTGCTTGGGTGGAGAGAGCAACAAAAAGCATAACACCTAGTTAGATAGCATCAACAATACTTTCAAAAGAGAGAGAAATTAAGCTATTGACAACAGTTGAGGACCGGATTTGCATGGAGCCGGTCCCCCCTCCAAAAGGCTTTGTATTATGGTTTCTCCCATCAAGAGAGACATTGTACAATACAATTCTTTGTGTTCCTTCAAGACTAGCTAGTGCAATGAAGATGGAAGCTTCATGCACTAAGCAAAACACTTAACAAACACAACTTGAATTATCCCCGTTCTCAGAACCAAGACCTCACACACCTTCGAAGATGGTGAGAGCTAGCAGGGTATGAGAGTAGATTGAGAGGAAGAAGGAGTATCTTACGAGAAAGATGTACATCTCCTCACATAATCACTCATATTAGCATAGCTTAGCTTAGTAATTAGCTTGGTAGAGGAGATGAGCATGCATTGAAGCTTGGCTCTTGGTTGGATTTGCATCCACATGCCAAGAGAGTGTTGAGGTAGGCTTCTATCTCACAAGCTTGGAGTAGGTGATGAGTTCTCCATTAAAGCTTGGGAAGAGATAGTCTTCTCTTTCTTCACACATGAGATTGTGTGAGTGTGTGTGTGTGTGTGTGATAATGCCAAGAAAAAATCAGCCCCCCCTCTCTCTTGGGCGAGCCCCCTTGCTATTTGCTCTTCCTGCAGCCTCATTGGCCCTCCCCAAGTCAAGCCAATTACAATTAAGCAGCATAAGTGATAGCCTTCTGACATGTGTCCCCCTTTCCCCTTTTGTGAGAGCTTGAGGTAATTAAATAATTAAACTAAACTCTCATTGGACCCCTTTGCCTCCTGGCCAATAGGAATCAGGCAAGCCATGGGGCTCCTGAATGCTCATTGGACCCTTTGGGAGACTGCCCAATAGTCTTCTAGGAGACTTAATTCTTATTGGTTTCTTTTATTAAATGTTTTTAAATTAATTAAACTAGATTTACTCTAGCTTAATTCTCATTGGTCCACTTCAAGGGTCATCAAATAGGAATTGGGCACATCTTGTGGGCATCTAGGCTAGGGAGCTGACATGTGTCCCTAATTCCCTTTGTGTAAAGGGGCTTGTGTGTGTGTGTGTGGCTTTCTCTCTCATCCCCTAGAAGAAGGTCTCACCCCCTCCCATGTAGGGATGTGCATTGACTTTGGAGAGCACACAAAGCATCCAATTCCCCCTAAGCTTTAACCCTTTGGACACATTCTTTGAATTTTGGAACCTTAGCATTTTGGAAGTCTTAATGGGCTGAACCTTAGGGTCTTTTTAGCCCATTGTTGCACATGGATCTTTTGCAGATGGCCCCCCCTTTGGATCCCTATTTTCCCTCCTTTGGATCCCTACTGTGGCCGGTCTGCTAGCTTAACCAATATTCTAGCTTTTTCTCCCTTGGCACTTCCCCACATTAAATGATCAGTTTAATATGAGAAAATCATTTAAGAGAATTAGATATTGGTTATTATGACATTACCTCTCTCTTGAAATCATAGTCGTCCTCGACTATGGTGTAGAGAAGATAAAGCATATTCATGAGTCCTTTTCTTAGCGGATAGAGGATCCCTATGTTACCCTACGACATCATTCCATAATGCATGACTAGTCCATTTGGCGCTTGAGAGCCTGAGGCTGCCGCAAGCATGTCTGCACATCAGTCCTATCAATCTTCCGTAGTAGAGTGACAAGCTCTACTTGGTATTTGCGAGACGTCGTCTCCACAAACTTGATCTAAGCATGCATACTACTTCATTTTTGTGCACAAATTAAAAAAAGGAGAGTCATATAAGACAAAAAATTTGTTCATTTTTTTTAAAAACATTTTGTACATTTGCTTACTCTTGGGAAGCATTGTAAGCATTGACAAGGTTTAGGTTATCCTTTAATTGTATGCCTTGCATCCATCTAGCATCTTCAAAAGGATAATTCTTAAACTTAATAAGATATCGTCGGATAGTCTTACCGCCTCTTAGTACCTTGTCTTCATGTCGGAGAATGGACTCGGGCTGCAGCACCTCCTCTTGGTCCTCGATCTCCGGTGGGTCTTCAATAGTCGGTTCTTGAGGTGGCTCTCCTTTGTAAGGCTTTAATAGGCTCACATGGAAAGCATTGTGTATGAGCCAATGATTGGGCAACTTGAGTTGATAGGCCATCTCATTGATTGGCCTAAGAATCTAAAAGGGACCATAGTACCTTTTTGCTAGTTTAGCATAGTACTTTTGGTGGCCCGTAGGATTCTTGCCCGTCGCGTGCCTTAATCGAGCCTTTGGAAATTTTAACAAGACCCAATCGTTTTCTTTAAAGGCTGCTCTTCTGTGCTTGTCAGCAGCAGCCTTTTGCCTTTGCTGTGAGATAGAGATAGCATCCTTAATCTTTTGAAAAGATTCTTGTAGGTCTCAGCTATACTCATCTACATCAAAGATCTTCCCGTGTACCTTAAGTAGCAAGGGACTTTTTGATCTTCCCTCAATTACCTCAGAAGGTGCTTTTCCCGTGGAAGTATGTACAATGTTATTGTAGGCATACTGCACTAAGGGTAAGTACTTCTCCCATTGGGATCTTTGATCTACTTCCGTTACATAGGCTTTTAGTAGATCGAGAATTTTTAGGTTAGCTATTTCACTTTGGCCATCCGTTTGTGGATGATAGGCTGAAGAGAAGTTTAGTCTTGTACCTAAATTCTCAAAGAGACCCTTCCAGAAGTTACTGGTCATTCTAGGATCTCTATCCGACACTATGGACATTGGCAAGCCATGGTACTGGAAAATTTGTGAAATGAAGAGGGTTGCCATTTGATGGGCTTTGATAGTCTTTTTGACAGGTATAAAATGAGCTTGCTTACTGAACCTGTCTACTATCGTCCATATTCCCGTATTCCCATGGATAGACTTAGGCAATCCAAAGATAAAATCCATGGATATGCTCTCCCATGGTGAATTAGGGATTGGCAAGGGTTGAAGCAATCCAAGTTGCTTCCATCTATCAAATTTTGTCTTTTGGCATACCACACATTTGGAAACATACTCTTGTATGTTCACTTTCATGGTAGGCCAATAGAAATATGTTTCTATTCCCTTTAAGGTAGACCGAATGCCTCTATGCCCCGCATAAGGTGGAGCATGAGATTCATACATTACTTTCTCACGTAGTGAGTTAGTAACGCATAGTCTATTGCCATAGAGAAGATAACCATCTTGTAAAGTGAATGGTTCTTCTTTCTTCCCTAATTCCAGGGCTGAAATCACATCTCTAAAGTCGGGATCAATAGCGTACTCATCTATCATTGAAGATAGATCATTGTGAGTTGCTATGGAAACCGCATTCACTCTCGGCCATCTTGAGAGTGCATCGGCTACTTGATTGTGCTTGCCAGCAATGTGAGCAATATGAAAATGAAATTGCGAAAGGAAATTTGCCCACCTCATTTGTTTGTCGGAGAGCTTGGTCTGCGTCATGAAGTACTTAAGACTTTGGTGATCCGTTCGCAGAATGAAAGGAGTCCCCAATAAATAGTGCTTCCATGAGTCTAACGCATGTAGAACTGCAAGGAGTTCCTTTTTGTATATGCCTAGAGCTTGCTCAATAGGGTCGAGCCTTCGACTCTCATAGCCTATGGCGTGCCCTTCTTGGAGCAAAACAGCTCCAAGGCAATCACCACAAGCATCACATTGGACCTCAAATGGTTTTGAGAGATCTGGTAGTGTAAGCACAGGTTGAGAGATAAGCTTTTCTTTAAGCTTTTCGAAAGCATTGTTCTCCTTAGCAGACCATGTATACCTAACGCTTTTCTTTGTTAGGTCATGTAATGGTCCCGCAATTTGTGAGAACTTTTCTATGAAGCGTTTATAGTATGCACACATACCTATAAAGCTTCTTAGTTCATGAAGATTCCTTGGCTTAGGCCATCCTTTTATTACCTCTAACTTGGATGGATCCATTTGGATGTCATCCTGAGAGATAATGTGACCTAAATACTGAATCTCTTGCAAGAAAAATTCACTTTTCTTTCGATTAACATAAAGTTTTTTCTCTCTTAAAACTTGAAATATTACCTGGAGATGTTGCTTGTGTTCCTCCAATGAATTAGAGTAGATGATAATATCATCAAAGAACACTCCAGTGAAGGTTCGATGAGGCCTGAACAGCTTCTCCATCAAGCGGTTGAATATGGCTGGTGCATTGGTGAGGCCAAAAGGCATGACAATGTATTCGTAAAGACTAAATGTAGTACGAAATGCGGTCTTTACAATGTCTTGATCAACTATCCTTATTTGATGATAGCCACTTTTTAGGTCAATCCTACTGAAGTAGGTCGATCCTTGTAGCTTATTAAATAGGTCTTCTACCCTTGGAACGGGAAACCTATTCTTGATAGTGATCCTATTTAGTGCTCTATAGTCAACACACATACGATATGTGCCGTCTTTCTTTTGCACTAATAGCACAGGTGAGAAAAATGGAGATGAGCTAGGCCTAACCATGCCCTTCTCAACTAACTCATGCACTTGCTGCATAATCTCCTCTTGTTGAGCTTGAGAAACTCTATAAGGAGGTTTGTTAGGCGGTGAACTTCGTGGAAGAAGTTCAATTGCATGGTCATCATTACCTCGTTTAGGAGGTAGCTCACAAGGGATATCGTCAATAAAAACATCATTAAACCCCTTGAGAAAATTGGATAACTCTAATTCCTTTTGGTTGCTTTTATTTTCTTTTGCTAAAGCATTAGGTTCATTTTTAGAATCTTTAACAAAAATCATGTACACGGAAATAGAGCTCTTTATTGACTTGTTGAAAGCTGGTGTATGTACAATGGGGATGGTGTTACCCATTTCCTTAGCATCTATATACATGTCTTTTTCCCTGAACTTAAAGGAGATTCTCCTTTCAGGAAATTTAACATTGGCAGCAAGGTGGTCAAACCATGGTGCCCCTAGGATTACATCCTCATGCTTGAGAGGAGAGATAAAGAAGTCCTCTTTGTCCACATAGCCTTGGACATGAAGCCTCAATTTCCCGATTAAGGGAGTGACTGAAGCTTTTTGCCCCTTGAAGGCACTGTCTGCGGGTAGGATATCTCCCATCTCGTAGGATTGTATGCCTAGCTTGGTGGCCGACTCTATAGATATAAAATTGTGAGTAGAACCAGGGTCAAAGAGAATAAAAACATCATGTTCTCTTACCTTTCCCCAAGCATGGCATAGAGGAGATCCTTTGTGAGTTGTTTGGTGAGTCTCCTCCTCTTGGATTTCAACCAAGGAAGCTCTAGGAGGATCTTGGCGGTTGTTCTTTTGGGGACAAGCGCGGTACGCATGCCCTTATTCGCCGCACTTGAAACACCGGTTATCCTTGCGATAATGCTCAAACTCTTCAGGAGAGAGTTTGTTCTTACCTTTGTAAACTCCCTTCTCTTTAGATTTGTTGGAGTTGCCCTTAGGAGACTTTTGGACATTGTCCTTCCCCTTAGGCTCATTGGAACCCTTGCTTTCCGGGGGCTTATTATTTCTTTTAACCCCCGTTTGGAAATTGATTCTAGAGGCCACCATAGTATGGTTTATTACCGCCGATATGGTACGTGGCCTTTGGGAGTTGACATACTCCGCCATTTCTTCGGTTAAGCTCGCACAAAACTGTTGCTTTTGCTCTCCAAAATCCAACTTTTTGAAGACAGTGGCTTTGAGTTGTAAGTCCCAAAACTTGTCTACATATTTGTGGATGGATTCATTGGGAGAGAGCTTTAAGCTTCGCCATTCGGTGAGTACTTTGTCTTTGGCATCGGTGGCCAAAAACTGCTTCATAATGGAAGCTCTTAAAGCCTTCCATGTTCGTGGAGCTTCACCGTTGGCTCGTAGGCTAGACCACCATTGTCTGGCGGACTTTTGAAAGTGCATAGCTACATGGCGTAGCTTAGAGGACTCCGTGAAGCCCTCATCTCCAAACGCCGCATCGAATTGTTGGATAAAGGCCAAGACTTTGTCCGTAGCACCAAAGGTACCATCATAGGTAAGGAAAGAGATGCTCTTCCCTCCCTCTTTGAATTTCTTCAGCTTGGACGACCTCTTCCATACGGCATAGGATTTCCTATGGCCTCTTCTTTTTGATGGTTCAAAGGTTGCACCATCACTTTCTTCAGAAGGTGGAGAAGAGGGTGACCTCTTTCTCGCCTTTTTCTTGTCTTGATCTTTGTCGTCTTCACCATAGCTTTCATAAGAGGAAGAGGATGAAGAAGATGGAGAAGAGGGTGTCCTCTTTCTCGCCTTTTTCTTCTCTTGCTTTTTATCATCCCTCTTTGAATTGTGGTGAGGATAGGAATATGATGGTCTTCTCCGCTTTGGTGGTGATGGAGAGCGTTTAGCCCGTCGTCGTCGTGGAGCCATCTCCGCCGAGGTGGTAGGAGACTCGCTTCTTTCTCGTTCCTTCGGTGGAGGCTCTTGAGTTCTCCTTTGGGCAGGAGATGCATCATCAAGAAGTAAATTCTTGAGCCCTTCATATGGATTATCTTCTTCTTCCCGAATCAGAGAGAGACCTCTTTTGGTAGTCTCACAAGGAGGCTTCCTAGGTGTTCTCTCATCATGGTGATGAGCTTGGAGAATCCCGTGAGCACGGAGCTACCGTTGCACTTCACTTTGGAGAGACGGATTGCCCATGGCTTGTTGAAGCCTAGAAACAAGATAGTTAACAAGCATGGGGGCATCATTAGTAGCTTGCTCATGAGAAAAATCAAAGCTATCAACATTAATTTCACTCTCTTTACTATTGTCAGCCATTCTAACAACTTTTAGGTGTAAACTTTTTAGGTGTACTTTGGCACTTCAAGCCCTAGTTGCTACTCCTCTTTACCCCTTTAGAAAAAGCACTCAAGCTACTAAACCCGCGGCTCGAATACCATTAATTGCAAGGAATAGAAGAGAGGGTCTTTCAACACCAAAACAGCACCGGCTCATGTCAAGCTTCTAATAGCTCAATAGTGGTTAAGCCGTAGGCAAGCCCCGTAGGACTCCACTATTAAGACCATAGCTCTCGACGGTGATGCCCCATTAACTGCACAAAGGCAGGCGCACTGCAAGGCTGAAAAATCCCTATTCTACTTACTCACAGGCAATTAATAATACCAACCATTTGTAGCTACCTTGAGGACCTCCCTTCTTGAGCAAGAAAAGAGAAACCTTGTGCTCTGATACCAATGTAACATTTAATGGCCTAATAACTTATGTGTAGCGGAAATTAGCATGAACATAGTGGGCATTTCATTAGAATAGATTACTAATGAGAATTACAAGAGTGCTTGGGTGGTGAGAGCAACAAAAAGCATAACACCTAGTTAGATAGCATCAACAATACTTTCAAAAGAGAGAGAAATTAATCTATTGACAACAGTTGAGGACCGGATTTGCATGGAGCCGGTCCCCCCTCCAAAAGGCTTTGTATTATGGTTTCTCCCATCAAGAGAGACATTGTACAATACAATTCTTTGTGTTCCTTCAAGACTAGCTAGTGCAATGAAGATGGAAGCTTCATGCACTAAGAAAAACACTTAACAAACACAACTTGAATTATCCCCGTTCTCAGAACCAAGACCTCACACACCTTCGAAGATGGTGAGAGCTAGCAGGGTATGAGAGTAGATTGAGAGGAAGAATGAGTATCTTACGAGAAAGATGTACATCTCCTCACATAATCACTCATATTAGCATAGCTTAGCTTAGTAATTAGCTTGGTAGAGGAGATGAGCATGCATTGAAGCTTGGCTCTTGGTTGGATTTGCATCCACATGCCAAGAGAGTGTTGAGGTAGGCTTCTATCTCACAAGCTTGGAGTAGGTGATGAGTTCTCCATTAAAGCTTGGGAAGAGATAGTCTTCTCTTTCTTCACACATGAGATTGTGTGAGTGTGTGTGTGTGTGTGTGTGATAATGCCAAGAAAAAATCAGCCCCCCCTCTCTCTTGGGCGAGCCCCCTTGCTATTTGCTCTTCCTGCAGCCTCATTGGCCCTCCCCAAGTCAAGCCAATTACAATTAAGCAGCATAAGTGATAGCCTTCTGACATGTGTCCCCCTTTCCCCTTTTGTGAGAGCTTGAGGTAATTAAATAATTAAACTAAACTCTCATTGGACCCCTTTGCCTCCTGGCCAATAGGAATCAGGCAAGCCATGGGGCTCCTGAATGCTCATTGGACCCTTTGGGAGACTGCCCAATAGTCTTCTAGGAGACTTAATTCTTATTGGTTTCTTTTATTAAATGTTTTTAAATTAATTAAACTAGATTTACTCTAGCTTAATTCTCATTGGTCCACTTCAAGGGTCATCCAATAGGAATTGGGCACATCTTGTGGGCATCTAGGCTAGGGAGCTGACATGTGTCCCCAATTCCCTTTGTGTAAAGGGGCTTGTGTGTGTGTGTGTGGCTTTCTCTCTCATCCCCTAGAAGAAGGTCTCGCCCCCTCCCATGTAGGGATGTGCATTGACTTTGGAGAGCACACAAAGCATCCAATTCCCCCTAAGCTTTAACCCTTTGGACACAACCTTTGAATTTTGGAACCTTAGCATTTTGGAAGTCTTAATGGGCTGAACCTTAGGGTCTTTTTAGCCCATTGTTGCACATGGCTCTTTTGCAGATGGCCCTCCCTTTGGATCCCTATTTTCCCTCCTTTGGATCCCTACTGTGGCCGGTCTGGTAGCTTAACCAATATTCTAGCTTTTTCTCCCCTGGCACTTCCCCACATTAAATGATCAGTTTAATATGAGAAAATCATTTAAGAGAATTAGATATTGATTATTATGACATCTTTCCTTACCTACAATGGCACTTTTGGTGCTACGGACAAAGTCTTGGCCTTTATCCAACAATTCAATGCGGCGTTTGGAGATGAGGGCTTCACGGAGTCCTCTAAGCTACACCATGTAGCTATGCACTTTCAAATGTTCACCAGGCATGTTAGACAAGGGGAACTAGACCTAGGAGTCCACCACCCAACCACTCACTATATAGCATAGCCCTTAGCCCTTTGCGCTAGTTGGACTCCCTTTCCACACTGCCTAGCCCGGCCCTTCCCTTGTCTAGTCCAGCCTTGCCTGTGTCCTGACATTACTCCCCCCTTAAGAAGAGTTTTCGTCCTCGAAAACAAAAGTGGGGAACTTCTTCTTAAGAACACTAATGTTTTTCCAAGTGGCACCTTCCTCAGGTCGGTCTTTCCACTTGATTAAGGCTTGTTGATGTACATGATGACGTGTATGCAACTCATGATAATCGAGAACACGTTCAAGCTCATGTGATAAGGTAGGAGATTCAATGAAATCAACCAAAATCTGTTGGTCAATGACATTGTCATCCCCATGTAACCGCTTATGTAAACGGCTTACATGAAACACCAGATGAATACGAGAATGTGAAGGTAGCAATAATTTGTAGGCACGATCACCTACTCGCTTGAGTATTTTGAAAGGCCCACAATATCGGGGAGATAATTTAGGTGTTGGCCCAGTTTTCAGACTTTCTGAATGTTCTGGCACACGTAAAAATACTTCCTCCCCTTCTTCGAAGGTAACTTGCTAACGTTTCTCATCAGCATACTTCTTATACCGATCCTATGCTTGTCGGACATTCTACCGAGCTCATATTTGCCTTTGAGAGAATCCAAAAATTCACTACAAGGTTCTGTGAACAAGAGAGAATTGATCTACGGCATACGACTTAGAGCGTCAGCAGCCACCACATTGTATCGACCTTTATGATACCTTGGCTTGGCATCATATTCCTGAAGAATTTCGGCCCACCTGGCTTTCCGACCCTTCAAATCCATTTGTTGTGTAAACCATTTGATGCTTTCATGGTCAAACACAATCTCAAACTGAGCACCATACAGATAATGCCGCTATGTTTTTAAGGCAGACACTATTGCATAGAATTCGCGCTCATAAGCAGAGTAGTTCTGCTGAGCTGCATCAAGCTTCTTGCTTTCAAATGCAATCAGACGTCTGTCTTGTAACAGGACTGCTCCAATAGCACGGTCACTGGCATCCCTTTCCAAAATGAATTGTTTCAAAGGATCTACAATAGCCAGTATGGGAGCTGTAGCTAATGCATCCTTGAGCATAATCAAAACTCTGTTGTTGAGCAAATCCCCACTGAAAAGCTTTGCATTTGCCATTTAGTTGATCCGTCGTGGGAACAGCAATATTAGCATAGTTTTTAACGAACCTTCGGTAAAAACCTGCAAATCCCAAAAAAATATGTAGCTCTTCTAGATTTTTAGGAGAAGGCCATTTCCGGATGGTATCCACTTTGGATTGATCCATATATAGCCCATTAGCTAAAATAACATGCCCTAAATAGTGAATTTCATCTTTTAGAAAATCACACTTAGATTCCTTGGCATATAATTTGTCTGTTCGTAACAACTCAAACAACTTCCTGAGATGTTGTAAGTGTTCTTCTTCAGAAGCATTGTAGACTAGTATGTCATCGAGGAAAACAATGACAAATTTGCCCAAGTACGGCTTCAAGACACTATCCATAAGTGTCATGAATGTTGCGGGCGCATTAGTTAACCCAAAGGGCATCACCAAGAACTTGTAGTGTCCAAACCGTGTTCGGAATGCAGTTTTGGGTATATCAGCAAGTCGAATATGGACTTGGTGATATCCTGACTGCAAGTCTATTTTCATAAAAATGCAAGCATGAGTGAGTTTATCAAACAACTCATCTACTCGGGGAAATGGGTATTTGTTCTTAACCGTAACCGCATTTAAGCCACGGTAGTCTACACACATGCACATACTACCGTCTTTTTTCTTCACTAATAGGATAGGAGAATCCCATGGTGAAGAACTGGGTTGTATATACCCTCTGCTAAGGTAGTCAGCAAGCTGACATTCCACCTCAGGAGCTTCAACATAACTCATACGATAAGGCGGTTTACTGACAGGTTTACAGTCTGCAGCCACATCAATGCTATGTTGCACCGATCATGTTGGTGGTAATCCTGGTGGCAAATCATTAGGAAAAACATCTTGAAATTCCCTTAATAATTTTTGTAATTCAGTAGCAACGTTTGCTTGTTTAGAATTAGTCATTGATGGAAGAGATGAGAGAGAAGCATGCGGCGTTGAGGAATGTTCAACAGATTCAATGTTAGAAAGAAAATGAGACAGTGAGTAGTACAATAAACTTGATCTATTTCATTATCAGAAACGAGTTTCATAAGCTCAACGGTACAAAACAATGGTGATGAAGGTATATCCTTCTCTCCTAACAACACATGTGCGCCATGGGATTCAAACATCAAGCTATTGTGCTCATAGCTACGCTTCAGTGATGGTCCTAAGCTATGCAACCACTCCCTACCAAGAACCAAATCTTCCCTTTCCATGTTCATAACCTGAAAATCCAAGCATGTGGAGTAACCTTGTACTTCCAATGGAACAGCTCGTCATTGAGTATCCCAGATTTTGGTATCATGTCCATTCATCATTGCTACCTTGTAGCCATGGGTACTCGGAGTTTGAGACAATTTGAGTTTTTTCACTGATCCATAATTGATGAAATTGTGAGTAGCACCGTCATCTACCAAGATGCGCACCTTGTGGCCTTGCAGAGATCCATGCATACATACTAACTATGTGGTCCAAAGGTTTGTTGCCACATAGAATCTGTGAGACAGCATTTATGTACCACCTCTGTGTGTGCTACTTCCACTGTAGAGAAGCGTGAGGAAGACTCAGGAGGTAGCAGTTGCACCGTGTGCACTGCTTTCTCCTTGCCATGAGCAGTAGATTTCCCCTTGGGACAATCCTTTTTGCCATGACCGCTTCCTAAACATTGAAAACATAATTTTTCTTTCTTAGCTTTATCCAAGTCCTCAGGAGAGAGAGGACCCCTGGACCCCTTGGATCTTTTAGATGCATCTGAATTGGCAACTATAAATTTTCTTTTATTGTGCCCATATTGAGTGTGTGTATTAGTAGGCACGTGACTAGTATGTGCTTTCTTTTCATCTAGATCATCATGAATATGTGCTTTCACTATGGCTTCCTCAAGTGTTTTAGGATCTTGGGTGTTGACGTACTTCTTAAGCTCCAGCTCGTACAAACCCCCGTACTTGTTGAAAGTTATCTAAGCCTTCCAATTTGAGGATAACATCCCAATAATGAGAGATATATTCAAGCAATGATGGGTATTGGCACATGGAACATGTGTCCCAAGCCGTCCAATTCCGATCTGCCTCATTTGTAGGCAAAAACTCTTTGCTAAACATAGCTTCAAAAGCTTCCCAACTCTGTGGTATGATGTTCTTCTCCTTGAGAGACATCCACCCTTTGTAGGCCTTGCCTTCTAGAGTTAAGCTCGTTTGCAGAGCTCTGACTACGTCCGGAGTACGCCATCAGGTGTGAATTCCATCCCACTTGATGAGAAAGATATTCACTACATCCTTATTGTGGTCTTGGTCTTCTCCCTTAAAAATTGGTGGTTTGGTGTTTTTCAACAATTCATCCACCTCTTTTGCAGTGAGAGTATACAATCTATCAGTATTTGGCCCTTGCCATAGATTAGAAGGGCCTTGCCCTTGTGTAGCATCGTGCTCATACATGTGCGTATCAGCAGGACCCTTGGACTGCTGTTGCATTAATTGAATTACTAATGTGGATAGTTTAGTAACATTTTCATTTAAAGCTTTAAAATTTTCATCCATGATTGTCATGCGTGTCTGAAGTGCACGAAATTCTTGAATATCGAGCAATTTGTAAGTGTCATCACCTGTCGTAGCATCGCGGGTACTCTCCTTGAGAGGATCCGCTGGCCACAGGCCATCATTGGCAGGATCAGGCGTACTTTGCTCAAAATCAAATGTCATATCGATATCCGAATCCATGGCAACACAGTGCGGTGCAAGGGATAGTCTGAAAAAATACATGAGATTGAGAGCACTCACAAAGTGTAATTAGCCTTGCTAATTCCATCAAAATCGATAGTATCCCGGTGGAAATCGACTCGAATTGTCCGCCGTATAGGGAATTTTGCAATTTCTTGGTAGCCGAATCAATTATACTTGCAATTGTTAATTGATTTTGAAAGGTAATTGTACTTTGAACTCCCGTCGGAATGGTTTTCTTAAATCTCTGAGTTTCTGCCGATAATACGCAGAATTTGGTGCCCGAAGTTTGTGACGGCCGTGTCGAGATGCCGCACCTCTCTGGACCTTGCCGAATCCACACACGAGGAAGGGGGTGCGGTACACTGTGGATACCGCCCCTTGTTGTTGGAAATAGGGTGTGGCCACTAACCCCCAAGGGGGTTGGGCGCCGGTGTAGTGGGAAAAAACAAGCACACAGTGGCTATGGCCGCTCGCAGCAGCGCGCGGGCAAGGAAACCGGCCATGGCGGCCACTGAGGTGAGCTAGGGGCTTCGGCCCAAGGTCATGAAATCCTCCCCCGCCCAACGCACAGTCGTAGAGCCCACGATGGGTGATTTTGACGCAGGTCCGCCTCGGCGGCTCCTCCTTGCAAGGGGGGTTGCCCACAGATTGCTTGCATGTCGTTGATGGGGGCTTTTCACAAGCCAAGCTCCCATACCCCTCTTCTCTCGTCCCCACCCCATGAAAACCCCCTCTTATGGAGGGAGTGATAAAGGCATTGGAAAAAGTAAGAAAAAATAAAGTATGATTATGTAAATATATAAGAAAGGTAAAATAGGCCACCTCATGTCTGCGGGGTAGCCCATCCCCACCTTGCCTCCTTTTTCTTCACTGTTGCCCCGCCGGGTGTCCCTTTTCCTCTCCTCCACTCAAAAGGTCAACCCCCTCTCTCTTCCCCTTGTCCTTTCTCCTTTCTCTCTCCCCTCAAGCTACCCCACCTCTCACCAATAATGCATTATAACTCACCAATAATGCACCCTAACTCACATGCAACCTACCCTATCTTCCAAAATAGTATATCCCACCCCCTCTTTCTCTCTCCTATCATATCCCATGACCCAAATATCCCCCTCTCTCTCTAAAGGACGCCATATCTCTTGTCTTGTAGCTAAATAACCTCCCCCACACTCACACACACTCAGTTTCACTGAAAAAGGTACCCACGGACCCATCCCCACCCAGTGGTTACCTGATTTTTTCTTGTGTTCACACACATCTGCACATAGATTCACCTCTGAACACACTCCCCTCTCTCCCCTCTTGTAATTACTTTATTCTCCATGTCACCTCTCACTTTTTTTTCATCAACCCATCTCTCTCTCTTAGTCTCTCTCTCATGAGACTGCTGTTCTGGCACATATACACACAGCCAGACAAGTGGGGCCCACAGTCACATGGCCCATGTAGATAATGATTTCTTCATTTCTAAATTCTAGAATTTCTCCCCCCTCCTCCCCTATATAAAGAGGGGTCACCATCACACTAAACACACACAACATCACCAAAGAACACACTATGCACTGTGTGTGCCTAGTGCACACACACACACACACACACCCACACCATCACCATCACCGCAATCACCATGCTTGTCTTGAGCATGACCTCTACACCCTTGGCTATGGAAGATGAAGGGCAACTAAATGAAGGATGATGGCCATAATCCTCGTGAGAGTCTTCGCCATCAACTCCCACCTATCCGCCATGTGCTCTACCACTCTCTCCCTTCTCATTCCCCTACCCTATGCTCCCCATTTCATCGCCTAATTCTCTAAATAAATCTTGAGGTTTTGTGAGTATGTTTTCTTGCAATGTTTTGCCCATGTGAGGTGTGCGGAACCGCCACCTAGTCTTGTGTTTTTTGGAGTGAGCTTGTGTATGTGTGAAGGGTGTGCGGATTCGCCATCCTTTTGTGATGCCTAAGTACTAAGCCGCTATACCCCCTCCCTCACTCTCTCTCTCTCTCTCTCACTTGATCTCATTCCCTTTCCTTTTCATCATTACTCCCAAGCATCCATCTCTCTTGGATGAAAACTTTGTTATGGTGGTGTGTTGTTTGCATCCTAGCCGTTGAAGCTAGGTGGTGCCCCCTGTTTGCTTTACCATGACAGGCTCGAGGCGCGCCATTCGGTCCCCGGTGTTTTAGAGGCTGTCGGGGTTCGGGGTTCGCTTTGCTCCCGTCATTTGGTGCCCCCACTGAGGATCTTTTCATGAAACCCTTCAGTTTACAAGACTGAAACCCCTAAACTATTGTGAATGGATGAATGGCTAGCAGGATTTGCTAATTGGACCACAGAAGAAGAAGAGCTCCAAGCACAACTAGACGAACTGCGCATCTCCATCGAAGCTCGAGTGCCAAGCGTAACGGTAATCGATTTGCAGTGGGAGAGTCAACCAACACGCCAAACCTAGTGGATATACATAGGCCAAGTGCCAAGAAGAAGAAGGAGAAGGTCGAAACCATGTCCGCAACCTACAACCAACCCACAACAACAAAATGGAAGGAGCTCTACACAATAGAGAATCAACACTATTCTACTTTGAGAATCGGGTAACTCAAGTCACCGAGGTAATTATCACAGTCAGTTTTCAAGTCGCACCTGATGCTGCAGCACAGATAACGGAATCATTGGCTCACACTCTCACTAGAGAAACTAGGGATCTACTGAGTTTGTTTCAAGAAAGAACACCACCCTCTCCCACAAGCTTGGACAGTGACTAAGCACCTCTAAGCTTGACATGAATCAGTACAACCTATCTCAAGACAGATCACACATACCAACACGTGTACGCTCAATCAAGGTAATACTGGATTTGAAGGCTCACTACCAGCACGTCATTGACACCATGCTGGGTGGGGAGCGATTTTTTGAGGTTTTGGCATCAGATCAACCATTTGTCCTACCTTTGGTACAAGGCAATGTACCGTTTGAAGTTTTAATCTATGTCCTAGTATAAGAGGGTATACACGCCTCCTTGTAAAGAAGAAAAAACTTTAGTTTTTACCCAGTTTTTGGCAAGTTTGGTGATCCAAATCTTTTGGGCCTTTACAAAAGTTGTTCGTACACATGCAATGAGTTAATGGTATGAACCTTGATCAAATCTGAGCTAAAAGTTAATAATCGCGATTATTAACTTCAAGCTTGAAATGAACATTTTTTTGCAATTTTTTCAAAGATAGTCTTTACAGGAACTATTTTAAGCCTATGAATCAAGTCAAAACTTAATTTGGCCTAAAATGTCAAGAAACAGTAAATAATCTGAGTTTTGTCCAACTCTTGAAATTTTTACCTCGAAGTGTCCTTGAGCTTACCAACTGATTCAAACAACTTTTAAGCTTACTCTCCAGTCGGATTGAATGGTTTCGTGTCTTTTTGTGCTATTTCTAGACGTAGACCTGAAATTTTGCAACTTCCAATAACAACTCACACTTGATTCTTTCAGAGAGAGCAATGTTTTGAAATCCACCTTGGATCCTACTTACCCTACTCCTAGATTCTCACGCAATGGGGTTGTGAAAAGTGTCCACAAACACTCGTTTTCTTGTCTTTTATGGTTTTCTGAGCCTTGATCTTAAGACTTGTTTTGTCTACCAATCATCCTCAAAATCCTAATCTATTTCTACAATCCTACAATCCTAAATGTACTCAGCAAATACGATTACTTTCAAGCTACCTCTACACAACAAAAGACGACAATCTTAAGCTATGCGGTTTCTAAAAGAAATCTTTGAACTCTAGGCGATCCTAGAGGAAGTTAAAGGATAACTTCACAAAACGCTCGTATTTATCCCTAGTTTAGGTCTCTTCAATCCCGGACAGTGGCGCCAAATGTGGGACGCATGTCTAACCTCACCATCCTATCTTATTGCAATATTAGCGAGAACCACAATTAAATTGTCAATCCATGGGATGAAGCTAACTTGACTAGTGCATAAAGGCTACAAGAGGTTGTCAATCTCTCGAAAAACAACTAACAACTCGCATCTAACTCAAGTGACTGAAATCACTAAACGTCAATCGCTCATCGGCAAACAAATCACATCCATTACAGCATCATATGACATCCAAACGTAACGAAAATTCTAGGACATGGTTATAAGACCTAAGCACACATGCTTATGGTCTCAGACCCCACTTTAGGTCAAGTTACAAAATCACGATTATTAACAGCAGTGGATTTTTGACCTAGTTGTGTTCAACCCAGAATGCATCTAAATGCTTAGCATTGATGCCCCGATACCCCGCCTATGCTTAGTTTTTGATTAAAAGTGTAAATTCCTAGTTATGATGAAATTAGGCCACGGGTCGGCGACGCCAAAAGCTACAAAATATCATGAACTACTTACAACAATGCGTAGAGCTATTACCTGCGGTTGCAATGCAACAAACGCGAACGCAATGTGACAACCAAGGAGGGAGTAGGAAGTGCGAGAAGGAGAGGAGTGAGTGTCGTTAGCTCACGCTGTATATTTCATTATCCAAAACTTGAAAAATAACTTACAAAAATTGGCTTTTATACTTTAGCCAAGGTTTTTGGTGGTCAAAACTAATAATCTGGGAGTTCTACCAAAGATGGGTAATGACAGGTTGATACAATCTAGATGCTTGTAGTCCCGGCTCATTAATTACAGAGTTTATCCAAGAAAATAGGAGTTACAATATTCCCAATTTATCAAAATAATAAGTGTTTTACAATGAGAACTCCGAAAAATGGTATGTGTGTTAGCTTGCTACTAACACTTTGGTAACATAAGTCTTTAGTAGATCGAGTATCATAAGATTGGCTATCTCACTTTGGCCATCCATTTGTGGATGATAGGCCGAAGATAAATCAATCTTATACCTAAATTTTCAAACATCCCTTTCCATACTGGTCATTCTAGAATCTCTATTTGACACGATGGATGTTGGCAATCCATGGTGTTTGAAAATCTATGACATGAAGAGAGTTCCCATTTGGTGTGCCTTAATAGTCTTTTTGACAGGAATAAAATGTGCTTGCTTGCTAAACCTGTCAACTACTGTCCATATTCTCGTATTCCCATGGATATACTTGGGTAATCCAAAGATAAAATCCATGGATATACTCTCCCATGGAAAATTTGGAATAGGCAATGGCTAGAGTAATCCACATTTCTTCCCTCTATCATACTTGGTTTTTTGGCATACCACACATCTTGAAACATACTCTTGTATGTCCATTTTCAAGGTAGTCCAATAGAAATATGTCTCTACTCCTTGGAGAGTAGGTTGAGGCCTCTATGCCCTGCATAAGGAGGAGCATGGGATTCATACATGACTTTATCTCACGAAAGGAATGGGTAACACATAGACTATTTCCGTGGAGAAGATAACCATCCTACAAGGTGAATGGTTCTTCTTTCTTCCCCAAAGCAAGGGCTAACATTATGTCTCTAAAGCTAGGGCCATTAGGATACTCATCTATCATAGAAGATAGATCATTGTGAGTTGTTATAGACACCGTATTAACTTTTGGTCATCGTGAAAGTGTATCGGCCACTTGATTGTGCCTACCAGCAACGTGAGCAATATGAAAATTAAATTGCGAAAGAAAATTTTCCCACCTCATTTGTTTGTCAAAAATCTTGGTTTGCATAATGAAGTACTTGACACTTTGATGGTTGGTTCGTAGAATAAATGGAGTCCCCAATAAACAGTGCTTCCATGTGTATGGGGCATGTAGAATAGCTAAAAGCTCTTTTTCATAAATTCCTAAGACCCGTTCATCTGAATTGAGCCTTCGGCTCTCATATGCTATGTCATGCCCTACTTGAAGCAAGACTACTCTAAGGCAATCACCACAAGCATCACATTGGACCTCAAATGGCTTTGAGAGATCCGAAAGCATAAGGACTGGTTGGAAGGTAAGCTTATCTTTGATCTTGTCAAAAGCATTTTTCTCCTTAGTAGTCCATGAGTAAACGTTCTTCTTTGTTTATTTATGTAATAGTCCTGCTATTTGAGAGAACTTTTCTATGAATCTCTTGAAGGGAAAATTCACTTTTCTTTTGGTTGAGAAAAAGCTTGTTCTCCCAGAATGCTTGAAAAATCACTTGGAGATGTTGCTTGTGTTCCTCCAATTACTTGGAGGCAGATGATGATATCAACACTTCAGTGAATTTGCATTAGGGTCTAATAATTTTCTCTATTAGACGATTGAATGTGGCTGGTGTATTGGTCAAGCCAAAAGGCATGAGTAGATATTCATAAAGACAAGACGTTGTACAAAACAGGATCTTTTGAATATCTTCATCCACTATCCTTATTTAATGATAGCCACTTTTAAGGTCAATCCTACTGAATTAGGTAGAGCCTTGTAGCTTATCAAACATATCTTCTACATGAGGCACAAGAATTTTGTTTGTGATAGTGAAATGGTTTAGTGCTTGATAGTCCACACACATACAGTATGTACCATCTTTCTTTTGGATGAAAAGGACTAGAGAACAAAAGAGAGAGGAGCTAGGCCTCACCATCCCTTTGTATATCAATTCTTGTACTTGCCTCACCATCTCCTCTTGTTGAGCTTGGGAAACTCGATAAGGAGGCTTGTCAGACGACGAGCTTCCTGGTCGGAGCTCAATTCGATGGTCATCATCCCCTCATTTTGGAGGTAAGTCCATAGGGACATCATCGATGAACGCATCTTGGAATCCTTTAAAGAAATTAGACAAGTCAAAATCTTCCTTATTCATATCATTTAAAATTGATGAAACATTAGGATCTTTTAGGGATTCTTTGATAAAAATCATGTACGTAGAAAAACTGAGCTCTTCATTTATTTATCAAAAGCAGGAGGATTTATAAATGGTATAGTAGGACCAGACTCAGTAGCATCTATATACATGTTCTTTCCACTATAGGTGAAGTAGATTCTCCTTTCAGGGAACTTCATGTTGGCAGCCATGTGGTTGAACCATGGTGCCCCTAGGATAGCATCCTCATGTTGGAGAGGAGAGATGAAAAATTCTTCTTTGTCAACATAGCTTTGGACATGAAGCCTCAACTTCCTAGTCAAGGGAGTAATGGAGGCTTGTTGTCCCTTGAAGTTGGTGTCGGCCATTACAGTTTCTCCCATCTCAAAAGCTTGAATGCCCAACTTGGTGGCCAACTCTGTTGATATGAAGTTGTGAGTAGACCCAGGGTCAAACAATATGAAGGCATCATGCTCCCTTACCTTTCCCCAAGAATAGTAGAGAGGTGATCCTTTGCAACAATGAGCATCCTCTTTTGGAGCTTCGATGGTGGAAGCTCTAGGAGTCTCATTGCAAGCATTTCACTTGGGACAAGAATGATAGCCATGTCCTTGCTCCCCACACATAAAACATTTACGGTCCTTGCGAAAAGATTCAAGCTCTTCAAGAGAGATTTTGTTTTTACCTTTGTCAACTCCCTTCTCCTTGGACCGATTGTTGTTGTTCTTGTTGTTGGAATTGCCTTGGGAAGAATTTTGGGCATTGGTTTTTCCCTTTGCATCACTCTTGTCTTTGTTCTCCATGGGCTTGACATCCATCTAGCCCTTTGTTGGAATTTTTTGCACGAAGCAACCATGGTGTGGTGGATTACTTCATTGATAGAACCAGGCCTTTGAGAGTTGACGTACTTGGCCATATCTTCAGGTAATCTCGCACAGAATTGTTGCTTTTTCTCGTCAAATTCTATCTTTGGAAAGACAATAGCCTTGAGATGTAAATTCCAAAAATTGTCTTCATATTTGTGGATAAACTCATGAGAGAGAAGCTTAAAACTTCACCATTCAGTAAGCACTTTTTCCTTTGCATCGCTTGCAAAGAATTGCTTCATGATGGAGACTCTTAGAATTTTCTATGTCTTTGGGGCTTTGCCGTTGCCACAAAGGCTAATCCACCATTGACGAGATGATTTATGGAAGTGCATAGCTACATGGTGTGGCTTGGAGGACTCCGTGAAGCCCTTGTCTCCAAACGTCCAATCAAATTTTTGGATGAACACCAATACTTTGTCGGTAGCACCAAAGGTGCCATCATAGGTGAGAGAAGAGATACTCTTTCCTCCCTCTTTGAACTTCTTGAGCTTTTGTGACCTTCACCATGCAGGGTATGAGAGGTATAGTTGGCACCCATGCTTGTGTGCAGCTTATGCCTAGCCCGCAGCTTATCCTATAAGCATGCAAAATCTACCTGTGTAATGCGCTCATCAAGAGAGATAACAAAAAACACAAGTCACATCTTGACCCACTAACCTTGTATGTGATCGTGACTATATCAAGGTTACTTTAAACATGGCACTTTGCCTATAAGTAATAAAAAAATGTTTTAAGATATCAGTTACGTACCTTGTCCTGGACAGAGTATTTAGTGTTATAGCGGATGTCTATGCAATGATGGTTGTTGTACGATCATCATACTAGTATGCCATGCATACATAGCAAAAAATAGAATAATACGCCTTGGCTTCCATATTAGCCTCAACCATGTGAGTTGTTGGGATATGTGTCGTGCACGATGACATTGGAATGAATACATCACAGTGCAGTGTTGCATGTGAGCTTATATCCACAGAGTGCTAAAGATGTGTACCATGATCATTGATCTAAGTCAACCGATAATACCTAAGCACATAAGAGAAGTTTTGCTTCACTTAAAGACATCCAAAGCACTTTACTTGGCACAATAGAGAGATCTTGTCCAAGAGGAAAAGTAAAACATAAACAAAAACAAACATAACTTGAAATGGACTAACCTTGTCGCCCACTTTCGGGTAGTGCTCATAGCCATACATGCAAAGGACTTGAGAGCTTTCAAATGTCCCGCAGATGCCTTGTTGGCTTGGGTTAATCTGATCTTGAGTGAGAAAACATGCAGCATGGCAAAGGCTCCCAAGTTCGTATGCAGATAGCATAGTCCGAACGTCGAAAACAACTATGCCGTATGTCTGGTTATTTCATTGAATGCAGCTCATAGCTGTGGTTGTCAATGTGTTTAGTCGTGCGGATTCAGCTCATAGCTATAGATGACAATGTTTAGTCGTGCTCCTAAAAGCCTTGCTTTCCCTTGTTGCTAGGTAACACGAGGTGTTGTCCTTTCCTGACCGCATCAATGGCACACAACCTACATAGGAGCCATGCCCAAGAAAACTTGCTTGATAGTGGTGTGCAATTATAGTTAAGGGTTGGACTTGCCAAATAGCTTTGCCTTACATGCAACGGGCCTTGCCTATACTGATATGCCATAGGGCTTGCCTGAGCACCATGATATTTATCTGTGACAAATATACCTGGGAGCTAGCTCCCCTTCCATCATAAGGTAGAGTCTAGAATCTTGCTTTTAGCAAAAAACTTAAATGAAGATAAAACATTAATCTCCAGGTCATGGTACTTACCGGTCAAAGACGGCGGTATCAAAAAACTCCGTCAAACATGAAGTGATTGTCTTGAAAGTCATAGCTTCAGCGTGCTAGCCATGGCAAATAACCGAAAGACTTGATTTGTTTGAATCCATTCTCGGGTTGACCAATAGATTGACAACCTTTCTGTACTGGTTTGGTTCAATTGGAGCACGTCGTGTATGCCTTTGTGAAAGGCTTTGCACTTCTTGTTTAATCGAACCGAGCTTGCGATGTTAAGGTCTTTGCATGGCCCAGTGTTGAGTGCATGCCGTGCATGCCGCCTTCTCGCTATCCTCTAACACCTGTAGACTGGCCGGTATATCCATGCTATCGAGCCAAGTACATCGATCTATGGTAATTTCCAAGGCCGGTCTGACATGCGCATGCATGACGCCTTGTACAGGTTGACTATGCCATGCAAATCTTGGTCATACCATATCTTGTTGAGCTCGACTATGCCGTGCAAATATTAGTCATACCATATCTTGTTGAGCTTTGTAGTTGTACAACTTGCACGGTCCATGCATGCAACTCAGACCGGCTACTGGCTTTTGTAGGCTAGGTTGTGGGAGCGACCCGAAGGGTGGTTGTAGGGCACTCTTAGGGCACCCAATGTGGAAATAAGCAAAGAAAAGAAAAAAATGAAAACAAACAAACCAGAGATGGCGGGTCTGTTGCAGACATCTGCTAGCAACTCCGAGCGCACGGTGTTGCTTACTGTTTAGTGATGCTGTGACGAGTTTTTCTCAGTAGTCCTGCACGATCTGGACAAGCTCAAGAGATCCCAATTCCACCGAGGTCGATTCCGACCATCCCTTGTGTGTAAGAGTGCTTACCCAAACTCACGTTCTTGGTCATGCAAGCTTGAGCCCGCCATGGAAGGGGCTGCTCCTACGGCCTTATCCTCTTCCTCCTTCCAAGGGACCCTACCCACGCCATGGTAGGCAAGCTCGAAGCACGCACACACACACACACACACACACACACACACAGAAAGAGAGAGCAATTCATGCCTTGCATGCAAAAACATGCAAGCCTTCCCCTTCCCCCCTCCATCCCTGGGCTTTGATACCAATGTAAGACACAGGAGCTTTGATACCAATGTAAGACCCAGGAGCTGCGCACTGAGATTCTCCGCCCAACCCCCATTATATAGCCCTTGGCCGCTATGAATAGAATCTCCCTGTCCGCATTTAGTAGCCAGCCCTTGGCCCAAGTCCTACTTGCCTGGGTTTGCCCTTGGCATGACAAGTACAACAAGATTACCTTTGCGTACTATCCATGAACCATTGCCAAATATGGTGTTGTAGCCCAAATCATGAAGCTGACCACCAACAAAAATCAAGCTTATAGTCAACTTGGGCACATGTCTGACATTACATAAAGTAAAGTGTGTGCCATTCCTTAGATGCAATTTGATGTTTCCGACACCCTCAATGTCTAGTTCATAAGCATCACCAAGTCTCACTTTGCCACAAGAGTGAGAATAAGTAGAGAACCACTCTCTATGTGGGGTCACATGGAAAATTGTACCAAAATCTACTATCCAATTCTGTGCATACTACGCATCTTCTGTAACAAGAGCCTCGACAGGTAGATCTGCTGTGAAGACCAATACGTCAGAGGTAAGTGGCATACAACCGCAGGAAGAGTCTCTACAATAGGAGCATTTGAAGACTCTAGCACATTGATCTCCTCTAACTTTGCTTTGCCCTTATTTGAATCATCAGACTTAGAAGTTTCACCGGATTGTTTATCCTTCTTGCTTTGCTGCCATTTCCTGCAATCCTTCTTCACATGTTTTTTTTTATGGTAGTGATAGAACTCAACATTACGCATAGAACTCGAGACTTACTGCATGATCCCCCCCTTTCGTTGCTTTTGGCATGACTTTGAGTGCGACCCCTCTGTCTATCACTAGCAAAATACGCATCACCATCCTTCTTGCCTTCAAGAGATTTCCTGCAAATCTCCTCGGTAACAGACTCCCAAGGACGTCATTATACACTAGACCGGTACCAGGTGCTGAGTTGCTAATCGTAGTATAGAACATATCCCAAGATGAGGGTAAAGTGCATAGCAAGAAGATACATTTGATTTCCTCATCGAAGACCAAACCCTGAGTGGTCAACTGAGTGAAAACGATATTGAACTCATTAATGTGAGTAGAAATAGTGCCCTTTTCCTTCATACGAACGTCAAATAGCTTCTTCATCAAGAAAACCTTATTAGTGGCACTTTTGTTCTCATAACTGGAACACAACTTATCCCATACATCTCTAGCACTCCTTTCTCCAACTATAGTAAAGTACATAGATTCGGCCAAATGCAAACAGAGGGTACATTTGGCCTTAGCATCAAGTTTCTCCCACTCAACATCTATATACTCACCCTCTGGGCGCTCCATGATAGGATCCAACTGGCATTTTTGTATAAGAACATCTTGAATCTGCTCTTTCCAAATAGCAAAATTCATCCCATCAAATTTTTGGATATTGTAAATATCCTTTTCACCACTAGATGACATGGCTGCAAACTAAAGATAATATGGCGATAAACACTGGTAATTTTGGGAAATAGTTGATAGAGTTTCCCCAAAAAAACTGACAGAATCTCAATCCAAAATTGTCACAAGAGATCAGTAACGCATCAAATGTAATGCTATCAGAGCATAAGACATGTGCAGCAACAACTAACTGTGCATAAAAAGTCAAAAAGTTGACCCAAGATTGCCAACACGACGTCAAATGCACCTAGCCCTCTCTATACATGTCCTATGGTGAGACCACAAAAAAGGGGTACTCCAGCAACCTGTATCACCGGAAGGATCTCAACATTCGAGAGTCCCCCAACTCAAGAAAACCTCACGCTATTGACCCTCACAAAAGGTTATGCAGATAAGAAACTAGCCCAGTCTCAAAAAGGGCCTCCGCACCGAGTCTCAGAAACGGTCGAGACTGCCAGAAACAAGCCAAATCACAAAAGGTACAAATGGCAGTTTCCACAACTCAACGTACATCCACAGTCAACAATACTGCAAGGTGCAGTATACGTGCTCAAACAGGCGCCAAACAAAATGTGCAAGCAGTAAAAAAATCCCTGCAGGGAGTAAAACCGCTCTCAAAAGAGCTCAAGCACTATCAAAAGTGCCAAAACAATGCATATGCACATCAAGTACTCCCACAAAAATCTGTGTTGATGCTAAACAATGCAACCTATAAGAAACCTGGATGTCCCGTATGTATGCAAGAACCTTTGAGGAGATCGATGCCTGAAAAACGCGAGACAATGTCAATGCCGAAAAGTGCTCCTAATCAGCCCATAAACACCGTCTCAATAACACATAATAGCCATAAAATGGCTATATACCATCCCAAAATAGTCTCTAAACAACCTGCACATGTGTCCTGTACCTATACCTGTACCTATACCTCTAGCAAAAGTAGAGTTGAAAAATACAACTCCTGAAGCGTAGGTCGGATGAAGCTTTTGACTGCACGAACAGCTTCGAAAGGGGGGTACAACCCTAGGACCCTGATGGAAACACTCTCGGAACGCTGAGTTTTCCAATGATGAAATTGAAAACTTGTTTGCACTTTTGAAAGTGTGCGCATGTGCAAGCGCAAAAATGGCAAGCATAAACCCTTCTCTGATACCAATTCAAGGTGCCATGGGAAGCGTGTGCGAGTGCAAGTGCAAGAGTAGAGAGAGAGAGAGAGAGAGAGAGAGAGAGAGAGAGAGAGAGAGAGAGAGAGAGAGAGAGAGAGAGAGAGAGACCTACTTTGGGTGGAGCACACAACAACGTTATCCTGTTGGCAGCTCCTTATTCTGTTGTATTAAAGAATAAGTGTATAATGGTTAAGTTAGTAGATGGGTTAGTAGTAAGTGGGATGTCCGGCGAGTTGGCCTGAATCCCAACAAATTGGGTAGCTCTCCCCCTTAGGGACCTTTGAGTTCTGTATAGAAACATCATTCACAAGATCACAAGATTTTGTAGAGTCACCAATTATGAAATCTAAAATGCCAGTTTTTTGGCGTGGCTTAGACTTCCTCTTGATTGACTCCCCCTTGGCCTTTATCTTTTCTTCCTTTTTTGAACCTTCCTCATACTTAGAGTGCTATGATGTTCATGGATATTTTCTAGATTCTGAAGGATCTTGAGCATTCCGCTCCTTGGATTCTCTAGGGTCTTATGGCTCAAGCCGTAGGCAAGTCTAAAAAGACCCCATTATTAAGACCAAAGCTCCCAAGGCGTGCACCATATCACACATAGTGGGCTCAACAAAACCGATAATAGATCCCAGTCCCACTTACCCTAATATAATTAACAAAACCAATGATTGATAGGCTACTTAAGGACCTCTCTTCTTAAACAAGAAAAGAGAAACCAAATGCTCTCATACCAATGTAATGAAAATGGCCTATGAACTTTGAGAGTAGTGGAGTTAGGAAATTAAACAAAACACTTTTGTGAGAATACTTTGTGAGCATAGAGGGTGAACTTAATTGATGGTAGCAACATACACAAGAAGTTTTGGACAAATTCTCACAATAATTCACACATTGTGACTTACCTCAACATCACGAGCTTTGGTGAGGGAGGCACTGCATACCTAGCTAGGTATGCGGTGCCTCTCGAGCAGAAGCTCATGATGTTGTGTATTGTATGAAAAACATTGTAACAGACTCCGTTTTCCTACATGAGAAAAATTTTAAATTTTCTTGTGATAAACATATTATTTAGTTAACCTAGGATAGTTAATCCTTTTTGAAAAGTTTATCTTATGCTCACGCTGCATGAAGCTTTCCATCTTCATTGCATCACCTAGGTCACAAGGAACACAAAGATTGTATTGTACCAAGTCTCTCTTGATGGGAGAATCTAAAATACAAATGCCTATTGGAGGGGGGACCGCTCGGCTCCACATAACTCCGGTCCTCAATTATTGTCATGTTCTCTAAACTCTCTCTCTCTTGAAAAAATATTGTTCGTGCCAAGTTAACTAAATACTATGTTTATGTTGCTACATCAATAAGGTTCACCCTCTATGCTCACAAAGTATTCTTACAAAAGTGCTTTTTTTAATTTCCTAATTCCGCTACTCTCAAAGTTCATAGGCCATTTTCATTACATTAGTACTTAATTAAACTGGCATGAACAATACTTTTGCAAGAGAGAGAGTTTAGAGAACTTGACAACAGCTGAGGACCAAATTTATGTGGAACCGGTCCCCCCTCCATTAGGCTTTTGTATTATAGATTCTCCCATCAAAAGAGACTTGGTACAATACAATCTTTGCATTCGTTGTGACCTAGGTGGTGCAATGAAGATGAGAAGCTTCATGCATCACAAGCATAACATAGACTTTGTAAAAAGAATTAACCATCCCCGGCCTCAGTCCCAAGGCCTCAAACACCTTCAATGATGTAGAGAGCTAGCGGGGAAAGAGGAAGAAGAAACATTCATCGGAGAAAGAAATAGTTCTTCACTTACCATTAGTCTACTTGCTTGGCATACATAATAGCTGTTGGACGGATACGACGCGACGGACGTCAGCACAACGAGAACTCACCTAACAAGATTTGTCAGCTAAGGACGAAGCTCGACCTACAAGCGCGTGCAAGCAAGCATAGGGTGTCAACCTACACTCGACCGACTCCTAACTAATTCCTACAGAGGTCCCTACCCAATGTCTAAGCTACAGCCTTTAGGAGTGCACAAGAGGAAACTTCCTACAATGCTTTCTAGAGCCGAATACCCATCAAACGATCTCGAAACACCATAGAACTTGAAGGAGACCCTACTGACACCAATAGGTCGCTCTCCCTAAGGTCTATGAACAAAATCCCAACCCAAAACACCTGGTGCAAAATCACGTAGGATGTCTGGCCAAAATTTGCAGATCATTGTTTTCAAAAACTAAAGTGCCTAATGTGTAGCTCTACTCAATGCGAATGCGTGGATATGCTGCAATGCAAAATCTGACAACGTATGCTCACCGAATCACCAAATGAAGCTCGTAGATGGAGCTCGCAAAACCAGACCGTATGCGCGTAATGTAGGTATTGGTGCGTAGCTCTCGTCGAGAGCAACACGCTGCACTTCTCCGCACTCGATTCCGACCACCAGTGCGCGCGTAGCGTCAAGATGAAGCTCTCACTCTCTCTCGTACACAGTACGCTCACTCACAGACTTCAAACTTTTTAAAAAATGACAAAAGGTGCTTCATTAAGGTCAAAAAGTGGTATAAATACCTTACAATTCTCAAACCCTAATGTTCCAATTTAACCATCTACTCAATCTAAATGTCAAAATTGGGATACAATCTGGAAACTTCTGTAAGCCCCAATATTTACAAAGGTGAAATGTCGGGTTTGCTCAATAAATGAATAATTACAAAAATAATAATCTACCGAGCAGTCATTTTTCGTAGAGTGTGTCCAGCTTCTAACACTCCCCCCTCCTTGCTCATGTCGTCCCAGACATGGCTATTGAGCTGCTTCTTCATCTTAGGCTTTCTCTCATCTTGAGCAGTGACTCATATCTTGCATGTTGAGCCAGTAGTGTCGGGCCGAATATGTCAGTGTTGATTGTGAAGAAGCCGGTGTAGAAAGCTTCTTCAAAGGCCTGGAGGTGATAGGATGGCAAAAACATGATCCTTTGATACAATGCATGTATCACCTCCTTGGAAGGTTGACCAGACAGATCGTACGCACATTTGTAAGTATCTTGAAAGAAGAAGATAATGTCTATTGCCTGGCCTGGTTTGAACGTCTCAAAGACTGCCAAAAGTGTTTTGCAAATCTTTCTCATCATAATGCAAGATAGTTCAGGCGAGCCAGTGAACAATTTGATGGCGCACGTTAGGGTTTTCACGATGTATTGAACACTTATTCTCTCGCCTACCTTCAAGCCTGGCAGCTTCGGGTAATTCAGTCAAGTAGGTTGGCTTCTTTGCAATAGCTCATGGGCCTTCCACGTCCGCATCCTTGGTAGAGGGCAGAAAATTAGGTTATCTCTAATGACTTTAGGTGCCTCTACCACATGGTTTAGGTATTGTGGGTACTTTGTCAGCCATGCCTTTCTCCACCTGGGCTGAGAGTCGACTATCAACTTTACCCCTTCAGGCTTGGAGATGTCTGCTTTGTACAGTGGCACTGTTGGCTCCTCTCTGATTCTTTTGTTGATTGTGGCAGCTTCGTACTTTAGCAGAGGATATGGGAGAGAGGGCTGTAGCCATTCACGCCAAAGGTTGTTGGCGTCTATCTTCTGAATAGTCATTGATTTAAAGACCCTCTGCTCCCATTCCAAGGTTTCTTTGGCTGTGTCTGCTTCTATGGCCTTTCGCAGCTTCTCTTCTTCTTGTTGTGTCAGATCTTGTGGCTCTTGAGAGGGTCCTACAAGTATTTCCTCTTGAATGGGTGTGTCCATAGGATCTGCCATATTCTCTAAATCTATTCCTTCCATAGCTGTTGGCCCGGTGCTGAACTGCTCTTCTGTCTGCTGGCCTCTCAGCTCTTCTATTTTCTTTTGGAATGTCTGCTTTTCTACTTCATCTTGCTCTCCCATATTCACAAGGAGGTAGTTCAAATTGGCATTTATCTTCTCCACCTCCTCGAGCTTTCTCTTCATGGTTTCTAGCTCATTCTGCATTGCCTTGTGCTCTTCTTCCATGCGGGTTTGCATGACAACTGACCCCTCGGCCATCATCAGCCTCTGCTTTTTCTCTAAGGTTAACTCCTTTTGGAGCTCTTTCATTTGTTCTTCATAAAGCTGACTCTCTGAAGTGGTGTGAGTCAAGCTAGTCGCTCTGACTCTGGCAGGAGATGCCCGTAGCCGTTGGATGGTTTGATCTTTAACTTTAATCTGTTCTTTGAACTTGTTGACCTCATCCTGGCTAGCCTCTTTCTCTATCTATGCCTTCTCTTTGGCATTCCGCATGGCTTCCACTTCCTTGGACTCTTCAACAAGTTGTAGGGTTAGGTTGTTCCTTTCCCTCTCTGCATCTGTCAATGACTTGCTAAGTTTTCTGTATTCTTCCTCAGCTCCCTGTAGTCTTTGAGCTGCTGCCTGATTTTATCTTTCCATCTCCTGGTATCTTTGCAATGCCTTTGCCAGACTGGCTTGCAGCTCTGCTTCTCTCTCTATATGCCTTTGGCTTTGTTTTTGTAGAGTGTTGACTTCAGACTTGATCTGCACTTCAGTGGCTTTGAGATTAGCCATCTCACTTTTCGTGGCCATTGATTGTGCCTTGAGCTCGGTTAGCTTGGTCATCACCTCATCCCAATCATTGGTGGGTGGCTGCAAGTCCACTGTATCAGTCGCCATCTCTTTTAGCTCCACTAACCGTGTAGGCTCTGCATCTGTTCTTTGGGCCCTGTGCTTGCCAAGTCAAATGCGAATGTGGCTGTCTCTTCTCTTGAATATCCCGCAGCTAGTAGATCAAGAAACGTGTTAAACCATGCTTCATCAGGCTCTGGCCGCTCCTCTTTGGGCTTAGCTTATTCTTTTTGCTCTTGCTCTTGCTCTTGCTCTTGGCTCTATTCTTTCCTTGAATCTCCTTGATCTTCAGATTTGTCTAGCTCCTCTTTTTGTTGAGTTTGTGGAGGGCTACGAGGAGGTGGTGATGGTGGTGGGCTGGACTCCGGGCTGGACGGTGGAGTTTCTGGCTTTTTCTTGACGTCCCTGTCCACCTTTGTCTTTCTCTCTCTCTCTCTCGGCCTTCCTGCTCTTCTAGCAGTTGCCGTCGTACTTCATCCACTTCTACTTCTGTAAATGGTACATTTGGGATATTTTCTGCCGTAGCATCCAGGATCTCAAAATTTTTAATATAATTTTAAAACCTATTTCTATGCACCCTTCGGGAGATCCCGACATGGTTTCCAATGATGGCTTCCATAGCTCGCTCAAATCTCCCTTTAGGGCTCTTGCGGCTCTAAAGCTTTCCATTAGCCACTCTAGCCGTGCCGCTTTCTATGATTTTTTCTCTTTGACCGGCACTTGGACACTCTCTTTCTTTCCTTTCTTGAACTCTGGCTGCTCCTCTTGCACGGTCTCTAACCGGCGTTTCAACCTTGTGGCAACTCTTGGTGCTTTGGGTTGTTCCTCTTCCTTATCTTCCTTGAGCCTTAGCCAGTCATTTTGTGACGGAGGGTGAGGCCATCTTCCCTTGGCGTGAAATGCCCCATAAACCACTTTCGTGATCAGCTCACCCGGCACAATGTAGGTGGGGTTCTTGTTACCCATCTTCACCAAATTATCATGGATATAGGCAGCATAGTTGATCACCTTCAGCTTGCTCTTCTGCATTGCCCAGGTGAAGGTTGTGGCAATTGCTACAGGCGGCATTCTGTACTTTTGTGGCCTCTTTGTACACATGTGGAAATACTGGTTGTATAGCTGGCTCATGGTAGCCACTTTAGGGTTTGCAATGTCTTCAAAGGTGTAGTTGCTTTTCTTTTTAGAGTACACCTTTACTTCATCTCTTCTTTTGGTTACACCTATCCCCTTTGTTGGAGAGGTCTAGTGCAGCTGCCACTACTTTCTCTATGATTATAATCACAGTGTCCGGCTTGCCCTGCAGATCCGTAACTCTGGCCACTCCATCTTCTTTGATTGTAGTCACAAATTACAATACTCTTTTTATGTCAATTCTAGCTAGCACAGCTTCGAAATAGTTATGGAGATCTATTTTCTCCAGGTACTCTGCCATTTTGCTTCTGACAAACTTATTGAGCTCCCGTGGTAGCATGGGTAGCTCTATTACATTTCCTTCAGTGTCTTTGAACACACCTTGGTAGATCTTCAGATCATTAGACTCTAGCAAGTCCTCCTGAATCCACGTGCTGGTTGGCTTTAGAGTTCTTTCTGGGATGACAAACGGCTCCACTTCTTCCAAATAGTCTTTTATGGTCATCCTCTTCTTCTTTGCCGGTGATTTTGCGACTGCCATAGATCCTGTTGCACTAAGTAGTCCGAAGTTAGCGTTTTTTCCATATCGATTGAGAAACTGATTTTTAACTATCCAAATGACTTGAAAATTGAAAATAAAACTTAAAAGGAACTTGGGGAACTGTGCATGTGCTCACAGTGTAATTCTGGCAAAAATTTATCATTTAGACATCCTACGCGTAGGATGTCTTTTTCATCAGTTTTTGGTGAAACTTGGCAAGCTGATGGCCCTTGGCCTGTGCAACAAGGCTATATGATTGGAATTGGATTTGGGCATCAAAAAGTGGATTTTTGGGAAGATTCAAGCTTTAGGCTCACAAATTGGGTAGGATGTCCACAACAGGTGGCCAATGATATCCAAATGGGTTGAAAATTGATATATGGGCTCCTTGCACCATGGTAATGGCTCCCATGATGTCATTTTTTACACAGAAGGTCAAAATTATGCTAGAGACATCCTACGCGTAGGATGTCTATTTCATCAAAATAACTTTAGATTTGTTATGGGGGTAACTCTTGGCCTATGGAATATGGCCATGCTCTTGGATTTTGATTTGGACAAGAATTGATGTTGGTAAGACCATGTGTAGTGTTTTTGGGCTCAAAAAGTGTATCTTGGAGGTGTTGGGGGTCAAAAATGATTAGAATGGCTTGAAACTTGATATATGTGCTCTTGAAGGTGATATGAATAAGTCTGGAATTGAAAAACACCCTCTGTAGGCCAAAAATGTCGTTTAGACATTCTACGCGTAGGATGTCTACTTCATCATTTTTTGTAGGTGACCACACAGATTGTTTGGCAATGTGCTCATGACTGTATTGTGCAAGTTTCATGTGATTTGGACAAGTTTTGGTAGGTCTATGGCCCATTATTGCCTCTATGCCCCGACTTAGCGTTTTTTCATGCATATGAGGTCAATTTTGGTCCAAATGTGATGAAACTTGGTGGCTAGCATGTAAAGGCTATTCAGAAAATGTGTGAGATGAGAGTTGTTAGATTTGGTGCCCAGAAATGGCCTTGAGACATCCTACGCCTCTATGCCCCGACTTAGCATTTTTTCATGCATATGAGGTCAATTTTGGTCCAAATGTGATGAAACTTGGTGGCTAGCATGTAAAGGCTATTCAAAAAATGTGTGAGATGAGAGTTGTTAGATTTGGTGCCCAGAAATGGCCTTGAGACATCCTACTCGTAGGATGTCTTCTGATGAAATTTTTACTGAAGATTCTACTAGTGCCTGCCCTTAGTCCCCCTGAGTCCCTTTTAAGCCTTATTTCAACAAAAAGTCAATTAGATAGAAAGTAACTCCCTATGTGGATTTCAGAGCCTCCGAGCCGTTTTCTGACTTTTGGAGTGATTTTCGGCGATGAAATTTCTTGATGTTGGTCTCCATAGCTTCCCGATTCCTTGGGGATCCTTGCCGTATGGTTTTTGTCGACTTTGGCTTCACCGGAGCTCCGTTTGGTAATTTTCGCTCTTAAAAGCACCCGTGGTTGCGTTTACATGTCTTCGATGACTTGTGGTGGTCTACCACCATAGGACTTGGTTGTTGATGGTTTAGGAAAGCCGCTCGTGAAGTTTGGTGGCAAACGCACATGCGGTTTGGCCTCGAGAGCTATTTGACGCTTTGTGTGTCTGATGCCATTTCTGAAGTTTAGTGCCGCTTTGGGTCACCTTTTGGTCATGTGGGCTACATAGACTTGTCGAGCATGTCGAGATGCTCCTACCCATGAATTTTGGTAGCATTTTGGCGCCTCTCCGCCGATTTCCATTTGGTGGCCTCTTGCGGGGATCTAGGAATTAGGGTTTTTCCCGATGGTTTTCTACTGCCTTTGGGCATCCAAGACTAGTCTCCTATGCTAGGGTAAGCTGTCGATGAAGTCTCATTGCTTTTGGGTTAGCCGTTAGGTGGCCACTTCTACTTGTAGGTCGCTACTGCTCGCTTTCTGTGTGAACCCTACACTAGTTTTCGCGACAAAATGACAAACATGCGCGAAAAGCTCAAGGTGGTGAGCCTACCTCTCATGTCTGAAGCCTGTCGGGTAGTCGTGCGCGTCGTAGAAGCTGCTGGAAGTTCCGTTCGCTCTAGGTGGCAGGAGCTCTCTCTCAAAGGTCAATAGTTGAAATGAGCTTAAAATGAAGTGAAAATTTCTTATAATGGGGGTCCCCGAACCACTTTTCATAAAATTTGACATGTGCTCCCAACTTCTTGTGAGATGCGGTCTAGGCTCAAAAATTTCTTGATTTGGACTCCATTTGCCCAGTTTACGAGAAATTTGACGTTTCGGTCAACATCTGGCCAAAACACGCTTTCTGCTTCATTCACATAATTGCACTCCCATTGTACCATAGGTTGTCCTATATTCACTAATCATCCCCATATTTTTTGTTTTTCATTATGATCGTTTTTCACCTGCTTTTTTTTATTTTTGAATTTTTCTACCGAAAATTAGCAAAATTAAAAGAAAAATAGCAAATCAAACCCAAAAAATTCCCAAAAATCATAATAAATTAAAAAAATCACCGCAAAACATTATATACACTCACATGCAATTTTTATGGCCGGATTTCTCTGTTTTACCAATATTTTGCCCGAAAAATGGCTACTTTTACTTATATACACACACCTAGGGGCTTCATTTGGCGTTTGGCCCCATATACTTGTCTATTCATGATGTATAAGGGCATATGTACTTGGGTTAGTCCAAAAAATTTCACAATCAAACAGCAACCCTTAAAAATGGTCGAAAAACATGCCCTTTTTTGCTCTTTCTGCCATTGGGTCCGCATTTGAGAATGCCTCCCCCCCCTCCTAGACGGAGTCCTCCCGAATGACAAGGAATCGCCTCGGAGTATGTGCCATGCATGGGTTGTGCTTGGCCGTGGAGTATGGCCCTATATAATGCATACATGGAAAAATTAATGTTGTATAAGAGAAGGGTATAAGCCAGATGCTTATTGGCATTCGCCATCGAGGTTTCCTATTTTCTCTGCAAGTAAAAGCTGTAACTTGACTGCTCTTTGTTTGATTGTCTTTCTTGCAAAAGTCGCTTGCTTTGCCGCTATTGTTGATATGGCCATAGTTGTCTCCTTGGAGAGAATTTTCGTGGCGGAATTGGCCGTAGACCTGGTCTTTTTTGCTTTCCATTTGTAGCTTTGTTTTGCCTGTATTTGTAGGTTTATTGCTACTTCCTTGGTTGCCAGTTTTTTGTTGTTGATTGGCATCCACATAAATCGGTTTTCCGGTTTCATATGCAATGCTCTCCCTTCCGATGTTGCTTGTACTGAAGGGAGTTCCTGTTGCTTCAGTTTCGGTATCCAGATGCGAGTCGTATTTGAGTTGGTGCTAAGCTTTTTCTTTGGGATCCATATCTGTTTTATTCCCTTAGTGTTTGGTTTAACTATCTGTGTCTGTTGACTTCTTCTGTTGTATTTTTGTTTGTCTGCCATGTCACATCTATCCTTCCTCACCCATACTTGTTCTTCTCGTGTTGCTAACTCTGATCTCTTCACTACGGTCGGTGACTTTTTATACATGTACTGAACATGGTTGGCAGTTCCCTGTTTGTAAGCCTTGGGTATCATGTTGTTCTTTAGTGGCACCCTGCCTTTCGGCTCTTTATCCAGTGATTGCATTGCTGGTAGCTGATTATTCTGGGGTTGCTGAGCAAAGGCTACCACCTGTTGTTCTTGTGCATGTTGAATTTTGACTGCATTCGCATTCCAATCTATCTTCACATTGTACTCTTTTTGCCAAGGTTGTCCCAACAACATGGGGTGTTGTGTGATTTCATCCTTAACCACATAAAACTTGTGTGGGTAAATATATTGATGTATTTGTACATGCAATATAGCCCAGCCCAATGTTTTCAATGAATGTGATGTACTACTTTTCAGCACTTGTGGAGTAGGATGAAGTTGACCTGCGGGCTTGAGCTGTTTGTATAATCTGTAAGAGATCAAATTTGCTTGAGCTCCAGAATCAAGTAATGCCATCAATTAAACTTGATTGCTACCCACTTTGACTGCAATTCTTGGCTCCACTATGTCTTCATCAAAATTTGTTAGTCGAATGGCGTTGATTCGCAATGGTGATCCACATTGTTGTTGTTGTCGTAGAAGCCTTCTTTTTGCAATGCGTTCTTTTGCTTCTGCTTGGGCTTCTTCCCGTACCCTCTGTTTCTCCTTCATCCGTTGTTTTTCTTGATGGATTTGTTGAAGCATATCCTGTGTTAGTGGTATATGATATTTCTTTAATCGACACCCACTAATCCAATTTGGTATTTCTTCTTCTGCTAATGTAGCAAGCTTGACAGCTCCGCTTTGTGATAGGCACTAATCACAAAGGGTCCCATCCCTCGCTTTTTAAGTTTCTTGTCATGTTGCTTCAAGGAATAAACAAGTACATAATCACCTGTTTTGAACTCTTTCGTTCGCACATGTTTGTCAAAAAACTCCTTTTGTCTTCTCTTTTTAGCATAGATCGAAGCTACATCTCTCAAGCGAAGTTCATCTAGCTTTTCAAGATCATCTATTCTTAAAGAGAGCTCATGCCCTGTCCATTCTAAGTGTTTTGCTACTCGTAGAGTTGGGATTAAAAACTCTATGGGTAATATAGCATTTAGGCCAAACACCATGTTGTACGGTGTCGTTCCTATCAATGTTTTGTAAGTGTTGAGTGTAACTGCTGATCCCAGTCTGTTCTTGACTTTGATATAATTTTAGTCAAAACTGTTCATAGTGTCTTATTTGTGGCCTCCGCTTGTCCATTTGCTTGTGGATGATATGGAGCAGATTTTCTATGTATGACCATGAATTCCTGTAGCAGATATTCAATGACTTCATTAAGAAAATGTGTTCCTCGATCACTGACAATTTCTATTGGTAAACCGTATCGTACAAAGAAATTCTCATACAAAAATTGTGCAGTGGTTCGTGCATCTTCTTTTTCTGTTGCCTTGGCTTCCGCCCATTTCGTGAGATAGTCCGTAGCCACAATGCTATATTGGGTATGGGTGTGATATGCAAGGGGTGAAATAGGTCCCACAAAATCAATGCCCCATTTTGCAAATGCCCTTGCTCCCATCATTGGCCGTAGTGGCATCTCATCTCTCTTTATCGGCACCTTGGTGCGTTGACATGTGTCACAACGCTTTACAAACTCTTCAGCATCCATATGCAATGTAGGCCACCATATTCCTGCGGTTAAGACAATTTTTGTCATCTTATCGTCTGAATAATGGCCTCCACTTATTCCGCCATGTGCGTGTTCTAGAATCAACAGGTATTCACTTTCACTTGCACAGATTCTAAGTTGATTGTCCTTTCCTCGCTTATAGAGTTGGTTCCCAATTAACTGAAAGTCACGAGCCTCCTGCTCTATAGCCCTTTTCCGTGCTCTGGTTATGTTTTCAGGAAACGTCCTTGTGGTTAATAAATCAATGATATATTGACTCCATGCAGGTGCAATGTTTACCTGAAACAATGTCGCGTGATCCATTGGTCGCTTGGCACTACATATAGTACAATTGTTAACATAAGCATGTGTGTCCGCGTACATAGTTGGCCAATAAACCCCTAACTGTTTCAGTCTCTGGTGTGTTTTCATTGTTGAACAATGAAATGCACAATCCTGGACAGGTGCTTCTTCAAGATAACACTCGAATTCCTCCGGATTTATACATAGTCGTAGAATTTGGTCCGATTCTAGATGATATAGCCGTCCTGCAATCAACTGGAAGTTTTTTGTTTGTAGAATTGTTTGTTTTTTGGATTTGTCTTCCGTGTTATCAAACCTACCTCCAAAGGAAAGAATGCTAACAAGTGGTATGTCATCATCTACTCCTTCAGGAGCTTCCCCGTTGTGTAGCCTTGAAAGATGACCGCCCGTAGATGAGTTTTACCCTTTTTGACTACCACTGTGAAATCAAACTCTAGCAATATAATAACCATCGTACAATTCTCCCTGTATTACGTGGTTTATTTACCAAATACAAAAGAGCCTGATGATCTGTGAAGAACACAAATTTGTTTGCGAGCAAATAATGCCGAAATTTCTTTACAACATAAATCATTCCTAACCCCTCTCTTTCGGTGGTTGTGTAGTTCTTTTTTGCACTATTTAACTGTCGGCTTGCATAACAAACTAGAAAATCCATTGTTCCGTCTCCAGGTTGAGCGAGAATACTCCCGATTGCATATGCAGATGCATCAATGTGAACGTGGATTATCTTTTCCCAATCCGATGCTTTAAGTACAGGTGCGGATACAAGGTTTTCCTTCAGCTTTTGGAATGAAGTTTCACACTCCTCAGTCCAGTCGAAATTGACTAACAAATGATACAGAGGTTGTGCGATGACTGCATACATATATATGAATCTTCGATAATATCCGTAGTGTCCCATGAAGGATTGCACTTGTTTCACAGTAGTAGGCTTGGGCAGGTCTACTATGACTTTGATTTTGTCTAGGTTTGTGGTTATGCCATTTCTGGAGACAATGTGTCCTAAGATGCGGCCTTGCCTAACCATAAAAATACACTTTTCTGTGTTAAGACATATTCGATATGTTCTGCATTTTTCAAATACCTTTGCAAATGATGAATATGTTCCTCTCGTAGGAGAGAGTGTACACAAAGATCGTCCATGTATATTTCTAAGAATATTCTCAGGTATTCTTTGAACGCATGCGTCATTAACCTTTGAAAGGTAGTTGGGGCATTAGTTAATCCAAAAGGCATAACACGATACGCATATATTCCCCACTCTGTAGCAAACGCTATTTTGTGTTGATCCTCTATTTCAATTGCCAGTTGGTCATTAGGAAATTTCGGAGGTCATTTGGAGGGCCTTCTAAGAAAATGTATTTTTTGCACTCTCTCTCTAGAAAAAATGGCAAATAAAAGAGCTGGGTCTTTCATAGTAAAACTTCAAAAAGTGTACTTTAAGTAGATTCCTTACTCTTCTGAACATTCGTTCGTAGTGATTGAGGGATAATCCTCTTTTCAGTTGCATTGAATGAACCTCGTCAATATGGAGGGAATGAGGCTAACATGGAGGGACGAATCCACAGCCGCTATTCACTTTCCATTAAACCTGCACATTTGGCTAATGGCGCACTCCTCAAATGGCACAAATGTTACCCAGAAACGAGCCAAATATCACCTTCACATTGATTTGGACAATGAGTACCAACCATTGATTAAGCGCAGTAAAACAAACACACATATACCTCCCGCTTCCATAGACACGCTCAGAGCTCAAGGAGCTAAACACATAGATATCTGGACGAGAGGCTCTCTCTACCCTAAGAATCCAATAACTAATGCGTCTCCACCGTTTGTCAATCCTACAAGCTTATTGACCTTTGCTGGTGATGGAGAAAAGGGCCTTCTGGGTTATTGTAAATCACTTACAAGAGAAGCTGAAACTTACAAGAGCATTCTCCAAGCTCAACAATGTGAGATTGTTCGCCTTGCACATTTACATTCTACAGATCAGGTTACCATTTTGCAACATAAAACAGAGGTACAAGAACTGAAAGGAAAGGTGCGAAGTTGTCAAATGAAGGACACCATCTTGGGTGGTCGTATCCGAAAGAAGAAATTGCGCAATCTTGAAACATTGCAGGTTTCATCAGGAGGTCTCAAGAAAAGAATCCGAGCATTAAGGTGATGCTTCTTGGTTCGCTACATTGTCTTAGTTAAGTAATCTTTTTGTTTTTTCTTGTTATGCATTGTTTTCATGTGCCTAAATAGTGTTAGTGAAGCAAATTTTCTGTTATTTAATTATGCATTGTCTTCATGTAGAGATTCAATCTATCCTGACAAGGAAAACATTGATCCCAAAGCCAATATAGGAAAGAGATTGAAGCCACTTATAAGTAGAAGCCTGGCAGCAGATATAGTACATGACAAGAAGTTTAAGGTCCTACAACGAAATGTAGTGGACCGCTTTATTTCAGAGAACTCAGTGCCTGCAAAAGAGATACAAGGCACACTTGATTCACTTGGTGTAAGAAAAAGAGGATATGCGGCTATCCAAAAGTCTGTCTCATCCATCTTTGTTAGGAAGGGTATAAAATCCAAACTTCTACCATCAGCCTCAAGTGTTTGGAAAGAGAGGCTTCAGCTTAACGAGGCACATGGAGACTATCTTGGACAGCCCTTTCATATTAAAGCAACTTACAGTGGCCATGGAGCAAACATGGCATATGATGAGTTCAACAATATTTTTATGGACCTGCGGATATTACAGAAGAGAATGGTGGAGTTTTACAACATCACATTTGAAGAGTCACATGGGGTATTACATTTTGTGTTAAAACTGGATGAGTGTGAGCTTGTTAAAGAGAAAAAGCTAGAGCGTGTTACTATTACTTTAATGAATAGAGCCCTCTCAAAGTGTCCCAGTGATGATCCTTTATATTTTAGTGTTCAATCAGAATCTAACATATGGTGGCTTGGTGCGTTTGAGGTAAGCGAGATTCTCAAGTAAGCTCAAATGTTCAGATCTACTTAAGTCTCATTTATTTTGTGTTGCAGGTAAAGAAAGAAGATCATGAGATTCTATATTGGGTGTTCCATCGAACTAATATTCCGGAGGTGATTGATCGACAGACTAACCAGGGAGAGGTACTACGTCTAGATGGAAGGGGAGACTTTCAAGTTCAGTGGCATCTTGCAGGTGACCTTAAAACATTAAAGTGCATGTATAATTGTGGAATGGGTGCAATGGCAAAGTCACCGTGTTTGTTTGCATGGAGCCTGCAAAGGTCATGGACCCAAAGTGGTGGAGAAAAGCTCCAACACGTCACATTGAGGATCCTGCTTTTCGACCGGTTTTGAAAATACCACTTGTGAATGTCCACATTTGTACAATGCATGCCCTTTGTAGAATTGTGGAGAAATTGGTCTACTTATACATCGCGTTTGCTTGGAAGATTAAGAACTCCGCAGAACGACAAGTAGCCCTACAGTGCTTAGAAATGGTATTGTCGGATATGGGGCTTCATGGTTGCAATGTGAAAATCCAGCAGGATGAAAAGAGATCAACTGCTGAGAAGGATGTCCCATGCAAACCATCCATCGGTGGGGTGAAGGCACGGAGGTTTTTATCTAAGCCCCAAGGTACAAGAGATCCAAAGCTAACAAAACATGGAAAAATATATAACACATCTTATGTTAGCAAGGTAGAGTATCAGAGCTGGAAAAAGCTACATATTGCAGTCAAAGACCACGAACCAACTACTCGTAACGCGAAGGCTGAGGTTTGGCGATCAATAGCCATCCTATTTTTGATGTGCGACAAAGATGACTGGTCACAAGGTGATATGAACAAGTTCAAGGAAAATCTCAACCTTCTGAAAAAATCATTCAAGACAGCATGGACAGACACCCAGATTACTCACTACATGGTATTATCATGTATTTCTTTCTCTCTTATGTGCAAATATGTGACTGTAAAACATTCTAACTAATCTGTTTTCATATCCAGCACATCATCTTCAATCATTTGCCATATTTTATACAGAAGTATGGGAACCCGGCAATATGGAATACCCAAGGGATGGAAAAGTCTCATTACATGGCGAGAAATGCTTATTTCAGGCACACACGACATGGTGGCTCTCGAATCAAGGCTAACAGTTTGAGAGAACTATTTGAATGGTTCTATCGTAGAATCATTCATCGAATGCAGGCAAAAGAAGTCTTGGCAAATTCAGCAACAACACAAGCCATCAGACATTTACAACAACAAAAAGTTAAAAGATCAATGGCATACAACAACTCCGGAGCTCGTGAAAGTCAACGAAGGTGGAGAGAGACAATGGTGTATGTGAATCACAAGTGGAGAAAGATACTCTGAGTGGATGACATTGTACAAAATTTATGTAATACATGATGTTATACAATTGCTACTTGAAGTGTATCAAGATTTTGCAGGTTCAATTTTGTTTTTTGGCACGTCACCCTTGTAACGAATCATGAGATGTTTGCCATACTCTAAAAGTTCATCTGGGTTTTGTCTACCAAGAGCTAGTGCCATTGCTGTGTAGGTGTAGTAATACGTTGCCCGACCACCTGTATAGCCTGGGCAGTAACCAAAACAATCTCTAGCAAACACTTTGTCCACAAGAATGACTTTATCTGCACTTTTGGGCAGCACCGGTCCACCCAAGAAGCGTGATAGTGTCTTGAATGTGTAAGTTGCTATTGAACCCTCTTGTGACATGGAATTGTGAAAAACTACTATCGGCGACTCACAAAGCTTTGAAAGGTACTGTGCTAGGGCCGCATCCCTTCCTCGATACTCTCTTGTCCGGCGCCGAAGGAAGTCATCCTTGTCAGCAATCCAAGACTGCACATACAATGTCAGAAGTGACACAAAGAGAGAGAGAGAGAGAGAGAGAGAGAGAGAGAGAGAGAGAGAGAGAGAGAGAGAGAGAGAGAGAGAGAGAGAGAGAGAGAGTTACCATGAAGCTCTCATCCTGCAGAAAGAGGTTTTCTTGCCACAGGTCTACAGATGTAGTTGACCCCTGACCTGAATGGTTAAACCAATCCTCCACTTCTTTGTTACTTTTCGATGGTCTTAAGCTTTGTCTTATTGCTTGGAAGGTGGCTTCATCAGGTAGTGTCTCCTTGTATTTTTCAGCTTTCTCAAAGCATCTTCGAGGCATTCCATTGGATTGCTGGATGTTTCCATTGCCTCATCATCACTACTATCCTCTGAAACAAATCCACTCCTCTCCTCTTGGACTCTGGAAATAATAGCCAGGGAGAAATCCTCCCTTAAATAAAAGACACTTTGCACATCATGTAAGAAGATATAGGTCCTGTCTCCAATCCTGAAGTCAGGCACATCAGGCAACATCATCTGAGCATGCTTCTCAGTGAAGTTACTGACATCCAATGGAAGTTTGATTTCTGTGGTTTTCACAGAGAGCATCTTACTTCTTTGTACTTCAATTGCCTCAACCTCAAGGTCGACTGTGTCTTCAACCTCCTCGACTTCTTGCATATGAGTTGTCTCCTCGCATTCTTCATCTGGTGCTGCATCCTGCTCCTCTAACACCTCATCAGGATTCTGCATGAGGAATCCAAACAGGCTGTTCAGGTAAATCATAAAGCCAAAGGCTTCCTGAATGAGTTTGCATTCTTTTTTATGCAAAGGGCAGGCTGAATGTCGGCAAGAAGGTGGTAATTCCCTATACTTCTTCAGTCCCTGTCCCTTTCCACCACAGTCATTTAAATGCACAAGAGTCATAGTAGGCAGAACAACCCTTCCTACCTGCACCATCACTTCAAACTTATCTCTGTAGGACTGCAAGAAATTACTGTGCTGAGCTAACAGGTCTTCAATGTCAAACTTTGGATTAAACATAGAATGAACTAGATCAAACTTGTCCCCAGCACCAGAAGATGCTGCAAAATCAAACAGCCTCTCATCAGTTGCAGCTGGGTCTTCCAAAGAAGACACATCCTCTTTGTCTTTACATTTAGTTGCACGGGGACTTCCTTCTAGCACATCTGTATCATCTGAGAAGTCTATATTTCTCTTTCTTGTATTTTTCTTCAGAAGTACTGTAGAGGGCACCACAGCCTTGTAGGGTGAGGGATCCTCTTGCCCTGGTGACCTCTCTGATTGATCTTCACCAATTGACTTTTCTTTAGATATGTCCTGACAAAAGTCAACAGTTCTTTTGGCAGATACATTAAGCAACTGAGCCTGCAAGGGTTGAAATCCTGGCACAAGCTCTGGATCAGGTTTCAGCCTCTTCTGCCTACTAGACCTTAATCCTATTCATCAGGAAACATGACAAGTCAAAACCATCAGGAGACATGACAACTCTGCCAAAACCAAACCATCATGATCTCTCTCTCTCTCTCTCTCTCTCTCTCTCTCTCTCTCTCTCTCTCTCTCTCTCTCTCTCTCTCTCTCTCTCTCTCTCTCTCTCTCTATTGTTCTCTCTCTTTCTCTCTCTCAAAATCACACTTATAACGGATACACACGGCGGCGCCCCACGTGTCACTATAAATTAGAGTATATTTGCATGTTGTCACACGTGTGGTCATTATTGAGACCGTATACTTTTGTACGTCATATAAAGAGGTCAAGAGAGATAAAAACCACACCTCGTGAAAGAGAGTGAGTGAGAGAGAGAGAGAGAGAGAGAGAGAGAGAGAGAGAGAGAGAGAGAGAGAGAGAGAGAGAGAGTGCAAGAGCCGTCGTCTGTGTCTCCGACAGCAAGCCGACCCATCGACATAACGAAGGTCTGCCTCTCCCTCTGCCTTTGCCTCTATCTCTGTTTCTGTCACAGTACCAAGCACAGTCTTAGCAAACAACCCACACAAGCAGTCACACACACACACACACACACACACACACATACACACACACACATACACACCCACACACACACACTCACAAACACACAGACACACATCTTTAAAATACAAACACACACACACACACACACACACAAATATAACTTACACACACACACACACACAGAGGCACGCACGCACACACACACACACACGCATACTCTCTCTCTCTCTCTCTCTCTCTCTCTCTCTCTCTCTCTCTCTCTCTCTCTCTCTCTCTCTCTCTCTCTCTCTCTCTCTCTCTCTCTCTATACCAAAGGCGCGCGTAGAGAGGCATACCCGTAGTGCATGTCTCTATGCGCGCCGTTAGTACTGTGCATTGACCAGAGAGAGAGAGAGAGAGAGAGAGAGAGAGAGAGAGAGAGTATGTGTGTATTTATTTTACCCTATAATAACGGCGCGCGGAGGTGTTTGTTGAGGTAAAAACGTGCTCCGCGCGCGCCTTTAGTAATGGGCTCTCTCACTCACTCTCTCTCTCTCTCTCTCTCTCTCTCTCTCTCTCTCTCTCTCTCTCTCTCTCTCTATTTAAATATGCTAAGCTATAGAAAGGAGAGAGAGAGAGAGAGAGAGAGAGAGAGAGAGAGAGAGAGAGCCATAGAAAGAGAGGAAGGGATTGAGACTCTTCTTTTGGTGTACAGTGAGATGGCTAGAACAAAAGCCACTGCAAGGAAGGCAGGCAAGGGACCAGGATTAGCATCTAAAGCAAGTAGCAGATCTGCAACCCCAAAGAAAAGACCTGGAAAACCAAATAAAATTCTGAAAGGGCCAAGGATGAAGAAGTTGCAAACCTGCATGGGACTTTTCAGAGAAATCAGAAAGGCACAGAAATGTGTAGATTTATGCATACCAAAGCTGCCCTTCCAGAGGATGGTGAGGTCCATATGTGATGAAGCTACCTGGGACACCAAAAGGTGGAAGGTGGTGGCATTAATGGCTCTACAGGAAGCAGCAGAGGACTTCCTAATGGAGTACTTCAGTGACATGACCATTGTTGCAGCCCATGCCCACAGGGTTACTATAATGGACAAAGATAGTGAGACACTGAAAAGAATAAGGTGGAGGTATGACAAACTACTGGTCCCCAATGTCTGCAAGGATAAGAAAATGAGGGAAATTTTGTTATACCCCCCGGAGCTAGTGCCACAACTCACAGTTGTAGATGTCACACATGATGTGAATACAAGGGCAAGGGCAGAGACTATTGCTCGCCAAACAGAGGACATGAGGGAAGCAGAGCTTAAGGAGAAACCAAAAGTAGCAGTGGAGTCCCAGAGGCAAACAGAGTGCAATGTGACCCTGTCCATAGAGGCAAGCAATCAAGAAACTCTACTTTCAATGAAGAATGGTTTGGTTGCAGAGATACCATTTGTAGATGGAGCCAGAAAGCTAGCGTTGGAAAAAGTGGACATTAATTTATTGCAGAATCCAGATGCTCAGATTTCAGACACAATTATCTATGCTTGTCTTAAGTAAGTGTTACTATCTTGCTAGCTTTGAAAACTCAGATAATAGGTTTGCTAACTCAGGTAGAGTCTCTGCAGCCTGATCAAAAGTCAACTCCCACTGCACACTCACACAGAGGTGTTTCTTCTTGATCCACAAATGTCAGTGATTATTAGACAAAAGAACAGTCCATCTGGGACCTTTGAGAGTTGGTTTCTCCACTGTGCTATACTGGAAGTTACTGTGATCATCTTTCCATATGAGAACAACCATCACTGGAGTCTCATATGCCTTGATGTTGACCAACCAGCAGTGTGGGTGTTCAATTCAATAAAAGGAACCCACCCTGAAATTAGGCTGTAAGTGTTTTGTATCAGAAAGTGTTTCTTATAGATATCCATGTAAATTTGAAGCCTCATGCTAACATCTTGACATTGCTTTGTGCAGTTGTATAAAGAGGTTGTTGCTTGCCTATGGAAAGCTATGTGGAAGGTATGAACTATACAAGGCCCCAATCAAAGAAGTACCTGTCCCAAATCAAACCGATGGAAATTCTTGCGGCTGGAGATGTCTTCTCCATGCAGAATATGTCCTGCAAAGCTACTTTGCATTAAAACCTTTCATGACTAAGGTACCCATTTGGCAATGCATTCAGTTATTTTTGGTTTAGTCTATAAAAGAATTCTCACCATGTGGTCTTTCAATTTTGCAGAGTGCTTTAAAAAACTACACATATGATTATTTGCAAAGATACCGGGTAAGTTTAATACAACACCTACTTACTATGTCTAGCCCTAGAGAGCTTGAAGATAGCGGCTTGGATGAGCGCACTATTGATCTTACAAAACATGACGTGCCACCACGACAAACCCCTACATCTGATACAGTGGAATCACAACGGGCCGAGGGGGTCATATCAGCAGAAGATGAAAGAGCCGAGGATGAGGAAAGGTCAAATGAGCATATGGAAGGTGCTAAGGTACAACCAGAGGAGACAATGAAAGAGCCAAGTCAGCCAGTGGAGGAGCCAAAAGAGCCTATGGCTGAAACCCAAGATGAGGAAAGCATGCCTATAGATGAGCAAAAGGATATGGATGAGGAAAGCAGGCCTAGGGATGAGCAAAATGATATGGATCAGGCAAGGATGTATGAGGCAAGCCGATCAACCGAGGGAGACGAAAAGACCTTGGAGGAAACCTTGAATGAGGCAGAAAGAGCCATGGGGGAGACCCCTGATGAAGATGTGAATGATGACTATGAAGATAAAGCGGAGGAGAGCAACAACGACATGAACACTACAGAGACTCAGTATGGACCCTTGCTACTTGTAGATACGGTTGTTCCGGTAATGTCTATTCAAGTATGGCAAAATATGTTCAGCTTCTAACTACTTATATGTACTTGTCAACTTTTACAGAGGTTGATTATCTTGGACGTCAATGGATTGCTGTTGATGCGGGTGCCTCTCGGTGACAGAGGACCCCTTGAGGATTTGCAAACGTTTCGGATGGGAACTTGTCGAGTCGTGGTTCGTCCAGGAACCAAGGAATTTATTCAGTTTCTTCTTCCTCGCTTCAGAGTTGCCATATGGTCTTCAATGCAAAGGCAAAACTTGTCGCCACTAGTTGCAATAGTTTGCAGTGTATGCCACGCTCACACGTCAGATTTTGCCTTTTTGTATGATCAAAGAAAATGCGTTACCGTTGAGGGCCACTACCACCCTAAAAAACCACACTTACCTCTTTTGTACAAACCGTTTAGCCAAATCGGTGTACCCTTTGATGCAACTAATACACTACTAATTGATGATACTCCTGAAAAGGGAGAACTAAATCCGCCAGGAACAACTGTCTCACCACCTTCTTTCGAGGGGCATTCCTTTGATTTTTACCTTGAAGACATTCTGATTCCATACTTATAGAAATTGTATCTCAGTCCATTGTTCACGGACGAGTTTGTACTTTCTAATGAATTAAGATGATTCTTCTATCATGTCTTTGTCTTGTCTAACATATATATATATATATATATATATATAGAGAGAGAGAGAGAGAGAGAGAGAGAGAGAGATTTGACGTGGTAAAGAAATGTATTTCAAGCACACTTTTTCACAGGGCACAATTGAAAAATGAGCTCAATAAACTTTATGTCTTGAAAGTCATTTGTATACACTTGGGTTCACAAGAATATCTGTTACATTGACACTACTTCAACCCGACCATCCAACTCTTTGCACAAAATATCTTTTTCCCTTCGCCGCATCACCTTACGGCCAGCTAGGAAAAAGGAAAAATCTGATAGGTCCTTGTCCATTGACTCTTCAATGATGTCATTTCGCAAATGCTGAAGACTGCATAGCTCCCTTATTGTAACCACCAATAGTAGGCCATGCTCTTTATCAATCACTTCCACATCCACATTAGGATTATCTTCCAAACCTGCAGAAACCTGGTCCATAGGAATGTACTTACCGTTTAGCATTTGTGATCGCATATACCAAAACGAGAGTAACAGTGATTGGCTTGCAATCATGTACTTGAAAACTAGAGTATCAAGCGCAACCTTGCACCGTAAACCAATCTCTTCCTTTGCATACCATCCTTTGTCAAGAAGTTTGTCACAGGATGACTGCTGAAATGACTTGCACATGAACATAGTTTTTGTAACTCGGATGTTGTAGCTATGAAACAGCTCTATGAAGAGTGCAACAGGACAGAAGTTTGCAATTCTAACCAGTTTGGTAGGAATAGAGCTACGTAGAGACCTTTGTATATCCTTGTAGAGATTACTTCGCATTGCCTCCACCATTGTTTCCTCGGGAACTGGCCAGTCCACAGTGTTCCAATCGGTTGGTAGAGGCACTTTCACCAACATGCCATTCTTATTCCCTGAGCTGAGTTTGCTGCTCCTCTCTGAGTACTATAGAGAACCAATGTGGGCATGAACAACATGGAAGAGGCCTATTATGCACTCCACAGGCTCCCATTGCTCATAAGAAGAGGGATAAACATCTGCAATATATATAAGAAGAGTTAAACTAAGAGTATCGATAAGTACAAATGACAAATCTAATGTAATTGAACTGTGAAGAATGGAGACATTACTCATAACAAGCGGGAGAAACATTGCAAAATATATAAGAAAAGTTATAATGAGAGTATCAGTAAGTTCACATGTCAAGAGTACTTACAATTGCAACGTGGTTGATGCATATCTGATACATTTCCACCGTTTGCTATCACCTCAGGATGGGTAAACACATGCTGAACAAGAACTTCCTTTACAGATCTTTTGCCAATTTCAACTTTGAAATCCAACACTCTGGCCTTCCATGCTGAGCGGTAAACATTGATACCACTAGACCTCTTGGATCTTCTTGGTTGCATGAGGATCCATGAACCTTTGTTTATCCTTTGTCCAACCCATTGGTTCTCTGCACTTATTGCAGCTGGTATTGTAATTGAGGATATGCTACTACTTGGCCTTCTAGGCAAAGTGCAGTTGTTGGTTGTTGGTGTGAGAGACAGTAAACACCTGGAGCCTCTTGGGCGAGAAGACGTGGACGCCATAGCTCTCAGAGAAAAGCTTTAGTGGAGGGAGATTCACTTTGAAAGCATTCTAATGGAGGGAAAGTGTTTTAGAATTCCAATATCTTGTGCAGGCTTAATGGTCACCCTCCAGTACGTTAATGACCATAAGAGAATATCAGAAGTGGGACCACATGCAAGCACCTAAAAGCTCGGTAAAAGGAAGGAAATTACTATGCTACAATCTTAGATTCGTGAAAGTTTTATGCTATTTTCCTATTTTTTAAGTCTTTCCACGTACTTTCCTACGTAACGTAGCCTTCATGCTCATTGGACGCGCTCTATTTTTCTCTCTCTTCATATGGCCCTCCAAATGACCTCTGAAATTTCCTAATGTATACCCTGAAAACCCATCTAGAAAGAAGTAAGCCCGTTTCTCGGCCACCCTTTCAAGTACATGTTTTGTGATTGGCAAGGGATAATTATCCCTTATGGTGGCTGCATTTACCTTTTTGAGGTTTACACACACTCGCAGTTTTCCGTTCTTTTTGGGGACAATCACAATGGGTGACACACAATCTGTATGTTTGATTTCATAGATAAATTCAACATCCATAAGCTTGTCAATCTCCTCTTTGATTCGTTTAGCAAATGTGTCATTATATGTATAAGGACACTGTTTTCTAGGTTTGGCATGTGATTTCAAAGGAATTGTATGTTAACATATCGATGGATCAACTCCTTTGATGTTGAGGCGGTCTGGGGCGGGCAACAAGAAGAGTGGCCTCCAAGCATCTTCTAGGCTCCCATGCTGCTCAATTGGGTTGGGGTTGGAAAAAACAACAAACACACACACAAACCCGCAACGTAACCCTACACAAATTTGGGGCACCACCTAGTTTTGGATGCGAACTAGGACGCGTAGAGAGAGAGAGAGAGATAGTGCTCGTGCTGCTTTGAAACGTATCCGCAATGATCAAGCAAACACAACTATATATTTAAGAAAGAGAGAGAAAGGGGGAGGGGGTGCTTGTTGCATTAATACCTTCTTACAAATCTATCATGACAAATCAAAGTGAGATTAGTATTTGTTCAACATAGCTTGCGTAAATTTCACCACAACACATCACAAGAAAAGCCACCCCAATCACTGTCTTAAGGCCAGGGGAGTCCTCTCCACCCTGTCGCCCTCTTACAGTATGTGGGATTTATGGCTAGATTGATGACAACACCAGAGACAAGCTATCAAGAACTTAACAAAAAACACCAAGACACTTACGCATCATTGTTGTCCATTACTTCACGTTGGAAGGGAGACAAAGTATCCAAGCTTAGTCCAAATCCACCCTCCTTGATTCAACAAATGTTGGGCTTACACTAGTAGGAGAAATGATAGATTTCCTACTCTCAATTGAATGATCACTCTCTCTCTTACAATGTCATAGAGTTCCCTTGCTAATCCCCTATTACAACACATGCACATGCATAAGACAATGAGCTTCCACTCAAGAGCTCCTTCTAAAGAGGTTGAGCTTGGCTTCTCAAGCTATAGCATAGTGCTCTTGCTTATGGCTCCCCCCTTTTGTGCTAGCTACACCCTCCTTTTATAGCAATTTTGAAGGCTAGGAATACTCCTCTAACCATGGTTGGGTTAGATTTTCAGCAATTTACCTAATTTCTTTTTCTTGGAATTATCAAGAAGTTGGTGGGGAAAGAGAGAGGAGAGAAATGGAGGTGATAGGACTTTTCATAGTGGGTTAGTGTTAGTAGAGTTAGTATTAATTTACAAATGGAATTGGATATTTACAATGGGAGTATCCATGTAGGATACAAATAAGGAAGAAAAACTCTTAAGAGGTAAGAAAAGGTGAATTTCTTACAAGGTTGATGCTCCAAGTGTCTTGAGTAGGGCCAATTTTGACGCTTGTTGACGGTCCACTAGCTTTGACGGTACATTTTTTCTCCACTCTTGACCTTCCTTGAGAGACAAGGTAATTGAAGCTGAGTAATCAACCACCATGATGCTATCTTTTAAGAGAAGAGGCTGAATTTTGTGGTTTTTTGATAGATATGGGTAATTTGGAGGAGGAAAAATGAGACTAGGTGGTCAATTTTGGAATGGAATTGTGTGTGGGAGGTATGAGTTCACCATGGTTTCTCTTATTCTTCAAGGTTGAGGAGAAGGTGAGTAGGGTGCAGAGAGGAGTGGTGAGAGAGGTGGGGATGATGAGTGGAGAAGTGTGTGTGAAAGAGGAAAATGATAAAGTGGAAGAGAGAGTGTGGCTGCATAGCACGGGAAAAGTGGGGTCCACTAATAAAATCATAGCTCACAGCTCGTAGCTCAAAAAAATATGAAAAAATTTGAGGCAAAAGTTCAGCCCACGAGCTACAACTTTTGTTTGTATCACTTTTTCAAATTCGGAGAGCAAGTGAACTTTAAAAATTCAGCAAAACCGACCGTTTTTTTCCACTGCACAAGTTCCTTGTGGGGTCCTTCTTTGGATGATTCTTTTGAATACCTCCAAGAGTGAGCCCTCCATAGTGCATGTATGCATGCCACCTACCCTTGACCTTATTTGGTAGGTCTATAATTGAAGATATTGTTGAGATCATGATATAAGTGAATAGTACAACTAAGAAAATCAAATATTGAGGGGTCTAAAAAATATGTACATGTCAAATATAAATAATATAAGTGGAAAAAATATAAAGGGGTCAAAAGAAATCTCTCTCATTATGAGGCTACCATAAAAAGATAAATATTTTTGGTGTTCTAATTTTTTAGAAAAAAAAAATAGATATAGGAAGGGAAAAATCACAATAGTGTAAAAATATACACATAAATAAAACTAGTTTTTTTGGATTTTTGTTGGGGTGGAGTTACACCAAATATAAGAGAAGCTTACATGAAAATATTTCTATATGGAATAAAGAGTATGAAAATGGTAAGAAAAATTGTGGTAATAGTGAGGCAATGTAGAGAGCATAAATAACACACACCTAGGTAGAAATATTTAAATAAATACCAAAATAATTATGAAAAAATCTTTTATTTAGGCCCTATATACAAAGAAATATTTACATACGCATGGGCCATAATATACTTATATTTTTCATATTTTTTATTTTTTTGGCTCAACTAGCCCAATGACTAGCTAATTGAGGGTTTTTTTATTTCAGTAAGGAGATATGGGAAAAGTCCCCTAACTCACACGCACCTATATACAATGAAAGGGTGAGGGTAACCACAGTGTTTGAGTGATTTGATAGGGTGAGATAACTCACTATGGCAATTATAGAGAGACGAAAAACGGCTATCATTAGCCCTCCCCCAAGATGATGGTATATTCATGTACCATCATAGAGCATCTTTTCGAAAGAGAGTGCTTCAGAGTCCTTGACGAAATCTTCATTGTTTGGCCCCTCAGAATTTTGGCTAGAGTTACACTCATGCTTCATGTAAGAATACTAACATGAAACAGCAGCCTTTGGACAGATCTTTGGTAGATCCTTTGGTAGAAGGCGACTCAAATAGGGCTTCAAGCGATACCGGTTTACCTTCATGGAGTGCTCTTTACCATTCAAGTCCGTAAGCTGATAGTAACTAGAATTGAAAGCCTTCTTGACTATGTATGGCCCTTGCCATCTAGTTTCAAACTTGGCATCAAAACGATTGTCAAGTCGATTGTCATACCTTAGCACAAGCTCTCCTTCCTTGATGCCTTTGTCCTTCAGTTTCTTGTCGTGCGTTTCTTTCGCTTGTGTCGCTTTCCTCTTGTAGCACTCATATGCTTCTTCTCTTTTCCACTCAAGCTCCACTAACGTAAGAAGTCGATCCATCCATACCTCTTGATCATCTTGTGCTCCTTTGCCATGAAGTTGCATTGTTGGAATGTTTAGCTCAATTGGCTGTAAAGCCTCTTGACCATAGACCAAGTGAAATGGTGTGAACTCCGTGGCTTCCCTATATGTGGTTCGATACGCCCACAAGGCACCATCCAAGAAGTCATCCCACAACTTTGTCTTGTTTTTCACCATCTTTCTAATGATGCCTGCAATGACACCATTAGCTTTATCTACCAAACCATTTGATTGGGATAGTAGGGTGTACTGTGACGATGTAGAATGTGAAGTTCTTCACAGACTTCTGTGAGCAATCCCTTTCTAAACCCTGGACCATTATCAGAAACAATCTCCAAAGGTGTGCCAAATCTACAACAAATGTGAGTGTAGACGAATTTGCTCACTGTCCTCTCATTTACCCTTGCCACACTTTGTGCTTCCACCCACCTAGTCATATAGTCTACAGCCACTAGAATGTAGAGTTTACCATTTTTTGTCCTAGGCAGAGGACCCATAGCATCAATGCCCCACTTTTCAAAGGGTCCGTTTGCAAGCACAATTTGCCTTGGACCATAAATCAATCTTCTATTCCCATTTACCTGACAATTGTGACAACTTTTACACCAATGTTGGACATCCACATGCAGACTTGGCCAAACATACCCCGCAAGCAAAATCTTCTTCACAGTTAATTCTTGGGAAAAATGACCACCGCATGCCTCTTCATGCAAACCTTTTAGAATGGCTGGAATTTCCGCGATAGTTGGTACTCTTCTGCACACTTTATCCTTCCCTCTTTGATAGAGGGAGCCTTCTAGAAAGAGATACATGCTTGCCTTCTTCATGAGTCTCCTCTTCTGAACTTTTGTGAAGTCTAGTGGAAACTCACCCTCCAAAATGTAGCCAATGATGGGAGCCAATGACTCCAATTCCTGGTACCTCGGTTGCTTCACAGCAGCCACCACCATGATGACCTGCACTTCTTTCTTTACACATGCAACGGCTTGTTGTGCAAGTAAATCAGCATCTTCATTTTGTTTCCTAGGAATATGATATAATTGCACTTCTTCAAATTGATTAAACATCCTACGAATGGCATGAAATTTTGTCCTTAAGCTTTCATTCTTGCATGCCCAAATGCCTAAAATCTGTTTAACAATAAGAAGTGCATCTCCCTTTACCATGAGACGTTGTATCCCTTGGCCAATGCACATCTTCAAACCATGAAGTACAATGTCGTATTCTGCTTCATTGTTGCTAGTTGAACTTGGTAGATTGACCTTCTCTTTCATGACCACCTCTCCACTTGGGTTGAGCAATACTAGCCCTCCCCCTGCTTTTCCTGTGGCTCGACGAAAAGCTCCATCAAAGAACAAGGTAAAAGCATTATGAATACTTTTTGGTGGTGGCAATGGTAGGGTCTTTACTTGAGGCACCTTAATTTCCTTCTCATGTACCCTATAAGTGAGAATCCTTGCCAATTGTGCACGCACACTATCTTCTACCTTGAAAGAGTATTGGAACTCTTGCAACTCCATAATCCACTTTGAGATCCTTGTACTAAGATTCATTTGAGATGACACCCAAGGGAACAAATTTTCTGCAGTGAGAATTACAAAAGGTTTTGGTAGCAGGTAGGATCTAAACTTTCTCACCGTAAACATGAGAGAAAGCATCATGAGTTCTGCTTCTGAGTAGTATCTCTCCAAAGCATTCATGACCCTACTAGCAAAGTAGATGGGTCGCATCCTTGTACTGTGGGGATCTTGTTGTAGCAACACAGCACCAATTGTTTCCCTTCCAACACTAGAGCTAACAAAGAATGTGTACTCCCAACAAGGAGGCATGAGTGTTGGTAGCTCTGACAAAATGACTTTAATCTTACAAAAATACTCTTCAAGCTCATCAGACCATGCAAATTCTAGTTGTTGTGTCAACTTTTGCAAAGGATGAAGCAACTCCGAGGCTAAGTGAATGAAGCATGACATATACTTCACCTTCTGAATGAAAGAGATGACCTCCTTAAGACTCTTCGGTGATGGGAGCTCAATAAGAGCCTTTGCCTTTGAAGGATCCACTTCAATGCCTTTATAGGAAACCTTGTGACCGAGCAAGATCACTTCATCCTCACCTATGTGGCACTTGTCGGGGTTGAGTTGACCTCCCATGTCGTAGAGCTTCTTTAAACCTTCTTCTACCCTTTGTAGATGCAATGATTTTGAGCTATAAATACAGAAATCATCAATGAACACCCTAATTGACTTTCCAAAGAATGCTTGAAACACCATATTCATGAAACGTTGGAATGTTGCAGGAGCATTTGTCAGACCAAATGGCATGACTCTAAAAGCATAACAACCCCAAGGAGTGATAAAGGTTGTTTTCAATTGATCCTCCAATGCAATCCCTATTTGAAAGTAACCTGAGTAACCATCGCACACAGTGTACTTCTCATGACCAGTTACCTCATTTAGTATCTCATCCTGGAATGGGAGGGGAAAGTGATCCCTTTTTGTTGCCTCATTGAGGGGACGGTAATCCACACACACCCTCCACTTGCCATTTTTCTTAGGAGTGACAACAAAAGGAGAGACCCACTCTGAATTCTCCACTGGATAAATGAAACCTACTGCTAGAAGCTTTCTTACCTCCTTGAGTAGAGCCTGCTCCTTTATAACTCCTAGCCTTCGTAGCTTCTGAGCTTTAGGTGTGGCCTCAGGCTTTAACTCAATCTTGTGTTGAACAACATCTACCCCACGCACGTCGGTGTAGTCTTTAGCAAAAAGCCTAGGAAACTTCCTTAGCACACATTTGAACTCCTCTCTTTCATCCTTTGTAAGTGTTGTTGATATCATACCTTCCAGCATCCCTTCATCTTGAACACCTTCGTTCTCTTGAGGACCTACCTCCTCCAAGCCTTGACAAGAGGTCTCTTGGTTGCTTGGCTTAAACCTTACCCCCATGACTTCGATGGAAGACTCCTCTTGAGTAATGCTGCCGCTACTTTCTTCTTCTGAAGTGCTATCGGTCCAACCTTCTTCCGTCTCACTTTGAGATGATTCTTCATGGAGCTCCTCTTGGCGTTGCTCCTTCATGTCAAAGACAACCTTCTTATGATTGCCATTCCTGCAAATTAATTTCCCACTCTCCCAATCCTGCAAAGCTCGCATTTTCATTAGCCATGGTCTCCCTAGGATAAATGGGTAACCATTTCCTTTGGTAGACATGACATAGAAATCCACTGCCTTCTTAATGCCAAAGGCCTCCACAAAAACATTTTTACAAATGCCTACGCACCTAGCCTTGCTATTGTTTGCCATCTTGACCTTAATTTCAGGTGTCTCATGGATGTGCATGCCTAGTTTTTGCATGAGTCCCTCTGTCATGATGCAAATTTGTGCACCCCCATCCACTAGACCTTTCCTAACCAATCTCCCTTTTATGTAACAATCTAGCACAGGTGTAATGTCCTCATTCATTTCAACTTGTGCAATTTTTACAACAGGCACACTCTCTTTTACCTTTCTCCTAGTGCTAACTGCCCTTGTTAACTTCCTCCTAACTTGTGGACATAATGCAAGAAATTGAGGCACCCTTACCTCTCATGTCTTCCAACAAGTTGTACGGAGCCATACCATGTCCAAGAGGGAACTCTTGGAGGTTGATACGACGTCGAGTCCTCTTAGCTTCCTTGGTCTCCTTTGCCTTCTTTTCTCGTCCATGGTCACTTTGTGATGTAACTCCTTCTTTCTCCTTACCTTTCCCTCGGCCACGCTTAATGCCATTTGCTTCCATGTCAACCTCTCTTGAATTTGTCACCTCTACCACATGCACATTTGGGTCTGGCAAAGGTGGAACTCCTTCCACTCCTTGTGGAGGTGGTCTTGCTCCATTTGGCCTTTGTAGAAGCCGTGGTTGCTGACTAGTTCCTTCATTTGCATTCATCACTGGGTAATTCAAGTTAGGTCTCCCTGGCTCCCCACGGGGCCAAGGACAATTATACATCCCATGTCCAGACTCACCGCAATTCCAACATTGCAAGACTCTCCTAGGTCGTGGGTCTCGCTCTTCAGACTTCTTTGCTTGTCCCTTTGGACCTACAGCTTGTGCAAGGTGAATTGACAAGCTGCTTAAAGATTCATTTAACTTCTCAATCACTTCCGCCGTTACCTCAGGAAGCTCCTTACATGTTGATGCTTGTGACTTACCTTTGGGTCTAATACCTTCTATTGGAACCTCCCCCCTTAAGCACTTGAGTTTCCTATATTTCTCAGCAGCCCTAGTTTCAGCTGCATCAAAGGTAGCAGGTGTACCCGCCTCAACTTTTACCTTAAGGTCAGGAAAGAGTCCGGCTATGAACCTCTCCTTCTTTAAAAATTCTGCACCATCACCAGGGTTAGCAACATTTCGTATCCATAGAGCCCAAAGACGTAGAAACTCTTGCTTGTACAAGTAGTAGTCATCTAAGTCTTTTTGCTTATGAGAAACAATGTCTTGACATAATTTCTGAGTGTTTTGGGGATCAAAGAAGTATTTCTTGAAAGGATTCAAAACTTCTGTGTAATTCCCTTTAACTTCCTCAGGCAAAGAGTCAAACCAAGTGCTAGTATCTTTCCTAAGGACCACCTCAAACATTTCTACACGTTCTTGATCAATTACTATCCTCTTGATACGGCAAGACATCTTGAAATTCGCTAGAAATAATTCTGCATCCTCTCCAGGCTCTCCAAAGAAAAGAGGATATCCAGACATTTGGCGTTGACTCTCCATTGAATTGATTTCAAAGTGACGCGTTTTTGTTTTTTCTTTCTTTAAAAGATTTACACAATAATATTTTCTAAATTGCAATCTATTCTACAACAAAATAAAAATATTCACATCAAATGACCTATGATAATCAATAAGAGGTAGAATGATAGGGTTTGGTGACGCGAGAATTTCTCCTACTCTTTGGGGACCAAACATGAATACCATACGTTGTTGAAAATGGATTTTTCTACTAATTGCAATGTTTACTCTAATGTGTGGAGTGAAATGAAAGGGAAAAACCTGTAATCCTGGGCCATTATCCATGGTCTACGCATGACCTAATTCTTAAAACAAAACAAAAATATAGACGTCCAAACTAAGGTCGTACCTAATGAGAGGCAAAATAAAAGGATTTACTGATGCGTTTATCTCTACCAACCTAAGAGGACCTAAAATTCTACGAATTACTCGCTGAAATTGCAACTTAGTACTAACAATTATGTGTACCTTTTGCCTTGCAATGGGAATGAAGGGATCATACAAATTCTCGTGATTCATGCAAGCTACTTGATTATGCTAAAGGTTGAGCCTTCACAAAACATACACAAGCCTGTCCTTAGTGGGGGCACCAATTTGAAGCGGTCCGGGGCAGGCAACAAGAAGAGCAACCTCTAGACACCCTTCAAGGCTCCCGTGCTACTCAATGGGGCACTAACCCTAACACCAATGGAACACTCTCACACACTAAAACACGAGAGAGAGAGAGAGAGAGAGAGAGAGAGAGAGAGAGAGAGAGAGAGAGAGAGAGAGAGAGAGAGAGAGAGAGAGAGAGAGAGAGAGAGAGAGAGAGAGAGAGAGAGAGAAAGAGAGATAGTGCTCGGGCTGCTTTGAAACGTATCGGCAATAATCAAGCAAACACAACTATATATTTAAGAAAGAGAGAGAAAGGGGGAGGAGGTGCTTGTTGCATTAATACCTTCTTACAAATCTGTCATGACAAATCAAAGTGAGACTAGTATTTGTTCAACATAGCTTGCATAAATTTCACCACAACACATCACAAGAAAAGCCACCCCAATCACTGTCTTAAGGCCAGGGGAGTCCTCTCCACCCTGTCGCCCTCTTACAGTATGTGGGATTTATGGCTAGATTGATGACAACACCAGAGACAAGCTATCAAGAACTTAACAAAAAACACCAAGACACTTACGCATCATTGTTGTCCATTACTTCACGTTGGAAGGGAGACAAAGTATCCAAGCTTAGTCCAAATCCACCCTCCTTGATTCAACAAATGTTGGGCTTACACTAGTAGGAGAAATGATAGATTTCCTACTCTCAATTGAATGATCACTCTCTCTCTTACAATGGCATAGAGATCCCTTGCTAATCCCCTATTACAACACATGCACATGCATAAGACAATGAGCTTCCACTCAAGAGCTCCTTCTAGAGAGGTTGAGCTTGTCTTCTCAAGCTATAGCATGGTGCTCTTGCTTATGGCTCCCCCCTTTTGTGCTAGCTACACCCTCCTTTTATAGCAATTTTGAAGGCTAGGGTTACTCCTCTAACCATGGTTGGGTTAGATTTTCAGCAATTTACCTAATTTCTTTTGCTTGGAATTATCAAGAAGTTGGTGGGGAAAGAGAGAGGAGAGAAATGGAGGTGATAGGACTTTTCATAGTGGGTTAGTGTTAGTAGAGTTAGTATTAATTTACAAATGGAATTGGATATTTACAATGGGAGTATCCATGTAGGATACAAATAAGGAAGAAAAACTCTTAAGAGGTAAGAAAAGGTGAATTTCTTACAAGGTTGATGCTCCAAGTGTCTTGAGTAGGGCCAATTTTGACGCTTGTTGACGGTCCACTAGCTTTGACGGTACATTTTTTCCCCACTCTTGACCTTCCTTGAGAGACAAGGTAATTGAAGCTGAGTAATCAACCACCATGATGCTGTCTTTTAAGAGAAGAGGCTGAATTTTGTGGTTTTTTGATAGATATGGGTAATTTGGAGGAGGAAAAATGAGATTAGGTGGTCAATTTTGGAATGGAATTGTGTGTGGGAGGTATGAGTTCACCATGGTTTCTCTTATTCTTCAAGGTTGAGGAGAAGGTGAGTAGGGTGCAGAGAGGAGTGGTGAGAGAGGTGGGGATGATGAGTGGAGAAGTGTGTGTGAAAGAGGAAAATGATAAAGTGGAAGAGAGAGTGTGGCTGCATAGCATGGGAAAACTGGGGTCCACTAATAAAATCATAGCTCACAGCTCGTATCTCAAAAAAATATGAAAAAAATTGAGGCAAGTTCAGCCCACAAGCTACAACTTTTGTTTGTATCACCTTTTCAAATTCGGAGAGCAAGTGAACTTTAAAAATTCAGCAAAACCGACCCGTTTTTTTCACTGCACAAGGTCCTTGTGGGGTCCTTCTTTGGATGATTCTTTTGAATACCTCCAAGAGTGAGCCCTCCATAGTGCATGTATGCATGCCACCTACCCTTGACCTTATTTGGTAGGTCTATAATTGAAGATATTGTTGAGATCATGATATAAGTGAATAGTACAACTAAGAAAATCAAATATTGAGGGGTCTAAAATATATGTATATGTCAAATATAAATAATATAAGTGGAAAAAATATAAAGGGGTCAAAAGAAATCTCTCTCATTATGAGGCTACCATAAAAAGATAAATATTTTTGGTGTTCTAATTTTTTAGAAAAAAAAAATAGATATAGAAAGGGAAAAATCACAATAGTGTAAAAGTATACACATAAATAAAAGTAGTTTTTTTGGATTTTTGTTGGGGTGGAGTTACACCAAATATAAGAGAAGCTTACATGAAAATATTTCTATATGGAATAAAGAGTATGAAAAATGGTAAGAAAAATTGTGGTAATGGTGAGGCAATGTACAGAGCATAAATAACACACACCTAGGTAGAAATATTTAAATAAATACCAAAATAATTATGAAAAAATCTTTTATTTAGGCCCTATATACAAAGAAATATTTACATACGCATGGGCCATAGTATACTTATATTTTTTATATTTTTTATTTTTTTTGGCTCAACTAGCCCAATGACTAGCTAATTGAGGGTTTTTTATTTCAGTAAGGAGATATGGGAAAAGTCACCTAACTCACACGCACCTATATACAGTGAAAGGGTGAGGGTAACCACAGTGTTTGAGTGATTTGATAGGGTGAGATAACTCACTATGGCAATTACAGAGAGACGAAAAACGGCTATCAATGTCTTTGTAGGACCATGCAAACACATCTTTATACTTCTTGAGAAGTTGTGTTAGGAGTTCTTCTTCTTTAGGCTCTAAATCAGTTGCGATATAGACCGGTTGAGGCTTCTCACCTGGTTCAGTGAGGTCTATCCTTTTTGCATTTTCCGACCCATCGTAAGATTCCTGGTTGGTTCTTTCCCTGACTGGTGGTGTCATTATGATTTTTCTGTTCTGAATAGTGAATTTTCGATAGTGTGATGGTACATTCATGTTTCCTTTTTCTGACTCCCCCTTACCATCACTTTCTCCCTCAGTAGTCCATACCTCTTGGAAAGACCGTTTTAGTTCTTGGTATTTCTGTTTACACTCTAGTTTGGTCCACTCTGGGTCTTTTGTTGTTTCTTTTTTTTATTTTTGAGATTTTTGTGATTTTGGTTCTGTTTTAGCTTTCCATACTTGTCTTATTTCCTCTCGCGTTCCTTCCCTTCGAACTTTTGAGAATCTTACTGATATTTGATCTTTTACACAATCCTCTGCTTTTACAATCATTAGATAGTGAGTTTTATCTTTTATCCTGAGCATCAGGTTCTCTCTCATTTTGTTTTTTGCTCGTTTTTTTCTATAGCGTTCCTGGCGTCTAGGGTGCTGATTGGCAAAATCATAAAACTTGATATTCTCTATTTTCTCCCCACGCTCACTTGAGCTGTCTGAACATTCATTATCTACATCGTTATTTACCTCCAGATGCTCAGAGGAGTAATAAAACTCTTCTTCTTCTAGTGGTTCTACAAACTCATCTTCTCCTGGTATAATTCTTACCATGTAATAGGGTAGCACATCATAGCCATCTTTATCACAAAATTTTGTTGTTGGACTATCTGTAATGGTACAGACATCCAATGTTGCTAGTATGTGTTCCCATTCCAGAGGTTCCAAGGCATTTTCAGGAAAAGGTTCCGGAATATAATTCTTGTCCTCAATAGCTCTTTCTAAGATGCATTCCTCTCTTTTTAAGCTCCCACAATGTGAAGCTCCGCACATCCATAGCTCTTTTTGTTTCCCTAACCATGCTGGGAGTTCCGATCCTACCAATGTAGCTGAATCAAACTCTTCTACTAGTGTCTGGTTAACATCTTTGTAACTATGGTCTTTTAGGTGTATTTTGGTTGTAGTCTCGCCATGTCTGAGGTATATGTGGTCGTAACCCCAATCCTGGACCATCTTTAATTGTCTCATGAATGGTCTTCCCAAGATGATCTCGTAATTGTTCCTTTTGTCAAAATCGACTATAGCAAATGTATGCTCATACTCGATTCCGCATGAGGTGACAATCACTTTTTCTAAGAGTCCTAGAGGCTTCTCCATGAACCTATCTGCCAATTGCAATTTCATTCTGGTAGCTCTCAAAACTGGTTTTCCCCATTTTTTCCAGATTTCCTTGGTGGTGATAGCTCCTGCTCCACTGTCAATAATAGCTTTGGAAACTACTCCTTGGAATTCTACTGGTAGCGTGGTGTTTCCATCTTCTCCCTCGCAATACTCTCCAACGTTGTTTAAAGGTACTGGCCTAGTGTTTAGTTGAGGCCTGTCCAATTCTTTGATCCCTTCTTGAAGCTTTGAGGTGGGATCTTTCACTCCAAATTTTTCTAGGAATTTGCCTACTATGGTCCACATGTTTGGTCGTAACCTTAGGAGTTCGGCTAATGTGATTTTGCATGCCACCGGGGTGGACAATAACTCAATCAACCCTTGTGAATCCATCACTCTGTTAGAAGAAAGTCTTTGAGATTGGATTGCTCTCACCTCAGACTTGACTTCATACTCTCCTAGGTAAGAGGGTAGAGTTTTCAGCGAGTCTGGTTGGCTGTTCCCCGAACTAATTGATCCCTGGTCTCCCCCTCTCACCTCAGACTTGACTTCATACTCTCCTAGGTAAGAGGGTAGAGTTTTCAGCGAGTCTGGTTGGCTGTTCCCCGAACTAATTGATCCCTGGTCTCCCCCTTGTGAATGTATATCAAAGTTCATTTGTGATCTTGCCTCAAATTCTTCAATGGGAGGTAAGATCTCATTTTTCTCTTTTCTCGTGTTGTTCATGTGGTAACTCACCCTGTTAGCTTCGTTGGCCTCACGGATTTGCTTCCACAGATCATCTAGACCGTTACAATCCTTACCCATTTCTACCAATGTTTTAGGCTGGAACCCGTCCCTTGCCTCATCTGTTGTATTTGGCACTATGATAGGCTCTCCCTAGACTCATAGGCATTCATGAGTCTTTCCTTCATTTCTACTTGTTCCTCTAAATCTGGTTTGATAGGGGTTGAAGCTGGTACTTCATGCCAATTTGCAGGTTTACCAAGCGGGTTTTCTATCAAAGATTGAATTGTTTCAATCATCTTTCTACACATTTCCAACCTCTGTTTTTCTATTTCAGCATATGGTTAAGTCATCCATCTTTGCTCTTGGGTTTGGTTCTTTTTGAGTCTGGCTTCGTAAGATTTTAAAATTGCATCTAACTGCTCATTTACCTTGTCTGCCAGTACTGATCCTCCTGATCCTATACTTTTGGGTTCTGCTATTTCCTTGGGTGCTATGGTTGCCGCAGTGTGTGAGCTTAGGCTAGCTAGATTCTCTAACCGCTCTAATCTATCCTTTGCATGTTTTAACTCCTCGAATAGAGCCGTTTGCCCTCGTTCTTTCCTGGCTTTCATACGCACCTTTCTAGCTTTCCAAGTGCTTCTCGGATTTTTTGTTTCTGAACTTAGGGCATTGGTTTTTGGCTCTTCAATTATGGGTTCGTTTTTCATTCTTTGAGCTTGGGCTCATGTCACTGCCTGAATAGGTATGATTGTTTCGTTTTTTGACCCACCACTGGAAGGCACTGCTTCCAGCATGTTCAAGGTAGTTTTTGCTACTTTTCTCAGGTTCTTAGGGCAATCAGGAATCAGATGGGTAACTCCACCCTCGGTGCAATATGCGTTGACTCTGATGATTTCATCATGAGGACAGTCTCTTAGCCAATGGTCTCCGCCACACTTGTTGCAGGGTCCTTTAGGCTGTTGAGGTGCTCCTTGAGCTCCTCTTTGTTGGTATGCATGTCTCTGTCCGCCCATGCCTCCGTTGGCTATGAACAACAATGTTTGTTCATCCAAGCTATATCTTCCTTCTCCTGCTACCTGCGCAACTGTTGGTGGTCCTGTATTTCCTATCATGCTCCATGGTTCTGGTGTTGAGGGTTCTTCCAGTGGATAATAGGCAGGATTTGTAGCATATCCATTGGGATCTTCATAATATGCATGCATAGGCACCAAAGCCTTCTCTTCTGATTCGGTTACGGTTGGTGTGTATCTTATGCCAAGTGGTCGTAATCCAGGTAGGGGTGGTTGTTGCCCCAACACTGGTTGTGGTCTTTCTACACCTACAGGTCCTGGTAGGTTGCTTGCTTGATACCTAGGCATCGGTGGAACTTGAGGAGATGCTACCTGAGCTTGGGGAGCATAAGGTCTCTCTCTCACATATCCCTTGTTATAATAACATTCCTCCATCCCATGGTTCGTCCATTTTTGTTCAATAGCACACCACTTGGGCTATTTAGCTTGGGGTTTGGCGTACAAGTTAATCTTTTTTAGCACTTCCTCTACAAGCTGCTCTTGGTTTATAGCTACTTCTCCTTTCGGTGCTGACTTAGAAGACTTGCTTTTACTTTGTTGTGAGGATGAATCGTCATCAAGATCCTTGAACTCACCCTCTTTGTAGACCGCACAATTGTCTACAAGGTAAAGAGCTTCCTTAGTTAACTCATTTAATGTCGTGCTCCTCTTCATATGTAAGTCCTTCTGGAGATCTGCATTCCTTAGTCCTTGGATAAATATAAGCATAAGTCTGGACTGAGTTGGTAGTTCTTCCACTGGACAGAACTTAATATATCTTTTTAATCGTAGTGCTGCCTTTCGCACATATTCCCCATCTTTCTGTTTGAATTTATGGATTTGTGAGACTGTATTATGAGCTATCCCCCTTTGTGAGAATTCCTCGATAAACTCATCAAACACCTCTTCCATAGACTCAAAGTCTCTACGCTCCACAGAGTCAAACCAAGTAGCAGCGTCATCCTCTAGGGTTAGTCCAAACCCTGCAAATTGGGTAGGGAAGTCTAACACCTCTTCAGCTCTAATTACACGCACAAAGGCTACTACATGATCTCTCGGATCCCTGTTTTCCGTGTATTTCTTGTTTACCCATTTTTGCACTTGAGAAGGTCTAATTCTATGATGGTCTACAAATTTCATCATTGGATCTCCACGTCCTAATCGATATACCTCCTCTGATCTTCTGTAGTAGGCTCGTTCCTCTCCCAATGGTGCTCCTAAGCCATAATTTCTAATAGTTCTTGCAAGAGATGGTTCATCTCTTCAAACTTGTTCTATGGGCGGTCTTCCAGGCTCTGTTGACCCCTGAGTTTTTGGCTTACTCTCTCCTTGATACCGTGAATAGAGTGGTGGTTCTTGTAAATCCCTTAGCCCTCGTGCGGCTTGATAACCATCTCGGTTTTGGTCTTGCTCTAATGTTACACTCTGTCGAAGCCATGCTTGCAATGATGGCTAAGTTGCTGGTTGGTTTTGGTTGTTGAATGTCTGCGGTCGGATGTCTATGGTCGGGTAGAATGTGAGGTCGCGTCATACTCTTTTGAAAAGGGATTTGTCGACTTGCTAGGGGTGTAGGTGGCTCTTGGCACTTTATCCGGGGCATATGTTGATGCTCCTGGAACAGTTGCCTTTTCTACCTCCTCTGGGAGAATACATTGGTATTCTCACTCGTACCTATCAACAAAAACGATATCCTTCCCCATAGCAATTTCATAAGAGAATAAGTAAAGAAACTTGTCTTGTCTTAACTCGATTGGGTATGGTTCTTTGCAACAAAATTAAGAGACTATTCCCTCGCTCTCATGCTTGTAAATTCCCACATTCTCATTATAAGTTGAAACCCTGGTTGTTTTCTTATCATACATAAAAATTGCTCCAGGTCGATCAATGTTTGGAGGCGGTTCTTGAGTTTCTGAAACCATTTTTCCTTTTTCTATGTTGTCTCCATATTTGTTGTAATCCTCAGGGTTACTAATTATCAGATCGTGGTTCCCCTTTTTGTCTCGGAATCTATCTCCATCATCATAGACTCAAATTATGTCCAGTCTCTGAGCCGGCCTTTCTTCAATACAAATACACTTGCGTCCTCAATAGTCAGAATAAACTAGGGCTCCCCTCGAGTTTGTTCCTTCTAAGAAGATCACATTGAACTTGGAATCATTCAAGGGATTTAGGGAGGTGCTCCCTCCTGGCATTGGTCCGTCATAGGTGAAACCTCCTGGCTGTTGACTACCCATCATGAAGAAGGATTTGTCTGATGAAGTGTCAGTATCACTATCCTCCTCAATAATCGGTGCTAGTGGATCTAGCCTTGCTTGAGTTACACTCTCCTCAGTGGACACTAAGCTACCTTGGTCACCTGCCACCTTTTGGTCTCTAAAAATGTATCTTCCTGATCTTAAATTCATCAAACTTAGCAATGAAACTTAACACAAATCCAACCACTCTCCTGGCAAAAGATCAGTCTCCGCACAACTTCTTGCTTTGCTGCTGAATATACCTGTACACAAGCATTTAATTTCGGCAATCGAATCAAAGCATCTAACCGCTAGAGGTGATTTTAGTAATGATTGGTATAACTGGAGATTTGACCTCAACCACTACTGTATTTTATACATTATTGATGTTCTGGATTAGGTCTGCTAATTTGGAAATGTACTTCCCTCAGATGTTGGTCACTTTATGTGAAAAGTCTGAATTCAGTCTTTGCTTCATCAGAAGGTCAAACAAGGTCCAAATTCACTTCTGAAAGAAGTTCTGAAACTCTTAAGTCAAATGGAACATCACTGTATAACCTCAGTCAGTTTTTCACTTCTCTAAGCCCCAGTAGACATCCTACGCGTAGAATGTCTCCTGTTTTGTTTTGCCTAGATTTTTGCACTATGAATTCCCCTTGATGTTCTGAGTCCATAGTAGTTTTTACTTTTTGATTTGGACACCTATAAGCTGGTCAATGGATCAAAAATCTGTTCCGACAGCCTGTTGTTGGTCTGATCAGTCTTATCAACTCCAATTTGGACCAAAATTGACTAGGAGGCTTACCTCAGGCTATATATACAACACCCTGCTATGCCCACAGTCAGTATCTGGCTTCAATTTCTTGCTTTAGACATTCTACGCGTAGCATGTCTTTATGCTCTGAATGGCTTCAAATGCAAAGCACAAACTCTCCTCAAGGTTCTGATCACTTTGGTATGCTCAAAACTAAGTTTGGAGTGCAAAATCACATAGATGACATCCTACGCGTAGGATGTCTTTTTGGTCTGTTTGACCCCAGACTTGACCCATAGCTTTCCCTTGATGTAAGAAACCCAGAGGTATGCTTAGATTTTGGTCTGGATTTCAAAAGTCCCCAATTTTAGCTGTTCTAGCCTTTTTCAGTCAAAAGTGCTAAAGTCTGCTTAGAACCCAATTTTTTCACCCAAATGAGATGAAACCTCTCTCAGTCACTCAATATATCATGCACATCATGCTCATGCAGCCATCCTATGGTTTTGGTCTTAAAATAATGCCTTGGCACAATTTGGGTAGGATGTCTGACAATTTCTGTCTATCTAGCCTTATCGTGTCAAGATATGGTCAAATTTCCACTTTCCAAGTGAAAATAGGGTAAAACCTACCTTCTCAACACACTGGTCAATTCAAAATTCCAAAAATCCCACCAGATTAGCCTGTAGAGATCCTACGCGTAGGATGTCTCCTGGCTTAAAATTAAATTTTTTTTCAGAAATGCTCCTAATGCTCCGCAGCTCTATCAGAAACACTCACAACTTTTGGACTTCACTTTAGCTTTCAAACACACTTTTGCGTCTTTTACAACCTTGTGATGAATCTAACAAGCAAGTATACATGCATGAAGTGCTCTAGATCCTGAATCATGATGTCCTACTTACTGTACTCCTACTCCTCATGTGAAATGGTGATAATGGTGTTTTGGTTGCTTCCTGGCCTCTCCGGACTCTCAATCTCTCCTCTCACCGCTTCTACCACTCCAACTCCTACTCTCTATACCACAACTCAACTAATACACCTAAGTCTACCTAAGTCGAAGGATCTAGGCTAGACACACGCTCCCTAGACTCCCTCTAAGACCTAGAGAGTCCTCCACCCTCTGATCTTATCTAAATGTAAAATGAGACTCTTGGCAAGCCAAAGAATCCGTCTCCTCAAGGACTAGTCTCGGTCACCTACCTAAGGTTTTCATCCCTGGCAACGGCGCCAATGTTGGACGAATACACCGCGACGGACGTCAGCATAGTGAGAACTCACCTAACAAGATTTTTCAGCTAAGGATGAAGCTTGACCTGCAGGCGCGTGGAAGCAAGCATAGGGTGTCAACCTACACTCGACCGACTCCTAACTAATTCCTACAGAGGTCTCTACCCAATGTCTAAGCTACAGCCTTCAGGAGTGCATAAGAGGAAACTTCCTACAACGCTTTCTAGATCCGAATACCCATCAAACGATCTCAAAACACCACAGAACTTGAAGGAGACCCTATTAACACCAATAGGTCGCTCTTCCTAAGTTCTATGAATCAAAATCCCAACCCAAAACACCTAGTGAAAAATCACTCAGGATGTCTATCCGAAGTTTGCAGGTCGTTGTTTCCGAAAACTAAAGTGCCTAATGTGTAACTCTACTCAATGCGAACGTGTGGATATGCTGCAATGCAAAATCGGACAACGTATGCTCACCGAATCACCACATGAAGCTCGTAGATGGAGCTCGCAAAACTGGACCGTAAGCACGCAATGTAGGTATTGGTGCATAGCTCTCGTCGGGGGCAACACGATGCACTTCTTCGCACTCGATTCTGACCACCGGTGCGCGTGTAGCGTCAAGATGAAGGTCTCACTCTCTCTCGTACACAGTACGCTCACTCACAGACTTCAAACTTTTTAAAAAATGACAAAAGGTGCTTTATTAAGGTCAAAAAGTTGTATAAATACCTTACAATTCTCAAACCCTAATGTTCCAATTTAACCATCTACTCAATCTAAATGTCAAAACTGGGATACAATATGGAAACTTCTGTAAGCCCCAATATTTACAAAGGTGAAATGTCGGGTTTTCTCAATAAATGAATGATTACAAAAAATAATAATCTGTGAGCAGTCATTTTCCGTAGGGTGTGTCTAGCTTCTAACAATAGCATAGTAATGAAGATGGAGAAGATGGAAATCTTAAGCTTTCGAGCATGGCTCTTGGTTGGAGAGAGAGAGAGAGAGAGAGAGAGAGAGAGAGAGAGAGAGATAGAGAGAGAGAGAGAGAGGTCATCCAACCATCTCCCCTACTTGCATGGATTTCCCCCTCCTTTGTAGGCTTGCATGCTGACTTTCAAGCCCAAGCTACTTGGCCCCCTACTTGCTTAAGCACCCAGTCATCAAGCATAGGGTTAGTAAGAGTATGGTCTCTCTTGCTACCATGCCCCTAGCTTCAAGGGCTCTCCCCCTCCTTGTAGGGATTGACTTGGACCTTCAAGCACATGCCTAGGTTAAGTTCCACCTTAGCTATCAAGCATCTCATGCACTTTTAATTATCAAGCACCTCAAGAATAGGCCTAGCTTTAATCTAAGGTCTAAGGACTTTTACTAAAACCTTTCAAAGTCTTTAATGAAGCTAACCCTAAGGTCTTTAAGCTCCATTAGCTAGCCTTGCTCTTTGACAGACCATCTCTCATTTGGGACCCCTTTACTATTGGCCCCATGTTGAGATAGACCCAGAAGCATATGTCTATATTATAACCCTTGTTCTTGTTTATTCTGCCATATATAATGATCTATTTAATATGAGAAAATCATTTGGGTTGGATAGATATTAAATTTTATGACATTAACTCTCTCTTGAAATCATAGTCATCCTTGACTATGAGGTAGACGAGGTAAAGCCTTAGTCATTATTCAATGTTTCTTAGCGGGTAGAGGATCCCTTTTTACCCTACAAGATCATTCCAAGATGGATGACTAATCCATTTGGTGCTTGGGAGAGGTAGCTGCCGCAAGCATGTCTGCTCTTTAGTCCATTTCATTCTCCCAAAGTAGAGTGACAAATTCTACTTGGTGCTTGAGAGACGTCTTCATCACAAACATGATTGAAAGCATGCATACTATTTAAATGTGTACACAATAAACAGAAAATTACTCTTATAAGACAAAAACATTGGTCATCTAAAAGAAACATGTACATTTGCTTACTCTAATGTAGCATTGTAAGCATTGACAAGATTCACACTATCCTAAAGTTGTATTCCTTGCATCCATCTAACATCTTTAAAAGGATAATTTTTTAACTTAATAAGATACCGTCGCATAATCTTACCGTGTTGTAGTACCTTGTCTTCATGCGGAAGGATAGCTTTGGGTTGTAGCACCTCTTCTTGGTCTTCGATTTCGGGAGGGTCTTCAATAATCGGTCCACTTGGTGGATCTCCTTTGCTCATAAGAAAAAAAAATTGTATGAGCCAATGGTTGGGAAACTTGAGTTGATAAGCCATTTCATGGATTGGCTTCAAGATTTTAAAAGGACCATAGTATCTTTTTGCTAGCTTGGCATAATACTTTTGATGGCCCGTAGGATTTTTGCCCATCGTTTGCCTCAATCGAGCCTTGGGAAACTTAAGAAAGACCCAATCATTTTCTAAGTACGTTATGGCCCTTTTGTGCTTGTTAGCAGCAGATTTTTGCCTTTGTTGAGAGATGGATATAACCTCCTTAATCTTTTGGAATCATTCTTATAGGTCACGGCTATACTCATCCCAGCGAAGATCTTCCCATATACTTTTAGTAGCAAGGGACTTTTTGGTCTTCCCTCAATGATTTCAAAAGGTGCTTTTCACGTAGAAGTCTGGATAGTATTATTGTACGCATACTCTACAAGGGTAAGTACTTTTCCCATTTGTGAGGGTTCATCTACTTCCATAACATAAGTCTTTCGTAGATCAAGTACTGTAAAATTGGCTATCTCTCTTTGGCCATCCGTTTGTGGGTGATAGGCCAAAGAGAAATTCAATCTTGTACCTAGATTTCCAAGGAGACCTTTCTAAAAACTATTGGTCATTCTATGATCTCTATCTAACACGATGGATGTTAACAATCCATGGTGTTTGAAAATTTGAGATATGAATAGAGTTTCCATTTGATGTGCTTTAATAGTCTTTTTGACAGCAATAAAGTGTGCTTGCTTGCTAAACCTGTCAACTATTGTCCATATTCCCGTATTGCCATGGATAGACTTGGGTAATCCAAAGATACAATCCATGGATATACTCTCCCATGGTAATTTTTGGGATAGGCAATGGCTAGAGTAACCCATGTTTCTTCCCTCTATCATACATGGTCTTTTGGCATACCACACATTTTCAAAAATACTCTTGTATGTCCACTTTCATGGTGGGCCAATAGAAGTGTGTCTCTACTCCTTGTCGAAGAGTAGGTTGAATGCCTATATACCCCGCATAGGGAGGAGAATGGGATTCATACATAACTTTCTCACAAAGGGAGTGGGTAACACATAGTCTATTGCCATGGAGAAGATAACCACCCTTCAAGGTGAATGGTTCCTCTTTCTTCCCCAAAGCAAGAGCTGACATTATGTCTTTAAAGTCAGGGTGAATAGCATACTCATCTATCATAGAAGATAGATCATTGTGAGTTGCTATAGACACCTCATTAACTTTTGGTCATCGTAAAAGTGCATCGTCCACTTGATTGTGCTTACCAGCAATGTGAGCAATATGAAAATAAAATTGTGAAAGAAAATTTTCCCACCTCATTTGTTTGTCGAAAATCTTGGTTTGGGTCATGAAGTACTTGAGACTTTGGTGGTCGGTTCGCAAAATAAATGGAGTCCCCAATAGATAGTGCTTCCATGTGTCTAGGACATGTAGGACAGTTAAAAGTTCTTTTACGTATATACCCAAGACTTGATCATCCGCATTGAGCCTTCGGATCTCATATGCTATGGCATGCTCTTTTTGAAGCAAGATTGCTCCAAGGCAATCACCACAAGCACCAAATTGGACCTCAAATGGCTTTGAGAGATCCGGAAGCATAAGGACTGGTTGGGAGGTAAGCTTCTCTTTGATCTCGTCAAAAGAATTTTTCTCCTTAGCAGTCCATGAGTACTTAACGTTCTTCTTTGTTAAGTCATGTAATGGTCTTGCTATTTGAGAGAACTTTGCAATGAAGAGTCTATAGTAGATTCCTTGGGTTATGTCACGTTTTTATTACCTCCAACTTTGATGGATCCATATGGATACCATCTTGAGAGATATTATGACCTAAGTATTGAATCTCTTGAAGGGAAAATTTGCTTCTTTTTTTTTATTGATAAAAAACTTGTTTTCCCTCAGTGCTTGAAAAATCACCTGGAGATGTTGCTTGTGTTCCTCCAAAGACTTGAGTAGATGCTGATATCATCAAAGAACACGCAAGTGAATTTGTGGTAGGGTCTAAATATTTTCTCCATTAAACGATTGAACGTGGCTAGTGCATTAGTCAAGCCAAAAGGCATGATTAGATACTCATAAAGACCACACATTGTACGAAATGCAGTCTTTAGGATATCTTCATTCACTATCCTTATTTGATGATAGCCACTTTTAAGGTCAATCCTATTGAAGTAGGTGGATCCTTGTAGATTATCAAATAGACCTTATATCCGAGATACGGGAAATCTGTTTTTGATAATGATATGATTTAGTGCTCGATAGTCCACACACATGCGGTATGTACCATCTTTCTTTTGCACTAAAAAGACTGGAGAGCAAAAAGGAGAGGACATAGGCCTCTCCATTCCTTTGTCGAACAATTCTTGTACTTGCCTCATGATCTCCTCTTGTTGATCTTGGAAAGTCGATAAGGAGGCTTGTTAGGCGGTGAGCTTCCTGGTAGGAGCTCAATTCGATGGTCATCATCCCCTCATTTTGGAGGTAATTCCATAGGGATAGCATTGATGAATACATCTTGGAATCCTTTTAGAAAATTAGACAAGTCTAACCCATCTTTATTCCTACCATTTACATTTGATGAAACATTAGGACCTTTTAGGGACTCTTTGAAAAAAATCATGCACGCAGAAACTGAGCTTTTCATTGATTTATCAAAAGCAGCAGGATTTACAAGTGGTATAGTACGACAAGACTCACTAGCATCTATATACATGCTCTTTTCCCTATAGGTGAAGTAGATTCTCCTTTCAGGGAACTTCATGTTGACAGCCATGGGATTGAACCACAGTGCTCCATCCTCATGTTGGAGAGGAGAGATGAAAAAGTCTTCTTTTTTGGCGTAGCTTTGGACATGAAGCCTCAACTTCCCAATCAAGGGAGTAACGGAGGCTTGCTATCCCTTGAAAGATGTATTGGAAGTTACAATATCTCTCATCTCAAAATCTTGAATGCCCAACCTGGTGGCCAACTTCGCTGATATGAAATTGTGAGTAGATCCACGGTCAAACAAGAACAAGGCATCATGCTCCCTTACCTCTCCACAAGCATAGGAGAGAGGTGATCCTTTTCAAATGAGCATCCTCTTTTGGAGCTTCGATAGTGGAAGCTCTAGGAGTCTCACTACGGGCATTTCTCTTGGGGCAAGAACGATAGCCATGTCCTTGCTCCCCACACTTAAAACATTTGTGGTCCTTGCCAGCAGCTTCAAACTCTTCAGGAGAAATTTTATTTTTACCTCTGTAAACTCCCTTATCCTTGGACCGATTTTTGTTGTTTTTGTTGTTGGAGTTGCCTTTTGGCAATAATTCCTTGTTGGAAATTGATAGTGTAGTTGATTACTTTGGTGATAGAACTAGGCCATTGGGAGTTGACGTACTCAACCATCTCTTCAGGTAATCCCACACAGAATTATTGCTTTTTCTTGGTGAAGTCTATCTTTTGAAAGACAGTAGCCTTGAGATATAAATCCAAAACCTTGTCCATATATTTGTGGATAGAGTCATGGGAGAGAATATTCAAACTCTACCATTTGGTAAGCACTTAGTAGATTTTCCATGTCTTTGGGGCTTTGCCATTTCGACAAAGGCTAGCCCACCATTGACAAGTAGATTTTTGGAAGTGCATAGCTACATGACATAGCTTGGAAGACTTCGTGAAGCCCTTGTCTCCAACGGCCACATCAAATTCCTAGATGAAGGCAATAGCTTGTTGGTAGCACCAAGGGTGCCATCATAGGTGATAAAAGAGATACTCTTTCCTCCCTCTTTGAATTGCTTGAGCTTTTGGGACCTTTGCCATGTAGGGTAAGATTTGGGATGTCCTCCCCTCTTGTATTATCTAAGAGAATAGTTGTAGCTTTCGTTGGAAGAGGAGGAAGGTGACGAAGAAGGAGAAGAGGGTGGCCTCTTTCTTACCCTTTTATTCCTTTCTTTCCTGTTTTGTGCCAATGTGTCTTGCTGAGTTGATTTCTTAGCCATGTCAACCATTTGATCTTGCAATGTTTCCAAGTTTTGTTGAAGTTCCTCATGTTATTTCTGGAGAACTTGGTGTTCTGCTCTCATTCTTTCTTCGGCGGCTAGAGATCCTTCTGCCATATGCATCCTTTGTCTTTGCTCTAGCTATATTTCCTTCTATAGGGTGGTGATTTGTGCCTCCAGTGCTTTATGACTTGGGCGTCTGCTCCTGCACTTGTTCTCTCAATCCTTGGTGTAGCCCTTAGTCTTTTGATTGTCTTGTCCTGGAGCTCTAACTTTTCCTTTGGCTCTAGGACTTCATCCTTTGCTGCTTCTAAGTCATCCAAGGCCTGACCTTTTTGCTCTTGGAGAGTCTTGATTGCTCTCGATGCTTCAATCATCTCTAGTAGGAAAGTGTCTCGTTTGCTTTCAGATTCCCTTAGTGTTGCAATAAGAATGTTGAGCTCTTTCTCTACTTCTTCGGCCTTCAGGTGGGTATCTTGTACTAGATTTTGATAGGTTCTCATGTTCCATTTGCATGTTGTCATCCCTAGTATGCAGCATGCTGTTCTCTTCAGCAATGGTGGCAAGAGACTGCATCCTGACTCTATCCAGTATTTGATAAGCGGCTCTTTTGTCATCTTCAGTTGCTGCGACAAGGTTTTGAGATGTGGGTCTATTGATTGGACCAACCAGTGGAACTTGATAACCCATACTGATTAGCGCTCCTATTGGTGGTGCTTGGAATGGGCTAGCCAAGGGTCTCCATTGAGGCACTGTGGGGACTTGAACCATCCCTGGCACTCCGGGTTGTGGTGAGTATCTCTCTGAAGTTCTTTGTTGAGATCCATGGTCTACCTTCCTGTTTTTCGCTTCATCATCTCTTTCTTTGTTTCTTAGGAGCTCTTGTCTTTCTTCTTCTTTCTTGTCTTTCTTCTTCTTTCCTTGCAACCCATGGTGGGTTCGGAGTACCATATACCACTATGAAAGCTTCTGCCATAGTATATCTAGCTTGGATGAGATATTCATAAGTATTTCTTTCATCCTATTCCTGATCTCCATGTGCAGATGTGGCCTCTTCTGTTGTTTTTGGTTAAGATTGAGGTTCAAGTGTAGATGGTTTTGAGCACGTAGGAGGTGTGGGAGATATTGGTGGAGAAGGTGGTGTTTCCTCTTTCTTTTTCTCTTACTCTTGATCCTTCTTCTCTTGTTCTTCTGATGTTTCTTTCAGCTTCTGCTTGATGTTTTGCATTTCCTCCATCGTGAAAGGCTCTAAATTTTGCTGATCAAGTACCCTTTCCGTCTCTTTATACGCCTAGATGTAATGGTCAAATTGGTCCTCTAGTGGTTTAGAGGGGCTTCCTCCCACCTTGGCTGGGTTTGGCACCCAGTATTCTTCAAAATCTCCTTTTAGTTCCCTTTCTACCCTAAACTGTTCTATCAATCTTTCAATACGAGCAGCTTTTTGACTGTGTGTTTCCTTGGGTCTGGATTCCCTGGTTGATACTTTCTCTTTCTTCCTTAGTGGCTCCATAGGCTCGTCTTTCGGTAATGTTTTCAATTTTCTTTTTAGCCTGGTGATGATGGGTGGATCTGTTGCTTTTACCAGCTCATCTTCGATATCAGGTCTTACCTTGAACCACTCATTCTGTGTTGGTGGCTCTGGCCAATGTCCTCTTGTTCCAATTGCCTCATATGCAATCTTTGTCAAGGTTTCTCCCCCTCCAATGTACTTGGGCTTTTCCATGCCTATGCCAATCACCTGCTCATGCAGATATTGAGTGTAGTTCACCTCTTTTGATACACTGCCCTTCAAAGCCCAGGTTATAGTGGTTGCCACTGCATGAGGAGTAGTTGTGTATTTCTATGGCCGCTTGCTGCAAACGTGGAAGTATTGGTTGTATAGTTTGCATATCTTTGCAGCTTGTGGGTGCACCAGATCTTTGAATGTTTGATTAAACTTCATTTGTGCATAAAATTTCACCTCATATCTTCTCTCTCTAACAGAAATTCCCCTATTGTGGAGACCAAGTGCATATGTTAGGTTTGAGGTGTGATTAGAGCTTTGGTCTTCAGGCCATCCAAACTTGTTATCACTGCCTTGCCGTCTTTTTGAATAGACCTGACTAGCTCATATACTCTCTGAACATCCACACCTGTTGGTGGAGCCGTGTAGAAGTTTTGAAGGTCCGCTCTTTCTAGCTGGGTAAGGGTATCTTCTTTGTTTTCCATTTCTAACATCTCTCGTGGATTCATTGGGATATCCACTCTGTTGCCTTGTGTGTCTCTGAAGGTGGCTTGATACACTGCAACTCCTTCCTTTTTTAGGCCTTGGATCGCTTGAGTGTCTCCTTTGGCAGTGTATATGGTTCATTGTCCACAATTATATCTTTTACAGACATCCTCTTCTTCTTTGCTGGTGATTTTTTGGACTCCATAGATCCTGTAGAGACTTCAAATGATTAGTGAATCTTGCATTTTCTTAGTTTTTATCTGTCCAAATGACTCTTAAATTGAGAAACAGGCTACATAGGGCCTAAGGGTACAATCCATAGGATGATGATTGCTTTTGGGTGTTAATTGATGTTGTGAGACTTCATACGCGTATGAAGTCTAAGTGCCCAAAATAGAGTAATAGTTTACATAAGCACAACACTTATCATATACTTCATGAATATATGTTTTGATTTCAATTTGGATGTTGTTTCTACCAGCTATGACCATTTGACTCTTTGCCGGCTTGAGTGTTGGTAGAGTGTTGGTACTATTAGCTTGTCTTGCATTTAATAGCTAAACTAAACTATAAAGTTTAATCTAGACCTACGTATTGAGTAACTTTACAAAATTACATATTAAGTGTAGTTATCCCATTGATAGTCACTGGTTTCCAAAGACTAGCAATCTGTGCATTTATAAAAGTGATATGATGAGTGTAATGCAAGACATATTCAAGAAAATGGTTTTGGAAATTTCCATGCGTGTTTTGCTTTTTCTTTCCAGTAGAGAGTGCATAGATGCTTAATGCTATGGGAAGGTTCTCATTACACTTGAGTGCTTGATTTTATTTTGATTAGAGAGCACCCTTAAAAAAAAATTTATTCACACACATGAAGTGAAGTGATGACCCTTGACATCTTGCCACGAATACCTATAGCACTAACCTTGGGCCCATTTTTATTTTTAGACTACTAGTCAACTTCTATCTCCAAACACCGCTAAGGTCTACCCATGATAAAAAATTTCACGCATAAGACCAGCTAGTCAAAGATCAAAAGTTAACCTAAAGTCATCCATTTTCCTAAAGGAAAACTAATAAAGCTACGCTATAAACTAATTAAGCTATATGAGTTACTAATGGTCCTCACTTCTTACTCATCCACTTAGCAAATCATGCAAACCTAATGATCTCATGCATATCATGCTAGCAACATAGAAACATGAATGGCACATCAATAAAAGAAAACATGAAAGCAACGCATAGAACAATTACACCTATTCCAGTACTTGGGATTTAATTGGCTGGATGGAAATGTCCCCTTAGAACCCGCATGACAATGGATAGCCAAGTTAGTCTCCATGCTCTTGTACACTACACAAGATAACCAAACAAAATACTATACCTTGAGGAGGCACATCGATGTGAAAAAAAACTTTTATTCCTAGGAGAAAAAAAAGAAACAGATTGGAGAATAGTAACCTACCTATTGCTTAGCACTCTAACAAGATCAAGGTTACAAGAGAATGTTGTATAGATCGGACTGTAATCCTAAGGCTAAACCTCTATCCTGATCGTCAAGAGAAATAAATTCATCCTCAATGAGACTGTGAGTTTCATTCTTGTAATAATTTGATAAGTCTTCCTCATCATCCCATACACATATGTTCACTAGGAGTTTCACTAGGTGTCAATACTCATGTTTTTCAAAAGGATAAGCTTGTGCAATCGGGGAGATGTTCTCTATTGGGTAGGGATCACTCATAGTGGTCAGTAGACGTATCATCCATTCTAACTCCTCAAAATTTTCCTCACATGCTAGTTTAGCTACCATATCCCCTTCAAAGGTAAGTACATGATAGATTATGTGAAACACTTGAGAAAAGTAAAGAGGATACCTCTCAAGAAAAGTAAATGTGGATGAGTCTAGTGAACGAGCCATATCCTTGAATACATATAGATTTTGGTTAGGTTTCATTAAACATAAAGGTTGTTTCATTGTACGTGATGTGACATTGTGCATTTTGGGCTATGGGTCGGACCTTGTATACTTCACTCTTGTTGCTAGATGGCTTTTGCTCATTTATCTTTTGTTTTTGGTTGTTAGAGTATGTACATATATATATATATATTCCCTAAGATTTGGAAGTGAAGACTTCAAGGAAGGATAGATATAAGGGAAGTGAATGAATGATTAATGTGAGTAACTACTCCCCCCCTTCCTTGGGTAGATTCCAAAGAGAAAATAGTTTTCTTCTTATTGATACCCTTGACTTGGATGGTACTCTTTGCTACCATATACATGTGGTAGTGATGTGTGAATACACTTAGGACTGTCGGGGCAGTTTTTCCCTCACTAGGAGGTTTTTTCCCTCGTGCATTGTATATACACCCATCACTCTAGGGCTAACTTATCTTTCATTTGTGCACTAAGCAACACTACTCTTTGTTGTGTGCCTTGAGCTTCTTTGTTGTCTCCAAGTTGTGTGTGTTTCCCTACAACCCTATTTCTAAAAATTGTTATCAGTAGAGCAGGTTGCATCCTTCCGAGCTTAGTCGCCAAGATTGCATGTACATGCCTACTCACTTTCTCAAATTTTTGTGAGCTTTGGTGAGCATTAGCATGTTTGCTCAGTATTTCCATTGGGGCTCATTTCAGCCTCCATTTCCACTATGAGCAGTATTGTGCTGGAAATTTTGTCCTTGTAGTGCAAATTCTTTGTCAGTGTCATTTTCTTTATAACAAGTCCTTACAGTCTTCTTTGGGTTGTTCTATATAGCACCTATTGATCTCGCTTCGGTTCTCCTCTTTTTGGGTAGTTTTCACATCAGGTCTAGGCACTCGCCACCATGGCTGATAACAACACAGATGTGTTCAAGATATTTTCTCCTCGGGATAAATTGGATGGGGACAATTACCCAATGTGGTCTTACATGATGCAACATGTTTTTGTGTCAAAGGGAATTCAGAATGTTGTGCAAGGCATTGATGTACGCAAATAGTTCTGAGGATATAGGCGATGTTGAGGATGTTGTAGGTTTTGGTGGTACGGTTGCTGCTACATTACTCCTCACATTTGTTCAACTAAATCTGCAAAACATGTTTGGAATATTCTTGATGGTATTTATGCAAGTCGCAATGAGGCTAAAATTGCATTGTTGCGTAAAGAGCTGGAATTGAGGATTATGCACGAGGAAAATGACATGGACACTTTCCTTACTGGTTTTAAGGATATAAATGCAAAACTCTTTTCTAAAGGCGTATTCATTTCAAATAGCTCCCTTTTTTATACTATTCTTGATGCTTTGCCCGATTCTTACAAGACTTTTGCTAGTACTTGGAGACTTATGACCCAAGGAAATCTTGATGTTTTCAAGTTTGATGCATTATTCACATTGCTAGAGCAAGAGTCACTTTCAAGAAATAACATGGCTAAACAACATACAATTGAACATGCTTTTGTTGTTGCTCAAAGGAAAAGTGGTAACAGCAATGTAGACTTGGTCTTGTTGTGAAATTTGTGGATGACAAATGTACAATTCATGATCTCAGTTTCGATGATGAAACTATTGCATCTGGAATTTTGTGTTGTGGGTTGTATTAGCTCACTTATATGACAAGTGTGGGGTAGGATTTTGCAAATGCAATTGTGGATTCAAAAGCTATTTCATATGCAAAACTTTGGCATGCACGTTTTGGGCACCAGAATTTTTCCAGTTTGCTATGTTTGCAAAAATCTAATATGGTTGCTTTGTTGCCGCCTCTTGAAGCACCTATGAAGCATGTTTGTGAAGGTTGTATTTTGGGTAAGATGCAACGTTCAAAGTTTCCAAAGGATGGTTCAATAAGGGCAAAATTGACAGAGTTTTGCAATGCTTGCTCCCCATAAAGTTGTTTCTTGCTTAGCCTAGTAATGTCTATGTAGGGAACGTCCCACGAGAGGAGCAACCATGCCACTCAAATTTGAAACTATGTAATCTTCGACCACCATTACAAACTTTGTAGAGAGAGATTTGTCCACAATGTAAAACTCATCTCCTAAGTGCTTGCTTGTTTTCTCGAGTGGCACTATCAACTCTTCACTCCCAAACAACCATGAAAATGGCACGTAGAGCAGTACATGTTTGTGGTGCAACATGTTCTTGCAGACATCTAACCCCAAAAATAATATTCCCATTGGTTAAATGAGAAAATCTCTTTTGAAAGAAGAGAAGACTATAGTGCACGACATGATAGCAAAGTTAAAAAATAAGAAATATATTGAAAAAATGAGAGTGGAAGTGTCTAATTGTGTTTAGAAGAGTTAAAGGAATTTTACATTAACCCTAATAGTTATTATCATTATTTAATAATTTTTTAAATATAAATTAAATTATTTTTAAAAAATTTGTATTCCATTATGTGAGAGGGTTCTTTTGAATGCCTAATGTCATTGTTCACCAACGCTACAAAAAGAAATTGGCATTACTAAAGCAAAAAAAAAAAAAAAGTCCAATCCATGTTACAAAAAAGATCTCGTGCATTAAAAACAGCAAGAAACCATTACAAACTTAGATATTTTGGTATTACAAAATAAACTACCCAAAGATAATATGGTCCCAGGGGATGCACCACGTACGTACAGGGAAGGGGGGGGTTTTTACAAGTTACATAATCGAATAAGTTAGGGACAAGCCCAATAATTTATTTGCCAAGCTTAAAAATAAGGGAGGGGGTATCATATGTATTGGTTGGGGGGGGGGGGGGGGGGGGGGGGGGAGAAGTGAGAAGAGGAAAAAATGAGAGGAAGTTTTTGTGTTTCAAAATCATGGCTTCCCAAAAGATTCTGCCCTCAAACTTGTGGGTCAATAGCTACAAAGATACATGCAATAACTAACACTACTTTGTATCAATTGCTTGTTTTGTAATTATAGTTCATTTTTTAGGAGTGAAGCTAAAAAGAGTTTGTATATATGCAAATTGACACAGAGAACCTAGCACAACTTTATAACCATGGTTTTTGAGTAATTTAGATGGATCAGAATTGGACGAGCAACTAGAGTGCAGGCTAAACGGGCACATAGTTTGAAAGTCAAACTAAGACACATTGAGGGTACATCTAGTTATCAACAGAAGTGGTTCCTTAGTACGTTGCCAATCACTATGCTATACGCTCTTTGACTGGTTCTACTTAGTTAGATCATGTCAGACCTAAATTCTATATGTAAGATAGAGTATGATAGTTTTTTGCATTTGATTGTCTTATAAGCGTAGAAAGGGGGCTCATATTCCCTAATATGAGTCGTTTATAGGGGTTTTATCAAAGTTATTTTCTTGCAGGTGGCGTCTCGTTTTATGTATAGAGTGAATCCCTCGCGAATATGCTACAGGTAGTTGAAGCTCATTCCCAAACCAGGCACCCTAAGCTCATTTGGTTTAGTGGCCTAACAATTGACAAGTTTTTTGTCCTTGGTGGTATATTGCCATCCCCAAGTTCAAACTTTTGCTTCTCACTGTGAATTGGTAAGGTGTCCACCGTCAAGAAACTTTGCGGCCGTGTACTTGATTGCATTCACTACAATCAAAAGGTCGCTTACTGGGCGACATTGATCATCATCAAGTTCGAACTTGACTTCTCCCATGTATGTAAGCCCATTATCAACGTAATTGATAAGGTGGGCTATTTTGTCCTTGATCTTCTGTGGTGTCCTTGCATTGTGTGTAGCCCCCTCATTCTCCAAGGTGGCTTTTGCAGAATTGAATGCATTCTTGATTAACAAAACATTGGAGTATGATGATGATGATGTCATTGTGTGTGTGTGTGTGTGTGTGTGTGTGTGTGTGTGTGTGTGTGTGTGTAAGGTCTCTAACCCGATCACAAGAGCACCCTTGTACCACGAAATGAATACAATGGAATAAGTTACTATTTTTAGCAGTTTTCCAGATTCTGTCAGTGTCATGATATTTAGAACGTTATAAAGCTTCAAAATGTGAATTAAAATAATTTTTGTGAAAAATTTCCAAAAATAGTAAGTTTTTGGTCACCCAAACCGTCCAGTCTCGACCGTCTCGAAAAACTGCACCCGTACCCCACATTTGAAAAAAATGCATTTCCGGACCCCGGGGGCTGCTAAATATGGCAGGTACTTGGGCCAGTACGCCTTAGTTAGATCTTCGTATGGCAATTTACGACATCAAAATCCGATTCGTATGTCTCGTTTTAGCCTAGAACCAAATTTTCACAAAATTATCCGGGGAGGCACCGGGGGCCCGGGACTGTGTGGGAACAGGTCCCAGGCCACTCCAGATCAGCTTTAGCAGCTAGGGGGCGCCCTCTTGCTTTGTGGGAGTCTTGGCAAAGCTGCCAAGCCTGCAACTCAGTCTCAGAACCAGTTAACCAAGCCAACCTGACACTTGGTGGGCAGAGAACTGGACTTGCCATGCTTAACTGGAGAAGCTCCCAGATGCCTGTAAGAGCCTATTTAAAGACCTGCATACACACACACACACACACACTTATGATCACACATACACACAGTGCATACACACACATCCACACACATTGGGGAGGTGCTGCCGAATCACACACCTATTGAAGAGGAAGCTAGGAGGGAGGTGCTGCCGAATTTTCATCTCAAGAAGCTCGATTAGATCAGAAAATCGAGAAGATTACCAGCTCTTAATCACGGTAATAACAGTTTAATTAATGCCATCTGTGAATCTTTTTCTCTACCATCTAAATTCCTTGTCTATTATGTCTATTCCTAGTCGAAAATCTCTATGACTACTCTCTAAATTCTCCTTATTCGTACTCTATTATGTAATCATCATTCCATAGCTGAATTATCAGCCATTCTTCACTCTCGATTAATGATTAGAGCATAATTATCAGAATCTTCTCTCTCTAGATAGTATAGTAATTAATCGATAAGCTAGTATTTGTGCAGATTGAAGAGAATCACTATTGTAATCACTCATTAACATTGCAGCTTAATTGAATTCATTTTTTCTTATGCATTAAGACGTAATTAAGGAGAAATTAATCCGTCATTAAGTCTCTAAGAATTGGTTTTTCCTCACACATATGCATAGGGTAAATCTGCATCATCTAATTGCTAGGAAATAGTTTAATCATACTTAATCCAATTCTCTGGTAATTCTAATAGTGAAATCTTAATTATTCTTGATCATGCAAGCCGAATAATTATCTTAGAGCCGGTTCCCATAGGGTTATGTGCCATCCTTAATGATTGCTTATGAAAGAAATCTAGACTCTCATATACGAGGGATTAATTGATGTCACTAATCTACCCATTGGACTGTTATGATGCTTGTGAACCTTAGCTCTTTCTCCAAGCTAATCATTTAAAGTAGTGAGAAATGGCCCCGGATAAGAGGACGCGCTTTGGTGGTGCCCATGATCGCGAAGCAGGAACGAGCAATGTCAACGGAAAGGGGAAGGCTCCCATGGACGAGCAAATACCGGCCATCTCACGGGCCATCGATGAAGAAGTGGAAGAGGTAGATCATATTTTTATTCAAGTTGTTTAAATTAACATTGCATACGCTAGTTAGGAATGCTCATATCCCCAAACATGTTGGAGAAATCCGACGGAAAGCTCGGCATTAAAATCATTGTACATTAAGTTCTAAAGAAGGAAGGTAATGTCTGATGGGTATGCTGGTTGCAAGAGGAAAGAATGTTTGCTAGGGAAAATTTAGCTCGACATGTTCATTTTATTTCCAATGCTGAATCAGTCCTGACCCCCCTACTGATCACAGGGGACAGAGTTCCTCGTTATGACTCTTGAATCCACGACATGCTTTCTATGCGGTGGATACCCACGACTTGCTTTCTATGCGGTGGGAACCCACGTCTTTCTTTCTATGCGGTGGGAGTGTCGATGACGTGCTTTCTATGCGGTGGACATACCTAGTTGTATGGGCAGCTAGGCGACAACGGGAGGAGTGAACTCTCGCTGGAGGGGGGATGTTGTACCTCCAGAACATTGGAATTTTTATGAATAAGTTTGAGTAGAATTTCTACTAGAATTCTTTCTTGGTGTTGTTTGCAATACTGGTTGAAGGGCTGTTTTAACGAACCATGTGATTCGGAATTAAACAAGGAATATTTATGTTGAACAACCTTTGTGGTAGTAATTAGGTCACACGAGGAAGTGTGAGTGTGGGGGTGGAAAGTGGGGGCTTGGCTCAGGTTGCCAATGCCTACGAGATGGGTGGTCCCGATTGGTCGGGAACTCTCTGTCCCCATAGTGCTTACTCGATATTAGTAACGCTCATTGCCCCTAGAGCGAGGAATTCTCGAGAGTACGTGCCTCTGAAACATGGGGAAAAAGGCACTCGAGGCTTCTCTCCTCTTGGAAGGTGGGTCATAGGATCGCTAGATAGTTAAGTACGCTTCCCCTGCGAGGTGGAGCTAGATCTCCTTGCTAGTAGGCTCGAACTCGACTCACTTTGTGATGAGAGATCGTCCGCTAGTCGAACCCTGAACCATTTTGTTTGCTTCCGCTATAGATCTAGTGGCCACCAGGTTTACCATCAGATCCGTTGTTTGATACGACGGGGTGGGGACCTCACACCTGGTATCAGATCCTAGGTTAGGCTGGGAAAATAAAGTCGTATTGTTTGAACATTTAAAAGGAACTGAAAGTATATAGGTAGTTGATCCAAATTCCTTGCATTGGTGTTGCAGGAAGACCCCGTGCTCGAATATCGGAAGTTCCAAGTGTTTGAGCTTATTTATGAGCAAGCTCAAAGATCCCCTGTTTACCAGTTCAGGCGAGATGTCATGGAGATACTGTTGAAGGCTTATACGCCACACTCCACTCGCATTGATAAAGGATGGGAACTTGATTGGACATTTCCAGGAGGGGTTTACTACATAACACTCGGAAGCTAGGATGCCTGGCTACCGACTTGAAGAAGATACGTTGGGGAGAAGAGTTGAGAGTAATAGAGATATTCTACTTGGTGCCCACACGATTGGATCAGACTGTTTCGGGCAACTCCAACCAAACCATCAATGACTGGCTCTTGGAGAAGGTCACCAATGTGATCCCAGCAAACCGAGTCAAAACCTTTGGATTACTGAAAGCGGAACTCCGGCCCGATATCTTAGTTTATTATCCCCTCAAGAATGTGTATAAGAACTATTACACGAATGAAGTAGTGCATCATGTCTATACCATTTCCTAGGCGTATGTTATACGCAAATCCATAAAGCCTTGTAATAAGCAGTCACCAGTCATTCTAAACCTTGAGGAGTTTCGATTGTAATAAAATTCCATCAATAAAGTGCTTTTTGTCTCTGAATCTCTGTCTCTTGATAAAGTGGAATTTTGAATTTTAATAAAGTCTCGTGTCTCTTGAAATTCAAATAATGGTATCAAGAATTTCGTATAACCCATGTAGGTACCGCCTGTTGCTCTGTACTCGGCAGCGCAAGAGAAGAAGCTCCTCCTTAAGCAAGCCCAACCTCCGATCTTTAAGGGCGAGGGGGCAAATGTGGAGAGAGATGCGGAAGTATGGATGGAAGCCATGGACGATTACTTTGAAGCTGCGGGAACCCAACCCGTAAATCAAACCATGCTTGCGATGTTCCGCCTGACTGGCGATGCCAAGATATGGTGGAAGCAACATTGCAGGGACATGGATATTAAGGGATCTTCCCAGTCCTGGGAAGACATCAAAGCTGCGATAATGGGACGTTATTTACCACCTGCCTATAGGACCTTGAGAATGAATGAATTCTTTTCACTTCGGCAGCTGAATTCAACGGTCGAAGAATACTATGCAAAGTTTGTCACTCTTCGGAGATATGCTCCTAAGATGAACTTGGAACGACAGGTGGCAAGGTTCTGTCAAGGACTAATCGATCCCTTGAACACTCGACTGGAGGCTCTCAGGCCGTCAACACTTCAGGATGCCTTGTTGAGGGCTAAACCTCTAGCTCTCGAAGTACAAAAGGCCAATCAGAATAGGAGGAATCATTGGGCAAAGAGGGCAAGGAACACTACTTGGGACAACAGACCAGCCAACCAAACCTATAACCAGCGCCCCATTGTGGCTACCACTACAACCATGGAGTTCCCTGATGTTCGATGCTATGGTTGCGGCGAGCATGGACACTACAGATCCAATTGCCCCAGGAACATTCATGCAACCAACGCCAATGCCATACCCTTGAATACCCGTGGGCGTGGCCAAGCTAATGGAAGAGGAGGACGTAGAAGAATGAACAGAGGGCGAGGGCGTGGAGCTACCGCCAGAGTGAATGCCACAGTAGTTCAACCAACTGTGGGTGACGAAGCAGTGGAGAGAGCAACCCTGCATGCTGCAATTGACAATCCCAATGGTTGCGAGTAATACGCAGTCATTCATACGCCAGGATCTCTCAGAGGTGAACAAGTTAACTTCCTTATAGATTGTGGCAGTACTCTTTCATTTCTTTCACCCAGATGCATGAGAAAGCTTAAGCTAGATAAGTATCCGTCAAGCAAACTAGTTGTCGAGTTAGCAAACGGCAAGGAGGTAGTATCTCAACACTCTGCAGGCAAAATTGACTTTGATTTAGGGGGACACCCAACTTCTGCCCAATTTCGAACCTTACCCTTAGGATTCTTTGATGGGATACTAGGGATGGACTGGCTAAAGCAAAATAGGGCCCACATACATTGTGCACAAGGGAATTTTACCTTTACAGATAACTTGGGAAATGAAGCCTTAATCCAGGGGGAAAACGGGAGACCTAAGGCTACTCTAGTTAAGGCCAGCAGACTCTTGAAGGGACTAAGGAAGGGTCAGCAAATATATGCAGTTAAACTCAATAAGGTGGACCAATCAGATACCTCACTTCAACCAGACTGGCTGAGGGAGTATGATGACATATTCCCCGAAGACCTTACGAATCTTCCACCACACAGAGAGGTAGATCATGGGATTGAGACTATCCCTGGGTGTGAACCTATCTCAAAAAGACCTTATAAAATGTCACTTCCGGAGGCCATCGAACTCAAAGAACAACTTAGGCAACTCATTGAGCAAGGATTCATTCGACCCAGTACTTCTGCTTGGGGTGCTCCAGTTCTTTTCCAAAAGAAGAAGGATGGGACCTTAAGGCTATGCATAGACTATCGTGGACTGAACCAGGTAACTGTCAAGAACAAGTATCCAATTCCAAGGATTGACGAACTTTTGGACAAACTCCACGGCGCCAAAATATTTACAAAGATAGATCTAAGGTCAGGATATTACCAAATCAGGATCAAGGAATCAGATATTCCAAAGACAGCTTTCAACTCTAGGTATGGACACTACGAATTCACAGTAATGTCTTTTGGTCTAACAAATGCTCCTGCAAGCTTCAATCGACTTATGCAGGATATTTTTAGACCTTACCTGGATGATTTTGTCTTGGTTTTCTTTGATGACATTCTAGTCTATTCTAAGAATGAAGCAGATCACAAGGAACATGTTCGCAAAGTACTTGATCTCCTTCGAGAACACCAGCTTTACGCTAAGGAGAGCAAGTGCACTTTTTGCTCACCAAAGGTCAACTATCTTGGATTTGTCATTTCGGATGAAGGGATTTCAGTAGACCCAGACAAAGTCAAGGACATCGTTGACTGGCCTCAACCATCCACTGTCAGCGAAGTAAGGGGGTTTCTTGGAATAACGGGATGGTACAGGATTTTTGTCAAGGATTATGCACGTATTGCTGCACCTTTGACGTAACTCCTGAAGAAAGGAATGAGGATCGATTGGAAGACCGAGCACGAGTCTAGCTTTGCTAAGCTAAAAGAATTCTTGGTCTCAGCTCCTATTTTAAAGCTTCCAGACTTCAGTAAAGAATTTGAAGTAGCGACAGACGCTAGTAAGTTTGCTCTAGGCGGAGTTCTTACTCAAGAAGGAAGACCGGTGGCGTATACTTCGCGAAAGCTGAGGGATCATGAGAAGAACTATCCCACTCATGATCTGGAACTTTTAGCAGTTATACATGCACTGAAGTTATGGAGACATTATCTTCTTGGACGCAAGTTTCAGTTGGTTACAGACCACAAGAGTTTAAAGTGGATTTTTACTCAACCCATTCTCAATATGCGACAACGGCGATGGATAGAGCTATTACAGGAATATGACCTTGACATAAAGTATAGACCAGGGAAGGAAAACGCAGTTGCAGATGGTCTTAGCCAAAAATCGTTTCTCGGAGCTATCTCTATTCCAAATAACCCTATCTGGGATAGAATCAAAGAAGCATCCCTCGAAGATCCAGAGTACCAACGTATGGCTTCATTAGTCCAGCAGAATAAGATGCCTGAAGCGAAAGATTACTCTCTTATGGGAGGATGTCTTTACTACAGACATAGACTCTGTGTACCCAGAGACCCAGCTTTAAAGAAGGCCATTCTATATGAAGAACACGATAGCCCTACATCCGGACACCCAGGCTATGCTAAAACTCTTCACGCCGTCAGAAGGAGTTATTTCTGGTCTGGAATGAAAGGAGACATACTTCGATATGTGAGGCAATGTCTTTCTTGTCAACGGATAAAGGACGAAAGGATCAAATTACCAAGGCAACTTCAACCTCTTGACATACCCCAGATGAAGTGGGAATGCATCAGTATGGATTTTGTTACAGGGTTACCTTCTACAGGAGGTTATGATTCTGTTTTCGTGGTTGTTGACATGCTCACAAAAGTGGCTCATCTAATACCCGTAAAGACGACCTTTACTGCTTCAGATGTTAGTTGGGTATTCATCAAGGAGATTTTCAGGCTACATGGTCTACCCAAGCATATTGTCAGTGATAGAGATGCCAAGTTTACATCAAAATTTTGGACCTCTCTTTTCCAATCTATTGGGTCACAATTAGCCTTCAGCACAGCATATCATTCGCAGACTGACGGGCAAACCGAAAGAGTTAATCAAGTCATTGAGGACATTCTCAGAGCCTATTGTTCGTAAGAACCAAAGAAGTGGTTACAATATCTACCTTTGGTAGAATATGCTTATAACTCTTCCGAACACAGAAGCATTGGAATGTCACCTTTCAAGGCTCTTTATGGACAGGACTGCTTAGCACCACTCAACTTTTCAGATCCAACCATCAGAGTAGAAGCCTCTAGAAAGATGTTAGAAGATATGGAAGCACAGACTAGAGCTATTCGCCAGGACATTCAGGCAGCTCAGGATAGGCAGAAGCACTATGCAGATAAGGATCGTTCGGAAAGGACTTTCAAAGAAGGGGATAAAGTTTTTCTGCGAGTCCGACCTAAGAAAAGAAACTTATCGCTAGGCAGATATAAGAAGCTTAGCCCAAGGTACTGTGGACCATTCGAGATCATTAAGGTTGTAAGTGACCAGACCTACAAGCTAAAGTTACCTGCAAACTTGAAGGTTCATGATGTATTCCATGTCAGCTTACTCAAACCCTATATTCCCAATCCCGATCAATTCTTGGACTCAGATCAGATAGTCATGCCAGCACAAGGAGTTCTCGAGCTCCAACCTGACTATGTACTTGAAACAAGGGAAAGAAAATTACGCAACAGAACTATCACGGAGCATCTGCTAAATTGGAAGGATTACCCTGAAGAAGATGCAACTTGGGAAGACGAATCGACTCTCTTAAAAGATTACCCAAACTCATTCTTGAGATGAGGACATCTCAAATTTTTCACGTTGGGGAGGTTGTAAGGTCTCTGACCCGATCACAAGAGCACCCTTGTACCACGAAATGAATACAATGGAATAAGTTACTATTTTTAGCAGTTTTCCAGATTCTGTCAGTGTCATGATATTAAGAACGTTATAAAGCTTCAAAATGTGAATTAAAATAATTTTTGTGAAAAATTTCCAAAAATAGTAAGTTTTTGGTCACCCGAACCGTCCAGTCTCGATCGTCTCGAAAAACTGCACCCGTACCCCAAATTTGAAAAAAATGCATTTCCGGACCCCGGGGGCTGCTAAATATGGCAGGTACTCGGGCCAGTACGCCTTAGTTAGAGCTTCGTATGGCAATTTACGGCATCAAAATCCGATTCGTATGACCCGTTCTAGCCTAGAACCAAATTTTCACAAAATTGTCCGGGGAGGCACCGGGGGCCCGGGACTGTGTGGGAACAGGTCCCAGGCCACTCCAGATCAGCTTTAGCAGCTAGGGGGCGCCCTCTTGCTTTGTGGGAGTCTTGGGAAAGCTGCCAAGCCTGCAACTCAGTCTCAGAACCAGTTAACCAAGCCAACCTGACACTTGGTGGGCAGAGAACTGGACTTGCCATGCTTAACTGGAGAAGCTCCCAGATGCATTTAGCAACCCAGATCGATTTTCAGCCTGTAAGAGCCTATTTAAAGACCTGCATACACACACACACACACACACACACTTATGATCACACATACACACAGTGCATACACACACATCCACACACATTGGGGAGGTGCTGCCGAATCACACACCTATTGAAGAGGAAGCTAGGAGGGAGGTGCTGCCGAATTTTCATCTCAAGAAGCTCGATTAGATCAGAAAATCGAGAAGATTACCAGCTCTTAATCACGGTAATAACAGTTTAATTAATGCCATCTGTGAATCTTTTTCTCTACCATCTAAATTCCTTGTCTATTATGCCTATTCCTAGTCGAAAATCTCTATGACTACTCTCTAAATTCTCCTTATTCGTACTCTATTATGTAATCATCATTCCATAGCTGAATTATCAGCCATTCTTCACTCTCGATTAATGATTAGAGCATAATTATCAGAATCTTCTCTCTCTAGATAGCATAGTAATTAATCGGTAAGCTAGTATTTGTGCAGATTGAAGAGAATCACTATTGTAATCACTCATTAACATTGCAGCTTAATTGAATTCATTTTTTCTTATGCATTAAAACGTAATTAAGGAGAAATTAATCCGTCATTAAGTCTCTAAGAATTGGTTTTTCCTCACACATATGCATAGGGTAAATCTGCATCATCTAATTGCTAGGAAATAGTTTAATCATACTTAATCCAATTCTCTGGTAATTCTAATAGTGAAATCTTAATTATTCTTGATCATGCAAGCCGAATAATTATCTTAGAGCCGGTTCCCATAGGGTTATGTGCCATCCTTAATGATTGCTTATGAAAGAAATCTAGACTCTCATATAGGAGGGATTAATTGATGTCACTAATCTACCCATTGGACTGTTATGATGCTTGTGAACCTTAGCTCTTTCTCCAAGCTAATCATTTAAAGTAGTGAGAAATGGCCCCGGATAAGAGGACGCGCTTCGGTGGTGCCCATGATTGTGAAGCAGGAACGAGCAATGTCAACGGAAAGGGGAAGGCTCCCATGGACGAGCAAATACCGGCCATCTCACGGGCCATCGATGAAGAAGTGGAAGAGGTAGATCATATTTTTATTCAAGTTGTTTAAATTAACATTGCATACGCTAGTTAGGAATGCTCATATCCCCAAACATGTTGGAGAAATCCGACGAAAACCTCGGCATTGAAATCATTGTACATTAAGTTCTAAAGAAGGAAGGTAATGTCTGATGGGTATGCTAGTTGCAAGAGGAAAGAATGTTTGCTAGGGAAAATTTAGCTCGACATGTTCATTTTATTTCCAATGTTGAATCAGTCCTGACCCCCCTACTGATCACAGGGGCAGAGTTCCTCGTTAGGACTCTTGAATCCACGACATGCTTTCTATGCGGTGGATACCCACGACTTGCTTTCTATGCGGTGGGAACCCACGTCTTGCTTTCTATGCGGTGGGAGTGTCCATGACGTGCTTTCTATGCGGTGGATATACCTAGTTGTATGGGCAGCTAGGCGACAACGGGAGGAGTGAACTCTCGCTGGAGGGGGGATGTTGTACCTCTAGAACATTGGAATTTTTATGAATAAGTTTGAGTAGAATTTTTACTAGAATTCTGTCTTGGTGTTGTTTGCAATACTGGTTGAAGGGTTGTTTTAACGAACCATGTGATTCGGAATTAAACAAGGAATATTTATGTTGAACAACCTTTGTGGTAGTAATTAGGTCACACGAGGAAGTGTGAGTGTGGGGGTGGAAAGTGGGGGCTTGGCTCAGGTTGCCAATGCCTACGAGATGGGTGGTCCCGATTGGTCGAGAACTCTCTGTCCCCATAGTGCTTACTCGATATTAGTAACGCTCATTGCCCCTAGAGTGAGGAATTCTCGAGAGTACGTGCCTCTGAAACATGGGGAAAAAGGCACTCGAGGCTTCTCTCCTCTTGGAAGGTGGGTCATAGGATCGCTAGATAGTTAAGTACGCTTCCCCTGCGAGGTGGAGCTAGATCTCCTTGCTAGTAGGCTCAAACTCGACTCACTTTGTGATGAGAGATCGTCCGCTAGTCGAACCCTGAACCATTTTGTTTGCTTCCGCTATAGATCTAGTGGCCACCAGGTTTACCATCAGATCCGTTGTTTGATACGACGGGGTGGGGACCTCACAGTGTGTGTGTGTGTGTGAGAGAGAGAGAGAGAGAGGGAGAGAGGGTAGAGTAATTTGAGGGAGGTTAGTGTTCGGGAAGAGAGAGATAAAGAGAGATAAAAAGAGAAAGAGTAATGGAAGGAAGATGTACTCTATGAGAAAAAGGGAGGGAGAGGTGCTTGGTTTTAGAGAAAAGAATGGTTGCAAATCTTCTATTTATATCTATTTTGCAAGAATCCACTTCTTATTAAACTATTATTATTTAATAATGCTACATTAAAATCATATTAAAAAATAAATCTCCATCTCTCTCTCTCTCTCTCTCTCTCTCTCTCTCTCTCTCTCTCTCTCTCTCTCTCTCTCTCGCTCTCTCTCTCTCTCTCTCTGTCTCTCTCTCTCTCTGTCTCTTCTCACACACATTTCTTGTCTTTCTACACACACACATAGACACACACATGCTTTCTCACCCATGCACTCTCCAATATTTCCCTCTATGCACACACTATCCCTTTATGTCTACTCTCTCGTTTTCTCTCTATCTCTCCTCTTCCCCCGCACTCTCTCTCTCTCTCTCTCTCTCTCTCTCTCTCTCACCTCCTCCTCACCCTCTTCTTTCCCGCCCTCTCTCTCCCTCTCTTTTCCCTTCCAACTCCCTTCTCTCTCAACACCTCCTCTCTCTTTTCTCCCTCGCCAAGCCCCCCCCTCCCTCCCTCTCAAGAAGAAAAGTCACTTGAGGAGGATGCAAGTCCACCCAACAAATAGGGACACATGATCTATGAGACCAACTCACGCTTGCGAATAAACTTTTGGAATTGCAACGGTGGAGAGGGGGAAAGGGGAACACACCGAGCACCCAACACAATGCCTCACTATAGCCCAGGGTATACACAGTGCCCCAATCCACTAGAGTTCACCTTCAAAACTTGACACTACCCGCAAGAAAATCACCACTTTCACACAACCATACGCACACATGCCTTGCAATGCACCAAACAGACTCAATCACTCCGCTCTGCTCAATTCATAGCCTTCCACACTCACACAGCCTCTCTCTATCTCTCTTTGCACGACCAACTTTGGGGGGACACACACGCCGACACGCACCTGGAACCACACACACACAAGCAGAGAAGAGAAGGGGGAAGGGGGAATGATGCCCATAAATAGTAGAGAATAGCCTTCTAGCATATGCAACACCATATACAACCAATACACTACCGACATGAACCTCGGCAACAAAAAACAATCGCTCAAAGCCTACACAGGCCAAGGAGCATCATGGCAAAAAAGCCCTATGGCCAAAAGACCCAAAAAAAAGAACGTATACATCCTTTTATAGGGATATGTCTAGGAGACCTAAAAAAGAAATAATGGGTGAGCTCTCATCTCATGCACTTGTAGCTTCATTTGGAATTTCCTTTGCATTGTCACCACTTGGCATAGTCTATTTTTGCAACCTTTGCATGGCACCTCTCTTGGCTTTTTGTCCGCCCAATTCTACCACCCGACTTGGCCTTCGCCTGTTTGCTCCTTTCATTTTCCCTTTTGGGCGTTTGAACTCATCTTCTTTTCTCCTTCTTGTTTCCCATGGGCAGGATAGACCTCTTGGCTAGCTCCTTGAAGCTTTCAAACTCTCTCTCTCCATTGACCGCGGGACCCCACCCCTATGGAAGCAATAGAGACATCGTTATTGGGGGGGGGGGCACCTCGCCCTCAAAAGATTTTTTGCCTCGTCGGGCGCGGGCATAGGGCCTTACAAGGCTGCCACATCATTATTGTCCAGCAACCACCGCCGCCGGTGATCATCAGCGTGCACCACCATCGCGGGGCCGCCAGAGGTCAAAACCACCGGGCTTCACCTCTGAGCGCCACCAACGCAGCCAACACATAGCGTCGACACAGCACGCGATAGCCAGCTCCTCACAAGCCACGCTTCTCATGCCTCAAATGGGCACCACCATTTGGGCTAAATAATCCGGCACCCGGACACCACACAGTGCATGTGGGATAATGCTCGGTGCCACATGGCAGCTCCAAGCTCAAGCCTTCTAAGGCCCTTGAAAAAATAAAAACCACTTTTGTAAAAAAAGAATTTCTTTTCCTCAACTTGTCCTGCCTGTCAATTGACACCTGGTCATCTGATCACTGAGTCGTAAAACCCGGTCGCAGACTCACTGAGCCGACTCCAAACTCATCCAACCTCACCACATTTCACAATTCCCCGAGCCCTCAAACCGAGGCCGCAAAAATCCATCAAAGCATCTGCAATTAATCCAAAACAAGTGCATCCGATCTTCCGGCTTCTATATCTTTCTGCTCCAGGCTCAGTTTGATGTGAAGTCAATTCTTTCTAGCTCCGTATGATGCATGCCGTGCTCTAAAACCTTGTCGAGGCTCAAAAGATGCCAGATTGCACAACTCCCCATGTGGTCAGGTGTTGACACCAACCTAGCCTCCGACAAAACTTCACCTAGCCATAAAATGCAATCCGTGGCTCCTATTTGCAATCTGAAAAGACAGGTAGGCTCCATAAATCGAGCACTACATGCCTATACCCTAACTTCCACTTGGACTACCTGTCCCCAGCTGCCCTATTCGGCAAGAATCTGCAACACACTGAACCTTCAACCTTCAATATCTTGGGCTCCGTTGGATGAGCCGTCTCGACCTGCTCCTTTAGCACTTCAAGCTTTACATTCTTGGACCCAAAAGCTGCATCTTGCATTTCCTTCACCTACTTCCAATTAGCCCCTTTTGGAGCCTTTCTTGGCCTTTAAACCGCATCAGTCATACACCTCTGCTGCTACCTGTGAGCCCATGATCTTCCTAGCTGCTCCAGTCTTTTGTCATGATCCTGCTAGCCTGCATACATGTGTCCATGCCATCTTCCATGATCGACACATTTTGGTTGTAGCATCATTGCCCACCCCCTAGTTAAGCATTTATTCTCAACCACATAAGAGCTTTATTCCACTTCTAACTGCAAAACCTGGCACCCACTATGAGAAAACCAAAACCATACACTATGAGAAAACCAAAACCATATGTACACAGTTTTATTCTCTCTATTGCCAAACCTTCAAGTGGGTTTCCCCGCCCCCTGCATCACATAGCTTCCTCTTGGATCAAATAACTACCTTAGATATCCTTCACCCATCTGTAATTGCTCACCATAGTGCATATCGCAGCACGTAGGCCATCATGTGTACAGGTTGCCCCTAGCCCACCTGACACCAAGCTCCAGTGACCCTCTCTCCCAACCAAATAAAGTGGAGGACTTCACCATAGAACCGTGCACCTGGTGAGCCAACCACCGCATAGCTGCATCTACCATCATATTCATCAACCATAGCTTACATACCTTCAATGGAAGAAGAGCCACTGCTTGGGATTCTCCTTTCTCCGCATCGACATGTCTGCCGCATTGGAATCTCCACCGTCTTGGGCAACACAACTTCTTCTTTGGCCACCCACTCAATTCCAGCATCATCGAGCCTTTCCTTGTCTATCGGCCCTTCAAGGTCGATCAGCACCTCTTGCTCTTCAGCTTCAACCATCTGCTCTTCAATCACCTCTTCTATTGTTGCATCATGCTCCGCCAAGGAAGAGAGAAAGTCATTCTCTTTTGCATCCACCTCGACTTCCTCCATAGGCACGGCTACCCTATCTCTCCTGGCAAAATTTTACACCTGTTGCACCACCATGGCACATTCCACTGCTACTTGCATCAGAATAGCCATTAGCATGGCCCCACACACCACCTTCACCTGCATATCATCACCTGTAGACCTGGGCTGCATCACTTGGTCTTCATCAAGCATCACGGCTTGCTATGTTCCCTGCTCTTCTTGCACATGGGCTACTACCATATCATCAAACACATAAGAGGGCAACTTTACCTTTACCAGCTCAGGTTCATCAGACTCCGTCTCCTCGCCATAGGATGTGGACTCATCCACTCTATTCTCCTCGCTTGTCTCCCGGCTAATTGAGCTTGTATCATCCTCATCAATGGCATTATATACCGACTCCGTATCAGCATCTTCATCTGCTTACTGCTCCACAAAAGCTTGGCCATCTCCATGGCTTTGATCACTTTCTCCATCAGCTTTTGAACCCTCGGTATCTGCAACCCCATTGCATTTGCTACCTTTTCATGCACAATCTCCACAAGAATAGGCTTTACCTCTTCAATTTGCATCGGAACCTCCACATCTACTAACGCTCTTGCCTTCTGGTTCACTTCAATATGGAGCTTTTCCTCGTTGATAAGCTCATCCACCCTCGGCACATGCACATCACAAATTGGAAACCTCCAAGGAACATAACCAACAGTAGGCCTTACCTCAACAGGCTCCGCACTTCGAACAATTGGAACCGCCTTCGGTCGGACCAAAGAACACTTTGCTTCCTCCGCAACACACATATAATCTGCTGGTTTCAGCACGCCCATCTCTAGCTTTTGCTTTACCTTTCTGCTTTTTATCTTTGCCATATAGACCATGTCTTCATAGGTATCCGCACCTTCTTCCACCTTTTCTCTAATCCTTGGATGCAAGCCCTCTAACAGCTTTGACAACTTCAAATACTAATTGCTTTTGACCCCAGTAGCAACCCTAACTACTTCCAACAAGCTTCAAACTGCTCAATGAAAATGGATAAATCCTTACTTACATCTTGGCGTACCGCCTTCAGCCTTGCACTAGCTTCTTCTGGTGTAATCACCTCTTGAAACCGCTCCAAAAATTGACTTTGCAATATTTGCCATGATTCTTGATCAGTGCACTTTAGACCATGGAACCACACCTTGGCTGATCCTCACATCAATAGTGTCACCGTCTCCAACTTTTTTGCATCCTTCGGCATAAGCATCGACAGCGGCCATAACTCAAAATTTGCTAACCAATCCTTGGGATCTTCAATGCTTGTACATATGGGGCCAAAACTTTTCATGGTCAGTAGACGTATCAACCATTCTAACTCCTCAAAATTTTCCTCAAGCTAGTTTAGCTACCAGATCCCCTTCAAAGGTAAGTACATGATAGATCGTGTGAAACACTTGAGAAAAGTAAAAGGATACCTGTCAACAAAAGTAAAAGTGGATGAGTCTATTGAACAAGCCATATCTCTAAATACATATAGATTTTGAAGTTAGGTTGCATTTAACATAAAGGTTGTTTCATTGTGCATGATGTGACATTGTGAGTTTTGGGCTATGGGTCGGATCTTGTATGCTTCACTCTTGTTGCTAGATGGATTTTGCTCATTTACCTTTTGTTTTTGGTTTGTTAGAGTATACACACACACACACACACACACATATATATATATATATATATTCCGCAAGATTTGAAAGTGAAGAGTTCAAGGAAGGACAATTATTATATGGGAAGTGATAAATGATTAATGTGAGTAACTACTCCCTCCTTCCTTGGCTAGATCATACTTTTGAAAAGATATCATTTTTTGAAACCAATTGTTCCAGCTTGTAATAGGTGAGGACTTTGGCCAATATTTTTCCGCCACTCTACGTGCTTTATCGAGTTGCAAGGGTGGTAAGGTACTCTCCCATGGACTAACTCAAAATGTTTCTTTAGGAGATAAATTTACAATGAAATACGTACATTCATTTGTTATTTTGTGGAGATTGATAGTGGTACGTGGAGGTTATGTAGAAGCTTTTACATGCTTGGATGAAGAACATGAGGAGCTAGAAGCTTGATGGAACTCTTCTCTTCCTGAGCTAGGTGGAATAGATTGTTCTGACTTTGGAACCCAAATTAACTCTAGGAAAGGTGTGGAATACTTTGTGATCGTTTCTTTTTCACGATCCCCAATTGGCCTTGGACTTGCCATATTTAACTTACATGGTTTTGTAAGTGACAAGAAGGAACACAACTTATGTCTAGGTACCCAAATTTTATAATTGCCATCATCATAGCCTTGGGCTTCTAGTATTTATTTAGGAACCCAACACAATGTAACCTTACATCTATTAGAGTGAGTAGATGATGTGAAAAAATCTTTTATTCCTTTCCCCCTTCCCCTTTCCTCCTCCCTCCCTCCTCCCCCCCCCCCCCCCTTCCCCCCACAACCAATTTTTCCAGCCTTTTGTCAATTACAAGTTTCACTCGCTATTATTTGCTATTTAAAAAGTCAACTCCTACCTCCAAACACCACTAGGGTCTCTACCATTGATAACAAATTTCACGCATAAGACCAGCTAGTCAAAGATCAAAAGTTAACCTAAAGTCATCCATTTTCCTAAAGGAAAACTAATAAAGCTAGACTCTAAACTAATTAAGCTATATGAGTTACTTATGGTCCTCATTTCTTACTGATCCACTTAGGAAATCATGCAAACATAATGACATGATCTCATGCATACCATGCTAGCAACATGAAACATGAATGTCACATCAATAAAAGAAAACAAGAAAGCAACGTATAGAATAATACACCTATTCCAGTACTTGGGATATCCTTGGCTGATGGATGGAAATGTCCCCTTAGAAGCCGCATGACAATGGATAGCCAAGCTAGTCTCCATGCTCTTGTACACTACACAAGATAACCAAACAAAATACTATACCTTGAGGAGGCACATCGATGTGAAAAATTCTTTTATTCCTAGGAGAAAAAAAAGAAACAAATTGGAGAACACTAACCTACCTACTGCTTAGCACACTAACAAAATGATCAAGGTTACAAGAGAATGTTGTATAGATTGGATGGTAGTCCTAAGACTAAACCTCTATCCTAATCGTCAAGAGAAATAAATTCATCCACGATGAGACCGTAAGTTTCATTCTTGTAATGATTTGATAAGTCTTCCTCATCATCCCATACACATAGGTTCACTAAGAGTTTCACTAGGTGTGGATACTCATGTTGCTCAAAAGGATAAGCTTGTGCAATTGGGGAGATGTTCTCTATTGGGTAGGGACCACTGATGGTTAGTAGACGTATCAGCCATTCTAACTCCTCAAAATTTTCCTCACATGCTAGTTCAGCTACCAGATCCCCTTAAGAGGTAAGTACATGACAGATCATGTGAAACACTTGAGAAAAGTAAAGAGGATACCTCTCAACAAAAGTAACAGTGGATGAGTCTAGTGAACAAGCCATATCTTTGAATACATATAGATTTTGGTTAGGTTGCATTTAACATAAAGGTTGTTTCATTGTGCGTGATGAGACATTGTGAGTTTTGGGCTATGGGTCGGATCTTGTATACTTCACTCTTGTTGCTAGATGGATTTTGCTCATTTACCTTTTTTTTTTGGTTTGTTAGAGTATATACATACATATATATTCCCTAAGATTTGGAAGTGAAGAGTTCAAGGAAGGACAATTATTATAAGGAAAGCGAATGAATGATTAATGTGAATAACTACTCCCTCCTTCCTTGGGTAGATCATACTTTTGAAAAGATGTCATCATTTTTTGAAACCAATTGTTCTACCTTGTAATAGGCAAGGAATTTGGCCAATATTTGTCTGCCACTCTACGTGCTTTATCAAGTTGCAAGGGTGGTAAGGTACTTTCCCTTGAGCTAACTCAAAATGTTTCTTTAGGAGATAAATTTACAATGAAAGACGTAGATTCATTTGTTATTTTGTGGAGATTGATAGTGGTAGGTGGAGGTTATGTAGAAGTTTTTACATGCTTGGATGAATAACATGAGGAGATAGAAGCTTGATGTGACTCTCCTCTTCCTGAGCTAGATGGAATAGATTGTTCTGACTTTGGAACCCAAATTAACTCTAGGAAAGGTGTGGAATACTTTGTGATCATTTCTTTTTCACGATCCCCAATCGGCCTTGGACTTGCCAGATTTAACTTACATGGTTTTGTAAGTGACAAGAAAGAACACAACTTATGTCTAGGTACCCAAATTTTATCATTGCCATCATCATAGCCTTAGGCTTCTAGTAGTTATGTAGGAACCCAACACAATGTAACCTTACATTTATTAGAGTGAGTAGAGGCTTATTTTTTGAATGAGATTGAAGAGTAGAAGGGGCCATTAAAAAAGCCTTTAGGACCTACTGATATGTACCCTTTATCAAGTCATGCTCAGCCTTAGGTGCAACATGGCCTATCTTAGCCATGGAAGTTGAAGCTTTAGAGGGTTGTTCCATGTACAAAGATGTTCCAACTTCTTGAGTGGTAGGATTGAGACCTATTTTTTGTGTTGTGATACTCTTGTTCTCCCAAACGATAGTGCAATTAGTTGTGGACATCCATTTATGCCCTAGGTTTATGTTGCCCTCCATAACACCAACATGCATCACCAAAAAGCTTTGAACCATGGTCCCATTGTCATAGATGATAGGAGTGTGCAAGATCCCAAAGAGAAAATAGTTTTCTTCTTATTGATACCCTTGACTTGGATGGTACTCTTTGCTACCATATACATGTGGTAGTGATGTGTGTGAATACACTTAGGACTGTCGAGGCATTTTTCCCTCACTAGGAGTTTTTTTCCCTCGTGCATTGTATATACACCCATCACTCTAGGGCTAACTTATCTTTCATTTGTGCACTAAGCAATACTACTCGTTGTTGTGTGCCTTGAGCTTCTTTGTCATCTCTGAGTTTTGTGTGTTTCGCTGCAACCCTATTTCCAACAATTGGTATCAGTAGAGCAGGTTTCATCCTCCCGAGCTTAGTCGCCAACATTCCATGTACATGCCTGCTCACTTTCTCAAATTTTTGTGAGCTTTGGTGAGCATTAGCATTTTTTCTCAGAATTTCCATTGGGGCTCATTTCGGCCTCCTTGTAGTGCAAATTTTTTATCAGTGCCATTTTCTATATAACAGGTCCTTACAGTCTGGCGACGCTAGTGTCAACATTTTGAAGGAGCATGTTAGACAAAGGTTAAGAATTCAAAAAATAAAACGAGCTCCTTTCAAAATCCAAATGGTGGACCATTGGATGGTCTAATCCAACAGTCTGAATAAAAATCTTCATATCACGGTAGGCTCTAAGAAGTTCAAAACCAGTTTCTTGGTATTAGATGTGCAAGGGGCATATGGTATGCTATTGGGAAGGCCATGGCTCAAAAGTGCAAGATCTATACATGACTATGCAATCCAAACATTAACAATCCAAGGACCCAATAGAAGAATTCACATCAAGACAAGCACCCGACAAACAATACCAGAAGCTGGAAAGGCCAGTGAGGCGAGAAGAGGTATGTAGGAAATATGGAACAAAGAAGATCAAAAGAATGTTGGCATCCCCATGAACATATTTCCCCTACTTGAGATAAACTTAAATTCAATACTTCTAGAGTGCAAAATCAACAAGCATTTGAAACTGAAGATTAAGAAAAAGGCCAGGTAGTTGTTTCAAAAGTATCGAGATATGTTCACCTCGTAGCATATGGATATGAAGGGTGTCTATCTAGAGGTATGCCACAATCAAATACCACTAAAATTAGATGCACGACTAGTTTAATAGCGTCATAGGTAGATGATGAATCTAAACTATAACAAGAAGGTTAACACTAGTTTGGTACCAAAAAGGACACTTTAGTGTCTTTTTTTGGTGAATTTAAATAAAATGGTACATGAAATCTAGAACACATCTCAAGAAATGCTTTTGCAAACTTATAAAATGTTATTCAAAGTAACCATAGAAATTATAATCCCTCACTTTTGATCTTAACCTCAATAGTAAGTACACTCATGATAAGAACCTACGCAAAACAGCATTCAATGTTTCATTAAAACTCATACTCTAGCCTAAGAAAAAAATGAGCAGGATGCATGTAATAATCCGTGGTAAGTACTTATATATGTGTTTGATATTTTTGCAAATGTCATGTGAGAAAAACATCCTTTGGGACTAGAATTAAATATAGAAAGTCCTGTGGGTCGAATATGCAACGTTCACAAATTCAATTAACGATCACAAAAAACATTTAGTTCATCTAAATTTACTATGTCTTATGATGCATATATACTAGATCTATGACTGCATTACATAAGGTGATAATTTTTAATGGTTATGCAAGCCATATTTGGTGATTTATGGCATATCCAAAAAACTGTGCATGTTGTAATTATGATTTTTTATTTATCAAAGATAAGCCTTAAAATAAAGTCCACTTTTGGATTTTTCCATTCATCTCACTTATTTGTATACAAATAACTCATATGGACACAATTGGGAGATTTATATACCCACTTTCATTAGTTTTTCATAGCAATGTTTTTTTTGCAAGAAATTACGTACTAACTTTTTTTTTAAATGAGCTTAAATTACAAGATTCCTATGAGTTTGAACCCTTGAAAAATGCTTAATTGATGGGTATTGACCTATAGATACATTATACACCTTAGGTTTTGTCCCATAACCTCATCATGTTAATGAAAGAGGCCTTGAAAGACCAAAATTTTCCTCTTTGTCAACATTTTCAAGATTTTGGTCTTTTGATTATAACAAAAATCTAGTCCCATAACTAGGTTATGAAGCTCAATTTCTTGCTATAATAAGTTTTTTCATATCCATACACCTTGAAAATATGCAAAATCTTATTTTGATGAGAAGTTATATTCAATTTATGAAAATTTTGTTAAAACTGCACTAAATTTCTATGATTTTTTCATCTTAAAACTTATCATTATAATCTTAATTTGGTATTAATTTTGGCAAAAGTAGAATTTTTTGATGTTCTTCACCTCATAGATGACCTAAGATATGACGAGACCTATGTAGTTTTTTTCTAGATTCACCAAATAATTATGACAAGTTGCTAGAAAAACATGACACTTTAGTGTCTCAAGACATTTGAGTGTCCGATTATTACAAAACTAGTGTTAAGGAAGAAATCATCAATCTACTAAAGGCAAGATTCATTATACTGAAATGGCAAGTAGCGATTGGTTGTTTCCTATAGTGGTAGTTCCAAAAAAATAATTGGGAAGCTAAGGGTCTGTGTGGTCTATTGAAAGTTGAATGCTCATTCAAGGATTTGTTCCCTTTTCATTCAGAGATTGATGTCAAATAAGATAGGAGGACATGAAATGTACAACTTCATGAATGGATGTTGTGGGTACAACTAGCTAAAGATAACACCAGAAGATCGAGAAAAAATGACATTCATCACTAAATGGAAAGCCTTCATGTTTCTAGTAATGCCATTTGGTTTATGTAGCACTCCAACAACCTTTCAGAGGTATTATAGAGATCTTTAGTGAGTTTTTGCACAAATTTCTTCCGATATTGTGGATGATTTTACAGTGTTATCATTTGAATATATGCATCTCCTATTGGAGATGGTATTTGAGAGATGGAGCGAGAAAATGATATATCTCAATTCTTTTAAATCAATGTTCATGGTGTGAAAGGGATAGATATTGGGACATGTTGTGTCCAAAAATGTTATAGAAATGTTGAAGACAAGATCCAAAGTGTCTAGCAAGCTACATTGCCAACAAATGTGTCTGAATTAAGTTCATTCTTGGGGTACATCAACTTTTACAAAAGGTTTATTCATATGTTTGCAACAAAGTCCATTCCACTATACATTAAACTACAAGAGTTGGATTTTCCTATACCCCAAAACGTGAAGCAAGTTTCTAGTGACAAGATTTAGCGTGGCAGAATAACGGTATTCCACAACAACAAAAAGAGACACTGGAAATGGTTTTTAGTGCAACAACATTCTAACATTATCTGTTGGAAAAAAAAATTCACTTTTATGTGGGCCATCAAGCGTTACTCTTTATAATTAAGAAACTAGAGATTCAATGAAGATTAATCAAATGCATGTTGTTCCTGTAGGAATTTGAAATCAAGATTTTCCATAAACAAGGAGAGACTCACGATGGTGCAAATTTCCTATTAATAATCACTAAAGGTATTTTAGCAACATCAATAAGGGATGAACCAATGGATGCTGAACTATTTCAAACCATGAAACTATGTCAAACAATGGCAATGGATAGGCCAGATGAAGAATGGCAATATGTATATGATTTTTTTCAATACACTGGTTTTTTAGTAGACTAGTCTCAGTCCAATAAAAATGCCCTTATGACCAAAAGTCTAAAACTCGGTATTATAGTTGGATTTTTGTATTGATTAAGTCTTGAGAACATGTGTACTTATCCAAGGAAGGATGCAAGTGATCCCTAAAGCTCAGAGTGGTAGTTCAAGGGGGACACTTTTCCACTAAAATACTTATAAGAAAACCTTGCAAGCAGGGTTATGGTGGCAAAGCATGATGTCAGATGTTTGACCCTTTTGCAAAACATGTGATATTTTCCGGAGAATGGTCACACCTACTACAACAGACATGACACATGGGACTACAATACATTCCTTATGAATATTCATGAAATGGGGTCTAGATTTGATGGGATTAGGGTTACATCATCTTTTATAGCTACACCATCTTTCTGAAGAACCCCTCAAAATCCTTCTTGCACAGCATATTGTTCTCCATGCATTTTTGTGTATGCATAAATAGGATGTCCCATCATTGGACATATGCATTAGACACTCCTTTTTTGCTTCCACCTATGCACCTTGAGTGGACTACAATAGGCCAACCAATGTTCCATCATGCTACCCTTTCACATTTGCTACCTTTTTAATTCCATATCTATCAGCAAATAATCCCTTGAGTACTTTATTACTATTCTCCATGCTAATAATTACTCCAATAATGCGCGTATACCAAAGGCACTTTTTTTCCACTGGGTTTTTTCCCTTTGGTCATCCAGGTATAAGACCCTAATTTAGAACCTCATCATTCTACTTCCCTTGTACACATTTTTCATAAATAAACAGCAACCTCATCATGATGCTATTACAACGGACAAATGCAACATCATCTCTCAAAATCGACTACTCGGACCAATGAAGATGTTGCAGCAAATTGAACCTCATCAATAAATCCAACAACAAAATGAAGATCGGCCCATCAACAACCAATCAAAACCTTCCACAGCCTCCAAGGACACTTTTTCAACAGTGCCTGGGAACGGGCACTAAAATAGGAAGGGGGGAATGTTAACTGAGTCAACGTCAATTAACAAAAGCTGCTAAAAACTGAAGACGTACGGATGCACATCGAAGATCAACGTGAAGAAAGCAGTAAAAATTGGAGTTACACATTTTTCACATTGTTAACCCTCATGGCTCACGGACACCCTATCACCTACGATGGACGTTGTAACCTACGGTGAACATTGTATTATTTATTTGGTAGAGTCAGGTACCGGGTTTGTCGGTCCAATAGGAAAAGGGTAAGAGTGATTGCCGATGAGAGGCGCACTCTAACTAGAACATTCAAGGGATTAGTTGGCTAAGCATGGGCGCCCAAGTGTGAATGGGGCGAGCTCATATAAAAGTCAACTAAACCTAAAATTCACTCATTCTCTCATTTGTGCAATAGAAGAGTGCTCTTGCTCCATCTCCATCTCCATCTTCTTCTCCTTCACCTCCTTGTGTATGTGTGTATGAGAGAGAGAGAGAGAGATATATAGTCAAAAAGAAATATATAGTCATGGCTACATGTTATATAAGTAAATGGGTGGAAGTTAAGGTCTTACCCAACAACACAGCCAAGTCCACATCCTACTGTCTATATGAACACATTATATGTCGATATGGTTGTTTGATTGAGATAGTTTTAGATCAGGGGACCCATTTCATTAATGAAACTATTCAGAATCTGATTGAAATGTATTAAATAATGTATCAAAGTCTACTCCATACCATCCCACATGCAATGGATAGGCTAAAAGTAGCAACAAGACTATTAAGTCCATTGTGACTAAGATAGTTTCGAAGGAAGCTCACACCTAGCATGACAAGCTTCAAATGGATTTTTGAGTGTATAGAATAGCCTAAAAGATTACAATTGGTATAACACCATTCAAAATTGTGTATGGAACTGAAGTAATGGTGCCCATGGAATTCAATGTTCCCAACCTCAAGATGGATATAGAGCTAGTGCCCATGGAATTCAATGTCCCCATCCTCATGCTGGCTATAGAGCATGATATGGATTACAACTCAACACTAAAGAAGAGAGTGGATGAGCTTCTTAAACTCGATGAAATCAAACAAAGCGAAATGATTAAAAAAAAGTAAGTAGTCCAACAACAAAAGAAACACTCGCATGATAGTAAGTGAAAGTAAGGGAGTTCAAAAAAGGCAACCTAGTTTTTTTATATCAGTTAAAGTGAGGCCCGAAGAAACCCAATCTAAAGATAGCATGGTTAAGACTGTATGCAGTAGAATGGGTTTTCTCTAATGGCATAGTCAAATTAAAGGATTTGTCTAGACTGATTCTACCTGAGGTCTATAATGGAGCAAAGATTAAATTGTACTATTCCAGAACCTCTAGCACCAGATCCCAAAGGCACTTACACATCTGATTCTAAAAGCCCTCCATTGGAGCAACTAGAGCAAGAAGCCATCTACAGATTGATTCAGAATAAGAACACTGCTTCTAGTACTCCTATAAGGAAATCTTAGTGAGGATTTCTTCATATGCACCCTAGGATTTATCGAAGGGCACACTAAAGAAGGCTCCATATAAACAAAGACCCAAACGCAAATGTTGAAATCAAATCAAAATCTAAAATTTTGGAAATATGCCAAAATTTAAGAAAGGAGAGGAGGATGTAGATAGCGAGAATAGACTCTATGTAAGCACTAATATACAAAAAAAATACCAGTAGGTAATTATCCAATCAAAAAATCAATCAAAACACAATACAAGCACCTATAAATAGGGCCTACTACTTTCATTTTGGGTTTGTCAATCTCTTGTCGGCTAGTCTTGAGTAGAGCTTTGATGTAACCATATGTCTTTGGATTCTTGCACGGTCTTATAATCCAACACTCAATGCAAGCTTCGTTGTACTTTTGACTTAGTAATCTGAATATACAAATTTCATTTGTATTGTTGTCCAATGTCTGATTCTATTCTTTCAATTTAGCCCAATTATCTGTATGATTTTTTGATTGTTCATCTAAAATTTGATTATGTTCATCCTATCTGATCTCATTTGATCTGAGATCTGACTCTGAAGTTCTAACCTAGAATAGATGTCAAGTGAGTAGCTCATTCCATTTTCAATCTTATAATGAATATCCTTTCAATCCTATTTTACATCAACTAAGCAAAGCTCATGCTGAGTACATGGTGTGAGAGCTTCTCTGATTGGCCAAAAAACAACGACATGATCCACCAATGATGATCAAGTTAATGTGTAGTCTCTTAATTAATATTTGAAGAGCATCTATCCTCCTACTACCCATGCTATTCCTCACAAAATTCTCATATTCCCCCTCCTCATGATTCTCACCCTTCTTGTAATCGGGCACTCGAACCTCTTTTGATACATCTTAATTCTTAGCCAAATTATTTCATCAATGGCATCAAGTGCACGTTAATGTGGCTCTCAACCATGTCAACCTCCACTACCATTTTATCCAGCACCATCACCTTCACTACCACTTGGCTATCCCCAATACCAATATTATTGACCACCACCTCCTATGCTTTTGACCCCCACAACTTTCAAAGATAGTGGTGCTACTGCCAAATTTTATTACTTTTGTCGGCACACTCAAGGCATTATCTCAAGCTCTTCTAGCAATTTGATGTTACCTTTAAAGCCAACAACTTTACCAAAAAGTCAAAACTCATCCAAGTCACCTCTTTTGTCAATGATAGGGCTATGTAATGGTGGACCACTCCCCACCAAAACCCATTGGTCCCATGACGGCCTTGTCTTTGCATGATATATTTTTTTCACAATATATGATCATCATTCTAGAAGTGTATTTTTGCCTATCTATACTTTCTAGGCTACACCTTAGTTAACCAAATTGAGGTTTATGGGGTAAGTTTATCTTTTTCATGAAGGGATTATGGGGTAAATTTATCTTTTTCATGAAGGGGTTATTGGTGGCAACATCCACCAACTCATGTCTCATGTTCCTATTGGATACCATACCATGAAGCATGATTAGGTTTTCTAGATTCTCTTGCAAAGATACACGACATAGAAAAATCTCTAGAGCAATGATGTCCTATTCCACTCAATTGGGAACTTGTCAACCATCTCAAAAGTTCTCATGAGAACCAATGTTTTTTCTTCAAGAGAGAGTTGAATATTGTGCCCCAAGGGTGATGATTTGATTTTGGACTTGGAGGCCATACTTCATGTACTTGTCCTACACACTCTCGTAAAAATTCTTCCACTTATCCAAGCAACCACAACAAACCTTTCTAATTTTTACTAAATGGCTTGCCCAAAACTGGTCCACATTGTGCTCCCCTACTCATCCACATTTTCCAACTTGAGTTTCAACTTTATAAGACTATATCTCTCTCTTTATTTTCTCTTAATATTCATTCTTTCTTATTGTAATTAAAGTGTTAAACGATGGTTTGGTACCAAACTAATAGTAACAAAAAGGACACTTAATTGTCCTTTTTTTCAAATTTGAACCAATGTTATGTCATATTTGGAAAATATAGCCTAAAATCCTTTTTTAAGCTTACAATATGTTGGTTAAAGTATTCAAAAAATATATATAATCTCTCACTTTTGAGCACAAACTCATATAGAACTATAGTCATGAAAAGTACCTGCGTAAAACATCAGTTTAGGCTCATTTGAAACGTGTCTGTTAGTTTTAGAAAAAAATGAATGTATTGCAAGCAATAATCCGTGTTAACTACTTATGTATGTGCTTCACATTTCTATAAGTTTTATGTAATTTTTTAAAAATCTCACCAATTAAACATGTGACATTATGTGGGTCTACAATGCAATGTTTTTTTAATGATGCAATTAATCGCAATAGCTGATGCAGGTCTTTCATGTAGCTTCACATTTGTTTATGCTACATAAGCACTCATTCTAGCAGCTTAGTCCTTAAAATAATGGGATTTGATTTTCGTGCGAGCTATCTTCAGTAAATTGTTCAATTCTATTTTTTAGTTCATGAGAGATTGGCCTTAGAATTGAGTCTAACTTGGAAATGATTCAGGCATATTAGTTGTATGTATATAAGTACTTCATGTGGATGTAATCTGGGAATCTATATTCACATATTTATGGGTTTTTTATATGAATGTTGGCTTTGAAAGAAATTTTATAGCACTATTGGACCGTAATTTTTAATTTTTTCAATATAACATCATCATGTTTGTGAGAGAAGCTTCAAAAGGCCATTATCTTAATATTTCTCAACTTTTTTTAACATTCAGATTTTTTTGTTTATGGCCCATAATTGGGATAAGAATTAAGTTTTTAAGATTACTATTTAGTTGTATGAAGCATGTTACTGTCCATAAAACCTTCAAAATAATGAAAAACATTAGTTGTCTAAGAAGACAAGCATTTTATAAGAATTTGGACAAATGAGGTCAAAATTTTACCACGATTTTTAAATTAAAACTTATCAACAAAATCTTCAAATAACATTGATTTTTACATGAACAAATTTTTTCCTTAATTTTAAAACTCAAAATATAAGGATACTTACAAATTTTATTTCTACCTTCACCAAATAATTGCGGCAATATGGTGAAAAAATATGACACCTTAGTGTCTCACGACACTAGAGTGTCCAATTACAGAACTATTGTTAAGAATTCTACACACCTTGGTCCTTGCATTACACACTCTCTCTCACACACACACAAGCACACATACCTATTTTTCATCAAGCCATCATGAAATCTCACCTTATTTATAGTTGATACATATGCAACACCAAGATTTGTGTATATTAAGATCTATGTTGTATCTAGTCATCTTTTTAAAAATTAATTGTTATCTTAGACTCCCTCAAACCCCACCCGACCCATTCCTTTATCTTCCTCCCCCTCTTGCACGTTGTGCCTCTATCCCACCTCCACTCCCCCCTATTATCCTTCACTCCCCCCATCCTCCCCAGCTAAATTAATGACCAAACAACAAAAGAGAACATAAATGATATCTTCTGGGTACGGGTGTGCATTGTTGGCTTTCTAAAACAAACCTTGGTGTCATAATAATCAATATCTAATTTTGCTATATGATTTTCTCATGTTAAACTGATCATTGATTATGGGGAAGTGCCAGAGGAGAAAAAGCTAGAATATTGGTTAAGCTAGCAGACTGGCCACAATCACAGATCCAAAGGAGGGAAAATAGGGATCCAAAGGGGGGGCCATCTGCAAAAGAGCTATGTGCAACAATGGGCTCAAAAGACACTAAGGTTCAGCCCATTAAGACTTACAAAATGCTAAGGTTCCAAAATTCAAAGGTTGTGTCCAAAGGTCAAACATTAGGGGAATTGGATGCTTTGAGTGTATCCCAAAAAGTATTTGTCAAGCCCTACGTAGGAGGGGGTGAGCCCAAGAAGTTGGGGCGGAGAGAGAAACACCCACACACACTCACAAGCTTCATTTGTACACAAGGGAAAAAAGGGACACATGTCAGCTCCCTAGGCCAGATGCCCACAAGGTGTACTCAAATCCTATTGGATGGCCATGGAGGTGGACCACTGAGAATTAGGCTAGAGTAAATCTAGTTTAATTAATTTAAAAACACTTAATAAAAGAACCAAGAAGAATTAAGATCTCTAGAAGACTATTGGAAAGTCTCCCAAGGGGACCAATGAGCATTCAGCAGCCCAATGGCTTGCCTGATTCCTATTGGCTAGGAGGCAAAGGGGTACAATCAGAGTTTAGTTGCATTATTAATTACCTAAAGCTCTCACAAAAGTGGAAAGGGGGACACATGTCATAAGGCTATCACTTATGCTGCTTAATTTCCATTGGCTAGTCCTAGGAAGGTCCAATAGGGTTGTAGCATGAGCATTTAGCAAGGGGGGTCGACCAAGAGAGAGAGGGGGCTGATTTTTGCAAGGCATTATCACACACACACTCACACAATCTCATGCTTGAAGCAAAGAAGACTCTCTCTCCTTCTCAAGCTTTAATGGAAAGCTTACCACCTACTCCAAGCTTGTGAGAAGGGATGCCTACACCAACAACTCTTGGCTTTGTGATGCAAATCCAACCAAGAGCCAAGCTTCAATGCATGCTCATCTCCTCTACCATGCTAATTACTAAGCTAAGCTATGCTAATATGAGTGATTATGTGAGGAGATGTACATCTTTCTCGTAAGAATACTCCTTCCTCTCAATCTACTCTCATACCCTACTAGCTCTCACCATCTTCGAAGGTGTGTGAGGTCTTGGGTATGAGACTGTGAGGGAATTGATGTTGTGTTTGATAAGTGTTTTCCTTAGTGCATGAAGTTTCCATCTTCATTGCACTAGCTAGTATTGAAGGAACACAAAGAATTGTATTATAAAAAGTCTCTGTTAATGAAAGAAACCATAATACAAAGCCTTTTGGAGGGGGGACCGGCTCCATGCAAATCCGGTCCTCAACTGTTGTCGATTGCTTAATTTCTGTCTCTTTTGAAGTATTGTTCATTCTATCTAACTAGGTGTTATGCTTTTTGTTTCTCTTTGCACCCAAGCACTCTTGTTATTCTCATTAGGAAGCTATTCTAATGAAATGCTCACTATGTTCATGCTATTTTCCTCTACACACAAGTTACTAGACCATTAAATGTTACATTGGTATCAGAGCACAAGGTATCTCTTTTCTTGCTCAAGAAGGGAGGTCCTCAAGCTAGCTATAAATGGTTGGTACTATTAATTGCATGTGAGTAAGTAGAATAGGGATTTTTCATCCTTGCAGTGCATCTGCCTTTGTGCAGTTAATGGGGCATCACCGTCGAGAGCTATGGTCTTAATAGTGGAGTCCTACGGGGCTTGCCTACGTCACTATTGAGCTATTAGAAGCTTGACAAGAGCCCGTGCTGTTTTGGTGTTGAACGACCCTCTCTTCTATTACTGGCAATTAATGGTATTCGAGCCACGAGTACAATAGCTTGAGTGCTTTTTCTAAAGGGGTAAAGAGGAGTTGCAACTAGGGCTTGAAGTGCCAAAGTACACCTAAAAATTTTACATCTAAAACTTGTTAGAATGGCTGACAATAGTAAAGATAGTGAAATTAATGTTGATAACTTTGATTTTGCTAATGAGCAAGCTACTAATGATACCCCGATGCTTGTTAACTATCTTGTTTCTAGGCTTCAACAAGCCATGGGCAATCCATCCCTCCAAAGTGAAGTGCAACAACAGCTTCGTGCTCATGGGATTCTCCAAGCTCCCCACCATGATGAGAGAGCACCTAGGAAGCCTCCTTGCGAGACTTCCAAACGAGGTCTCTCTCCAATTCGGGAAGAAGAAGAGGATCCCTATGAAGGGCTCAGAAATTTACTCCTTGATGACGCATCTCCTTCTCAAAGGAGAACTCAAGAGCCTCCACCGAAGGAAACTATAAAGAAGTGAGTCTCCCGCCACCTTGACGGAGATGGTTCCACAAAGACGGCGTGCTAAATGCTCTCCATCGCCTCCAAAACGGATAAGACCATCGCATACGTCTCCACGCCATACTTCAAAGAGGGATGACAAAAGGCAAGAGAAGAAAAAGGCGAGAAAGAGGACACCCTCTCCTCCATCTTCTTCATCCTCTTCCTCTTATGAAAGTGATGGTGAATACAACAAAGATCAAGGCAAGAACAAGGCAAAAGAGATCACCCTCTTCTCCATCTTCCTCAAATTCTTCATCTTCTGAAGAAAGTGATGGTGCAACCTTTGAACCATCAAAAAGAAGAGGCCATAGGAAATCCTATGCCGCGTGGAAGAGGTCATCCAAGCTCAAGAAGTTCAAAGAGGGAGGGAAGAGCATCTCTTTTGTAACATTTAATGGCCTAATAACTTATGTGTAGCGGAAATTAGCATGAACATAGTGGGCATTTCATTAGAATAGATTACTAATGAGAATTACAAGAGTGCTTGGGTGGAGAGAGCAACAAAAAGCATAACACCTAGTTAGATAGCATCAACAATACTTTCAAAAGAGAGAGAAATTAAGCTATTGACAACAGTTGAGGACCGGATTTGCATGGAGCCGGTCCCCCCTCCAAAAGGCTTTGTATTATGGTTTCTCCCATCAAGAGAGACATTGTACAATACAATTCTTTGTGTTCCTTCAAGACTAGCTAGTGCAATGAAGATGGAAGCTTCATGCACTAAGCAAAACACTTAACAAACACAACTTGAATTATCCCCGTTCTCAGAACCAAGACCTCACACACCTTCGAAGATGGTGAGAGCTAGCAGGGTATGAGAGTAGATTGAGAGGAAGAAGGAGTATCTTACGAGAAAGATGTACATCTCCTCACATAATCACTCATATTAGCATAGCTTAGCTTAGTAATTAGCTTGGTAGAGGAGATGAGCATGCATTGAAGCTTGGCTCTTGGTTGGATTTGCATCCACATGCCAAGAGAGTGTTGAGGTAGGCTTCTATCTCACAAGCTTGGAGTAGGTGATGAGTTCTCCATTAAAGCTTGGGAAGAGATAGTCTTCTCTTTCTTCACACATGAGATTGTGTGAGTGTGTGTGTGTGTGTGTGATAATGCCAAGAAAAAATCAGCCCCCCCTCTCTCTTGGGCGAGCCCCCTTGCTATTTGCTCTTCCTGCAGCCTCATTGGCCCTCCCCAAGTCAAGCCAATTACAATTAAGCAGCATAAGTGATAGCCTTCTGACATGTGTCCCCCTTTCCCCTTTTGTGAGAGCTTGAGGTAATTAAATAATTAAACTAAACTCTCATTGGACCCCTTTGCCTCCTGGCCAATAGGAATCAGGCAAGCCATGGGGCTCCTGAATGCTCATTGGACCCTTTGGGAGACTGCCCAATAGTCTTCTAGGAGACTTAATTCTTATTGGTTTCTTTTATTAAATGTTTTTAAATTAATTAAACTAGATTTACTCTAGCTTAATTCTCATTGGTCCACTTCAAGGGTCATCAAATAGGAATTGGGCACATCTTGTGGGCATCTAGGCTAGGGAGCTGACATGTGTCCCTAATTCCCTTTGTGTAAAGGGGCTTGTGTGTGTGTGTGTGGCTTTCTCTCTCATCCCCTAGAAGAAGGTCTCACCCCCTCCCATGTAGGGATGTGCATTGACTTTGGAGAGCACACAAAGCATCCAATTCCCCCTAAGCTTTAACCCTTTGGACACATTCTTTGAATTTTGGAACCTTAGCATTTTGGAAGTCTTAATGGGCTGAACCTTAGGGTCTTTTTAGCCCATTGTTGCACATGGATCTTTTGCAGATGGCCCCCCCTTTGGATCCCTATTTTCCCTCCTTTGGATCCCTACTGTGGCCGGTCTGCTAGCTTAACCAATATTCTAGCTTTTTCTCCCTTGGCACTTCCCCACATTAAATGATCAGTTTAATATGAGAAAATCATTTAAGAGAATTAGATATTGGTTATTATGACATTACCTCTCTCTTGAAATCATAGTCGTCCTCGACTATGGTGTAGAGAAGATAAAGCATATTCATGAGTCCTTTTCTTAGCGGATAGAGGATCCCTATGTTACCCTACGACATCATTCCATAATGCATGACTAGTCCATTTGGCGCTTGAGAGCCTGAGGCTGCCGCAAGCATGTCTGCACATCAGTCCTATCAATCTTCCGTAGTAGAGTGACAAGCTCTACTTGGTATTTGCGAGACGTCGTCTCCACAAACTTGATCTAAGCATGCATACTACTTCATTTTTGTGCACAAATTAAAAAAAGGAGAGTCATATAAGACAAAAAATTTGTTCATTTTTTTTAAAAACATTTTGTACATTTGCTTACTCTTGGGAAGCATTGTAAGCATTGACAAGGTTTAGGTTATCCTTTAATTGTATGCCTTGCATCCATCTAGCATCTTCAAAAGGATAATTCTTAAACTTAATAAGATATCGTCGGATAGTCTTACCGCCTCTTAGTACCTTGTCTTCATGTCGGAGAATGGACTCGGGCTGCAGCACCTCCTCTTGGTCCTCGATCTCCGGTGGGTCTTCAATAGTCGGTTCTTGAGGTGGCTCTCCTTTGTAAGGCTTTAATAGGCTCACATGGAAAGCATTGTGTATGAGCCAATGATTGGGCAACTTGAGTTGATAGGCCATCTCATTGATTGGCCTAAGAATCTAAAAGGGACCATAGTACCTTTTTGCTAGTTTAGCATAGTACTTTTGGTGGCCCGTAGGATTCTTGCCCGTCGCGTGCCTTAATCGAGCCTTTGGAAATTTTAACAAGACCCAATCGTTTTCTTTAAAGGCTGCTCTTCTGTGCTTGTCAGCAGCAGCCTTTTGCCTTTGCTGTGAGATAGAGATAGCATCCTTAATCTTTTGAAAAGATTCTTGTAGGTCTCAGCTATACTCATCTACATCAAAGATCTTCCCGTGTACCTTAAGTAGCAAGGGACTTTTTGATCTTCCCTCAATTACCTCAGAAGGTGCTTTTCCCGTGGAAGTATGTACAATGTTATTGTAGGCATACTGCACTAAGGGTAAGTACTTCTCCCATTGGGATCTTTGATCTACTTCCGTTACATAGGCTTTTAGTAGATCGAGAATTTTTAGGTTAGCTATTTCACTTTGGCCATCCGTTTGTGGATGATAGGCTGAAGAGAAGTTTAGTCTTGTACCTAAATTCTCAAAGAGACCCTTCCAGAAGTTACTGGTCATTCTAGGATCTCTATCCGACACTATGGACATTGGCAAGCCATGGTACTGGAAAATTTGTGAAATGAAGAGGGTTGCCATTTGATGGGCTTTGATAGTCTTTTTGACAGGTATAAAATGAGCTTGCTTACTGAACCTGTCTACTATCGTCCATATTCCCGTATTCCCATGGATAGACTTAGGCAATCCAAAGATAAAATCCATGGATATGCTCTCCCATGGTGAATTAGGGATTGGCAAGGGTTGAAGCAATCCAAGTTGCTTCCATCTATCAAATTTTGTCTTTTGGCATACCACACATTTGGAAACATACTCTTGTATGTTCACTTTCATGGTAGGCCAATAGAAATATGTTTCTATTCCCTTTAAGGTAGACCGAATGCCTCTATGCCCCGCATAAGGTGGAGCATGAGATTCATACATTACTTTCTCACGTAGTGAGTTAGTAACGCATAGTCTATTGCCATAGAGAAGATAACCATCTTGTAAAGTGAATGGTTCTTCTTTCTTCCCTAATTCCAGGGCTGAAATCACATCTCTAAAGTCGGGATCAATAGCGTACTCATCTATCATTGAAGATAGATCATTGTGAGTTGCTATGGAAACCGCATTCACTCTCGGCCATCTTGAGAGTGCATCGGCTACTTGATTGTGCTTGCCAGCAATGTGAGCAATATGAAAATGAAATTGCGAAAGGAAATTTGCCCACCTCATTTGTTTGTCGGAGAGCTTGGTCTGCGTCATGAAGTACTTAAGACTTTGGTGATCCGTTCGCAGAATGAAAGGAGTCCCCAATAAATAGTGCTTCCATGAGTCTAACGCATGTAGAACTGCAAGGAGTTCCTTTTTGTATATGCCTAGAGCTTGCTCAATAGGGTCGAGCCTTCGACTCTCATAGCCTATGGCGTGCCCTTCTTGGAGCAAAACAGCTCCAAGGCAATCACCACAAGCATCACATTGGACCTCAAATGGTTTTGAGAGATCTGGTAGTGTAAGCACAGGTTGAGAGATAAGCTTTTCTTTAAGCTTTTCGAAAGCATTGTTCTCCTTAGCAGACCATGTATACCTAACGCTTTTCTTTGTTAGGTCATGTAATGGTCCCGCAATTTGTGAGAACTTTTCTATGAAGCGTTTATAGTATGCACACATACCTATAAAGCTTCTTAGTTCATGAAGATTCCTTGGCTTAGGCCATCCTTTTATTACCTCTAACTTGGATGGATCCATTTGGATGTCATCCTGAGAGATAATGTGACCTAAATACTGAATCTCTTGCAAGAAAAATTCACTTTTCTTTCGATTAACATAAAGTTTTTTCTCTCTTAAAACTTGAAATATTACCTGGAGATGTTGCTTGTGTTCCTCCAATGAATTAGAGTAGATGATAATATCATCAAAGAACACTCCAGTGAAGGTTCGATGAGGCCTGAACAGCTTCTCCATCAAGCGGTTGAATATGGCTGGTGCATTGGTGAGGCCAAAAGGCATGACAATGTATTCGTAAAGACTAAATGTAGTACGAAATGCGGTCTTTACAATGTCTTGATCAACTATCCTTATTTGATGATAGCCACTTTTTAGGTCAATCCTACTGAAGTAGGTCGATCCTTGTAGCTTATTAAATAGGTCTTCTACCCTTGGAACGGGAAACCTATTCTTGATAGTGATCCTATTTAGTGCTCTATAGTCAACACACATACGATATGTGCCGTCTTTCTTTTGCACTAATAGCACAGGTGAGAAAAATGGAGATGAGCTAGGCCTAACCATGCCCTTCTCAACTAACTCATGCACTTGCTGCATAATCTCCTCTTGTTGAGCTTGAGAAACTCTATAAGGAGGTTTGTTAGGCGGTGAACTTCGTGGAAGAAGTTCAATTGCATGGTCATCATTACCTCGTTTAGGAGGTAGCTCACAAGGGATATCGTCAATAAAAACATCATTAAACCCCTTGAGAAAATTGGATAACTCTAATTCCTTTTGGTTGCTTTTATTTTCTTTTGCTAAAGCATTAGGTTCATTTTTAGAATCTTTAACAAAAATCATGTACACGGAAATAGAGCTCTTTATTGACTTGTTGAAAGCTGGTGTATGTACAATGGGGATGGTGTTACCCATTTCCTTAGCATCTATATACATGTCTTTTTCCCTGAACTTAAAGGAGATTCTCCTTTCAGGAAATTTAACATTGGCAGCAAGGTGGTCAAACCATGGTGCCCCTAGGATTACATCCTCATGCTTGAGAGGAGAGATAAAGAAGTCCTCTTTGTCCACATAGCCTTGGACATGAAGCCTCAATTTCCCGATTAAGGGAGTGACTGAAGCTTTTTGCCCCTTGAAGGCACTGTCTGCGGGTAGGATATCTCCCATCTCGTAGGATTGTATGCCTAGCTTGGTGGCCGACTCTATAGATATAAAATTGTGAGTAGAACCAGGGTCAAAGAGAATAAAAACATCATGTTCTCTTACCTTTCCCCAAGCATGGCATAGAGGAGATCCTTTGTGAGTTGTTTGGTGAGTCTCCTCCTCTTGGATTTCAACCAAGGAAGCTCTAGGAGGATCTTGGCGGTTGTTCTTTTGGGGACAAGCGCGGTACGCATGCCCTTATTCGCCGCACTTGAAACACCGGTTATCCTTGCGATAATGCTCAAACTCTTCAGGAGAGAGTTTGTTCTTACCTTTGTAAACTCCCTTCTCTTTAGATTTGTTGGAGTTGCCCTTAGGAGACTTTTGGACATTGTCCTTCCCCTTAGGCTCATTGGAACCCTTGCTTTCCGGGGGCTTATTATTTCTTTTAACCCCCGTTTGGAAATTGATTCTAGAGGCCACCATAGTATGGTTTATTACCGCCGATATGGTACGTGGCCTTTGGGAGTTGACATACTCCGCCATTTCTTCGGTTAAGCTCGCACAAAACTGTTGCTTTTGCTCTCCAAAATCCAACTTTTTGAAGACAGTGGCTTTGAGTTGTAAGTCCCAAAACTTGTCTACATATTTGTGGATGGATTCATTGGGAGAGAGCTTTAAGCTTCGCCATTCGGTGAGTACTTTGTCTTTGGCATCGGTGGCCAAAAACTGCTTCATAATGGAAGCTCTTAAAGCCTTCCATGTTCGTGGAGCTTCACCGTTGGCTCGTAGGCTAGACCACCATTGTCTGGCGGACTTTTGAAAGTGCATAGCTACATGGCGTAGCTTAGAGGACTCCGTGAAGCCCTCATCTCCAAACGCCGCATCGAATTGTTGGATAAAGGCCAAGACTTTGTCCGTAGCACCAAAGGTACCATCATAGGTAAGGAAAGAGATGCTCTTCCCTCCCTCTTTGAATTTCTTCAGCTTGGACGACCTCTTCCATACGGCATAGGATTTCCTATGGCCTCTTCTTTTTGATGGTTCAAAGGTTGCACCATCACTTTCTTCAGAAGGTGGAGAAGAGGGTGACCTCTTTCTCGCCTTTTTCTTGTCTTGATCTTTGTCGTCTTCACCATAGCTTTCATAAGAGGAAGAGGATGAAGAAGATGGAGAAGAGGGTGTCCTCTTTCTCGCCTTTTTCTTCTCTTGCTTTTTATCATCCCTCTTTGAATTGTGGTGAGGATAGGAATATGATGGTCTTCTCCGCTTTGGTGGTGATGGAGAGCGTTTAGCCCGTCGTCGTCGTGGAGCCATCTCCGCCGAGGTGGTAGGAGACTCGCTTCTTTCTCGTTCCTTCGGTGGAGGCTCTTGAGTTCTCCTTTGGGCAGGAGATGCATCATCAAGAAGTAAATTCTTGAGCCCTTCATATGGATTATCTTCTTCTTCCCGAATCAGAGAGAGACCTCTTTTGGTAGTCTCACAAGGAGGCTTCCTAGGTGTTCTCTCATCATGGTGATGAGCTTGGAGAATCCCGTGAGCACGGAGCTACCGTTGCACTTCACTTTGGAGAGACGGATTGCCCATGGCTTGTTGAAGCCTAGAAACAAGATAGTTAACAAGCATGGGGGCATCATTAGTAGCTTGCTCATGAGAAAAATCAAAGCTATCAACATTAATTTCACTCTCTTTACTATTGTCAGCCATTCTAACAACTTTTAGGTGTAAACTTTTTAGGTGTACTTTGGCACTTCAAGCCCTAGTTGCTACTCCTCTTTACCCCTTTAGAAAAAGCACTCAAGCTACTAAACCCGCGGCTCGAATACCATTAATTGCAAGGAATAGAAGAGAGGGTCTTTCAACACCAAAACAGCACCGGCTCATGTCAAGCTTCTAATAGCTCAATAGTGGTTAAGCCGTAGGCAAGCCCCGTAGGACTCCACTATTAAGACCATAGCTCTCGACGGTGATGCCCCATTAACTGCACAAAGGCAGGCGCACTGCAAGGCTGAAAAATCCCTATTCTACTTACTCACAGGCAATTAATAATACCAACCATTTGTAGCTACCTTGAGGACCTCCCTTCTTGAGCAAGAAAAGAGAAACCTTGTGCTCTGATACCAATGTAACATTTAATGGCCTAATAACTTATGTGTAGCGGAAATTAGCATGAACATAGTGGGCATTTCATTAGAATAGATTACTAATGAGAATTACAAGAGTGCTTGGGTGGTGAGAGCAACAAAAAGCATAACACCTAGTTAGATAGCATCAACAATACTTTCAAAAGAGAGAGAAATTAATCTATTGACAACAGTTGAGGACCGGATTTGCATGGAGCCGGTCCCCCCTCCAAAAGGCTTTGTATTATGGTTTCTCCCATCAAGAGAGACATTGTACAATACAATTCTTTGTGTTCCTTCAAGACTAGCTAGTGCAATGAAGATGGAAGCTTCATGCACTAAGAAAAACACTTAACAAACACAACTTGAATTATCCCCGTTCTCAGAACCAAGACCTCACACACCTTCGAAGATGGTGAGAGCTAGCAGGGTATGAGAGTAGATTGAGAGGAAGAATGAGTATCTTACGAGAAAGATGTACATCTCCTCACATAATCACTCATATTAGCATAGCTTAGCTTAGTAATTAGCTTGGTAGAGGAGATGAGCATGCATTGAAGCTTGGCTCTTGGTTGGATTTGCATCCACATGCCAAGAGAGTGTTGAGGTAGGCTTCTATCTCACAAGCTTGGAGTAGGTGATGAGTTCTCCATTAAAGCTTGGGAAGAGATAGTCTTCTCTTTCTTCACACATGAGATTGTGTGAGTGTGTGTGTGTGTGTGTGTGATAATGCCAAGAAAAAATCAGCCCCCCCTCTCTCTTGGGCGAGCCCCCTTGCTATTTGCTCTTCCTGCAGCCTCATTGGCCCTCCCCAAGTCAAGCCAATTACAATTAAGCAGCATAAGTGATAGCCTTCTGACATGTGTCCCCCTTTCCCCTTTTGTGAGAGCTTGAGGTAATTAAATAATTAAACTAAACTCTCATTGGACCCCTTTGCCTCCTGGCCAATAGGAATCAGGCAAGCCATGGGGCTCCTGAATGCTCATTGGACCCTTTGGGAGACTGCCCAATAGTCTTCTAGGAGACTTAATTCTTATTGGTTTCTTTTATTAAATGTTTTTAAATTAATTAAACTAGATTTACTCTAGCTTAATTCTCATTGGTCCACTTCAAGGGTCATCCAATAGGAATTGGGCACATCTTGTGGGCATCTAGGCTAGGGAGCTGACATGTGTCCCCAATTCCCTTTGTGTAAAGGGGCTTGTGTGTGTGTGTGTGGCTTTCTCTCTCATCCCCTAGAAGAAGGTCTCGCCCCCTCCCATGTAGGGATGTGCATTGACTTTGGAGAGCACACAAAGCATCCAATTCCCCCTAAGCTTTAACCCTTTGGACACAACCTTTGAATTTTGGAACCTTAGCATTTTGGAAGTCTTAATGGGCTGAACCTTAGGGTCTTTTTAGCCCATTGTTGCACATGGCTCTTTTGCAGATGGCCCTCCCTTTGGATCCCTATTTTCCCTCCTTTGGATCCCTACTGTGGCCGGTCTGGTAGCTTAACCAATATTCTAGCTTTTTCTCCCCTGGCACTTCCCCACATTAAATGATCAGTTTAATATGAGAAAATCATTTAAGAGAATTAGATATTGATTATTATGACATCTTTCCTTACCTACAATGGCACTTTTGGTGCTACGGACAAAGTCTTGGCCTTTATCCAACAATTCAATGCGGCGTTTGGAGATGAGGGCTTCACGGAGTCCTCTAAGCTACACCATGTAGCTATGCACTTTCAAATGTTCACCAGGCATGTTAGACAAGGGGAACTAGACCTAGGAGTCCACCACCCAACCACTCACTATATAGCATAGCCCTTAGCCCTTTGCGCTAGTTGGACTCCCTTTCCACACTGCCTAGCCCGGCCCTTCCCTTGTCTAGTCCAGCCTTGCCTGTGTCCTGACATTACTCCCCCCTTAAGAAGAGTTTTCGTCCTCGAAAACAAAAGTGGGGAACTTCTTCTTAAGAACACTAATGTTTTTCCAAGTGGCACCTTCCTCAGGTCGGTCTTTCCACTTGATTAAGGCTTGTTGATGTACATGATGACGTGTATGCAACTCATGATAATCGAGAACACGTTCAAGCTCATGTGGTAAGGTAGGAGATTCAATGAAATCAACCAAAATCTGTTGGTCAATGACATTGTCATCCCCATGTAACCGCTTATGTAAACGGCTTACATGAAACACCAGATGAATACGAGAATGTGAAGGTAGCAATAATTTGTAGGCACGATCACCTACTCGCTTGAGTATTTTGAAAGGCCCACAATATCGGGGAGATAATTTAGGTGTTGGCCCAGTTTTCAGACTTTCTGAATGTTCTGGCACACGTAAAAATACTTCCTCCCCTTCTTCGAAGGTAACTTGCTAACGTTTCTCATCAGCATACTTCTTATACCGATCCTATGCTTGTCGGACATTCTACCGAGCTCATATTTGCCTTTGAGAGAATCCAAAAATTCACTACAAGGTTCTGTGAACAAGAGAGAATTGATCTACGGCATACGACTTAGAGCGTCAGCAGCCACCACATTGTATCGACCTTTATGATACCTTGGCTTGGCATCATATTCCTGAAGAATTTCGGCCCACCTGGCTTTCCGACCCTTCAAATCCATTTGTTGTGTAAACCATTTGATGCTTTCATGGTCAAACACAATCTCAAACTGAGCACCATACAGATAATGCCGCTATGTTTTTAAGGCAGACACTATTGCATAGAATTCGCGCTCATAAGCAGAGTAGTTCTGCTGAGCTGCATCAAGCTTCTTGCTTTCAAATGCAATCAGACGTCTGTCTTGTAACAGGACTGCTCCAATAGCACGGTCACTGGCATCCCTTTCCAAAATGAATTGTTTCAAAGGATCTACAATAGCCAGTATGGGAGCTGTAGCTAATGCATCCTTGAGCATAATCAAAACTCTGTTGTTGAGCAAATCCCCACTGAAAAGCTTTGCATTTGCCATTTAGTTGATCCGTCGTGGGAACAGCAATATTAGCATAGTTTTTAACGAACCTTCGGTAAAAACCTGCAAATCCCAAAAAAATATGTAGCTCTTCTAGATTTTTAGGAGAAGGCCATTTCCGGATGGTATCCACTTTGGATTGATCCATATATAGCCCATTAGCTAAAATAACATGCCCTAAATAGTGAATTTCATCTTTTAGAAAATCACACTTAGATTCCTTGGCATATAATTTGTCTGTTCGTAACAACTCAAACAACTTCCTGAGATGTTGTAAGTGTTCTTCTTCAGAAGCATTGTAGACTAGTATGTCATCGAGGAAAACAATGACAAATTTGCCCAAGTACGGCTTCAAGACACTATCCATAAGTGTCATGAATGTTGCGGGCGCATTAGTTAACCCAAAGGGCATCACCAAGAACTTGTAGTGTCCAAACCGTGTTCGGAATGCAGTTTTGGGTATATCAGCAAGTCGAATATGGACTTGGTGATATCCTGACTGCAAGTCTATTTTCATAAAAATGCAAGCATGAGTGAGTTTATCAAACAACTCATCTACTCGGGGAAATGGGTATTTGTTCTTAACCGTAACCGCATTTAAGCCACGGTAGTCTACACACATGCACATACTACCGTCTTTTTTCTTCACTAATAGGATAGGAGAATCCCATGGTGAAGAACTGGGTTGTATATACCCTCTGCTAAGGTAGTCAGCAAGCTGACATTCCACCTCAGGAGCTTCAACATAACTCATACGATAAGGCGGTTTACTGACAGGTTTACAGTCTGCAGCCACATCAATGCTATGTTGCACCGATCATGTTGGTGGTAATCCTGGTGGCAAATCATTAGGAAAAACATCTTGAAATTCCCTTAATAATTTTTGTAATTCAGTAGCAACGTTTGCTTGTTTAGAATTAGTCATTGATGGAAGAGATGAGAGAGAAGCATGCGGCGTTGAGGAATGTTCAACAGATTCAATGTTAGAAAGAAAATGAGACAGTGAGTAGTACAATAAACTTGATCTATTTCATTATCAGAAACGAGTTTCATAAGCTCAACGGTACAAAACAATGGTGATGAAGGTATATCCTTCTCTCCTAACAACACATGTGCGCCATGGGATTCAAACATCAAGCTATTGTGCTCATAGCTACGCTTCAGTGATGGTCCTAAGCTATGCAACCACTCCCTACCAAGAACCAAATCTTCCCTTTCCATGTTCATAACCTGAAAATCCAAGCATGTGGAGTAACCTTGTACTTCCAATGGAACAGCTCGTCATTGAGTATCCCAGATTTTGGTATCATGTCCATTCATCATTGCTACCTTGTAGCCATGGGTACTCGGAGTTTGAGACAATTTGAGTTTTTTCACTGATCCATAATTGATGAAATTGTGAGTAGCACCGTCATCTACCAAGATGCGCACCTTGTGGCCTTGCAGAGATCCATGCATACATACTAACTATGTGGTCCAAAGGTTTGTTGCCACATAGAATCTGTGAGACAGCATTTATGTACCACCTCTGTGTGTGCTACTTCCACTGTAGAGAAGCGTGAGGAAGACTCAGGAGGTAGCAGTTGCACCGTGTGCACTGCTTTCTCCTTGCCATGAGCAGTAGATTTCCCCTTGGGACAATCCTTTTTGCCATGACCGCTTCCTAAACATTGAAAACATAATTTTTCTTTCTTAGCTTTATCCAAGTCCTCAGGAGAGAGAGGACCCCTGGACCCCTTGGATCTTTTAGATGCATCTGAATTGGCAACTATAAATTTTCTTTTATTGTGCCCATATTGAGTGTGTGTATTAGTAGGCACGTGACTAGTATGTGCTTTCTTTTCATCTAGATCATCATGAATATGTGCTTTCACTATGGCTTCCTCAAGTGTTTTAGGATCTTGGGTGTTGACGTACTTCTTAAGCTCCAGCTCGTACAAACCCCCGTACTTGTTGAAAGTTATCTAAGCCTTCCAATTTGAGGATAACATCCCAATAATGAGAGATATATTCAAGCAATGATGGGTATTGGCACATGGAACATGTGTCCCAAGCCGTCCAATTCCGATCTGCCTCATTTGTAGGCAAAAACTCTTTGCTAAACATAGCTTCAAAAGCTTCCCAACTCTGTGGTATGATGTTCTTCTCCTTGAGAGACATCCACCCTTTGTAGGCCTTGCCTTCTAGAGTTAAGCTCGTTTGCAGAGCTCTGACTACGTCCGGAGTACGCCATCAGGTGTGAATTCCATCCCACTTGATGAGAAAGATATTCACTACATCCTTATTGTGGTCTTGGTCTTCTCCCTTAAAAATTGGTGGTTTGGTGTTTTTCAACAATTCATCCACCTCTTTTGCAGTGAGAGTATACAATCTATCAGTATTTGGCCCTTGCCATAGATTAGAAGGGCCTTGCCCTTGTGTAGCATCGTGCTCATACATGTGCGTATCAGCAGGACCCTTGGACTGCTGTTGCATTAATTGAATTACTAATGTGGATAGTTTAGTAACATTTTCATTTAAAGCTTTAAAATTTTCATCCATGATTGTCATGCGTGTCTGAAGTGCACGAAATTCTTGAATATCGAGCAATTTGTAAGTGTCATCACCTGTCGTAGCATCGCGGGTACTCTCCTTGAGAGGATCCGCTGGCCACAGGCCATCATTGGCAGGATCAGGCGTACTTTGCTCAAAATCAAATGTCATATCGATATCCGAATCCATGGCAACACAGTGCGGTGCAAGGGATAGTCTGAAAAAATACATGAGATTGAGAGCACTCACAAAGTGTAATTAGCCTTGCTAATTCCATCAAAATCGATAGTATCCCGGTGGAAATCGACTCGAATTGTCCGCCGTATAGGGAATTTTGCAATTTCTTGGTAGCCGAATCAATTATACTTGCAATTGTTAATTGATTTTGAAAGGTAATTGTACTTTGAACTCCCGTCGGAATGGTTTTCTTAAATCTCTGAGTTTCTGCCGATAATACGCAGAATTTGGTGCCCGAAGTTTGTGACGGCCGTGTCGAGATGCCGCACCTCTCTGGACCTTGCCGAATCCACACACGAGGAAGGGGGTGCGGTACACTGTGGATACCGCCCCTTGTTGTTGGAAATAGGGTGTGGCCACTAACCCCCAAGGGGGTTGGGCGCCGGTGTAGTGGGAAAAAACAAGCACACAGTGGCTATGGCCGCTCGCAGCAGCGCGCGGGCAAGGAAACCGGCCATGGCGGCCACTGAGGTGAGCTAGGGGCTTCGGCCCAAGGTCATGAAATCCTCCCCCGCCCAACGCACAGTCGTAGAGCCCACGATGGGTGATTTTGACGCAGGTCCGCCTCGGCGGCTCCTCCTTGCAAGGGGGGTTGCCCACAGATTGCTTGCATGTCGTTGATGGGGGCTTTTCACAAGCCAAGCTCCCATACCCCTCTTCTCTCGTCCCCACCCCATGAAAACCCCCTCTTATGGAGGGAGTGATAAAGGCATTGGAAAAAGTAAGAAAAAATAAAGTATGATTATGTAAATATATAAGAAAGGTAAAATAGGCCACCTCATGTCTGCGGGGTAGCCCATCCCCACCTTGCCTCCTTTTTCTTCACTGTTGCCCCGCCGGGTGTCCCTTTTCCTCTCCTCCACTCAAAAGGTCAACCCCCTCTCTCTTCCCCTTGTCCTTTCTCCTTTCTCTCTCCCCTCAAGCTACCCCACCTCTCACCAATAATGCATTATAACTCACCAATAATGCACCCTAACTCACATGCAACCTACCCTATCTTCCAAAATAGTATATCCCACCCCCTCTTTCTCTCTCCTATCATATCCCATGACCCAAATATCCCCCTCTCTCTCTAAAGGACGCCATATCTCTTGTCTTGTAGCTAAATAACCTCCCCCACACTCACACACACTCAGTTTCACTGAAAAAGGTACCCACGGACCCATCCCCACCCAGTGGTTACCTGATTTTTTCTTGTGTTCACACACATCTGCACATAGATTCACCTCTGAACACACTCCCCTCTCTCCCCTCTTGTAATTACTTTATTCTCCATGTCACCTCTCACTTTTTTTTCATCAACCCATCTCTCTCTCTTAGTCTCTCTCTCATGAGACTGCTGTTCTGGCACATATACACACAGCCAGACAAGTGGGGCCCACAGTCACATGGCCCATGTAGATAATGATTTCTTCATTTCTAAATTCTAGAATTTCTCCCCCCTCCTCCCCTATATAAAGAGGGGTCACCATCACACTAAACACACACAACATCACCAAAGAACACACTATGCACTGTGTGTGCCTAGTGCACACACACACACACACACACCCACACCATCACCATCACCGCAATCACCATGCTTGTCTTGAGCATGACCTCTACACCCTTGGCTATGGAAGATGAAGGGCAACTAAATGAAGGATGATGGCCATAATCCTCGTGAGAGTCTTCGCCATCAACTCCCACCTATCCGCCATGTGCTCTACCACTCTCTCCCTTCTCATTCCCCTACCCTATGCTCCCCATTTCATCGCCTAATTCTCTAAATAAATCTTGAGGTTTTGTGAGTATGTTTTCTTGCAATGTTTTGCCCATGTGAGGTGTGCGGAACCGCCACCTAGTCTTGTGTTTTTTGGAGTGAGCTTGTGTATGTGTGAAGGGTGTGCGGATTCGCCATCCTTTTGTGATGCCTAAGTACTAAGCCGCTATACCCCCTCCCTCACTCTCTCTCTCTCTCTCTCACTTGATCTCATTCCCTTTCCTTTTCATCATTACTCCCAAGCATCCATCTCTCTTGGATGAAAACTTTGTTATGGTGGTGTGTTGTTTGCATCCTAGCCGTTGAAGCTAGGTGGTGCCCCCTGTTTGCTTTACCATGACAGGCTCGAGGCGCGCCATTCGGTCCCCGGTGTTTTAGAGGCTGTCGGGGTTCGGGGTTCGCTTTGCTCCCGTCATTTGGTGCCCCCACTGAGGATCTTTTCATGAAACCCTTCAGTTTACAAGACTGAAACCCCTAAACTATTGTGAATGGATGAATGGCTAGCAGGATTTGCTAATTGGACCACAGAAGAAGAAGAGCTCCAAGCACAACTAGACGAACTGCGCATCTCCATCGAAGCTCGAGTGCCAAGCGTAACGGTAATCGATTTGCAGTGGGAGAGTCAACCAACACGCCAAACCTAGTGGATATACATAGGCCAAGTGCCAAGAAGAAGAAGGAGAAGGTCGAAACCATGTCCGCAACCTACAACCAACCCACAACAACAAAATGGAAGGAGCTCTACACAATAGAGAATCAACACTATTCTACTTTGAGAATCGGGTAACTCAAGTCACCGAGGTAATTATCACAGTCAGTTTTCAAGTCGCACCTGATGCTGCAGCACAGATAACGGAATCATTGGCTCACACTCTCACTAGAGAAACTAGGGATCTACTGAGTTTGTTTCAAGAAAGAACACCACCCTCTCCCACAAGCTTGGACAGTGACTAAGCACCTCTAAGCTTGACATGAATCAGTACAACCTATCTCAAGACAGATCACACATACCAACACGTGTACGCTCAATCAAGGTAATACTGGATTTGAAGGCTCACTACCAGCACGTCATTGACACCATGCTGGGTGGGGAGCGATTTTTTGAGGTTTTGGCATCAGATCAACCATTTGTCCTACCTTTGGTACAAGGCAATGTACCGTTTGAAGTTTTAATCTATGTCCTAGTATAAGAGGGTATACACGCCTCCTTGTAAAGAAGAAAAAACTTTTGCAAGTTAAGCAGTGTGTCTTTCTAGCTCTCTCTCAGTAATCATGGCAAGTGTAGCATTTCCAACATTTAAAGGAAAGAAGGGGGAGGATTTGGTAACAGACTTCCTAGATGACTTTGAAGTAGCATGTGTAGTGAGCAACAAAGATACGGATGAATCCCGGGTTAGAATCTTTAAGCATCTCATGAAGCTAGAAGCTAGATCATGGTACAATGCACTTCCACAAGCAACCAAGGATGGCTGGGAACCCTTAAAAACCACTTTTAAGAGGATCTTTGGGGGAGGTACCACTTTAGAAAATTTGTGGGACAAGTTGAGAGACTTGAAGCAGGAGGGTCTTTTAGAATATGCCACGTATGAGTCCAAATTTGTGGATTTGTGGGAACGGTGGGTTGAGTCACTGGCAAGGGGAAAAGCCGCACCCGATTTCCTAAAAAAAGATCGGTTCACGCATGGCTTATGGCCGCTTCTCAAGGAGAAGGTGAAAGGTAGATTCCTGGCTACATACGAGTTAGCCGTTGAGATTGCTCGCCTTAAGGACAAGAAGCTGCGAATGAAATCCAAAGAAACCGAGTCAACAAAAGCAGGAACATCACGTCGACCAGCAACTACGACAACCACCATACCACCACCACCGGCTCTTGGGGTAAGAGATGACCAACAAGATATGTTGGCCCATATTACTGACCAACTGCAGAATTTGTATGTCCACTTAATACAACAAGGGAGGAGTCAAGAAAGAGATCAAGACTCTGGAAGAGCACGACGACAAAACAGGGAGTATCATTGCTACAACTGCGAAGAAGACGGTCACGGTATGTACTACTGTCCCAAACCACGACAAAACTATAATAGAGGAGGTAGGAGGAACCAATTGTCACCCCCTAGAGAAAGAACACCCCCACCCCGAGCACCACCCCCACCAACACAAATTCTACATCCACCCCAAACACCACTACAATCATCCATCCCGCCTCTTCCACCAGCCCCACCACCTGATCGCCCTGTAAACATCATAAGGCTAGAAGAGAAAGGAAAAGCCGTAGTAGTGGATCCACCGAGAGCAAAGGAGAGGGACAAGGATAAGGAGAAGGTAACCTTTTTAGAACCACTTGAAGCCATGACTGTGAAAAGAGCTAGGAGGGAGAAAGCTACACAATCAGATGATGAGAGAATCATGAGAGGAGAAACTAGCAAGAGGCCATCCAGGCCACGACGGAAATTGGGCATCACCGACTTCCAGCTAGGGGAAAGTTCTAAGCCCTATGATCTAACATTGGATGTGGCAGAGCAAGGACCGAAGATTACATGGCCACAGCTGCTACATCTTGCACCAAAAGTAAGGCGACAATGGTCTAAAATGGTAAGTACAAGACGCTCCAAAACAAAGGTAGCCGGAGAAATTTCGGGATGCAACATGGATGACATCCTTCCAATTGTCAACGTAAACATAAAAGGAAAGAGGGTTGGAAACACCTACATTGATGGAGGTGCACAAATCTATGTAATGAGCGAAGCTATGATGCTTCGATTAGGGCTCGAGGTTGACAAGCCTTCTCCATGCAAGGCAAAGATGGCGAACAACGCAAAAGTAAAGTGTGTGGGTGTGGTAAGTGCCGTGAAAATCAAAGCTTTCAACACTGAGGTAGAGGTAGATGTTTTTGTAATGCCTACTAAGGGGGAGGGCTATCCACTAATTTTGGGAAGGCCATGGTTGATGGCCATGAAGGCAAAACAGGACTGGGGTACTAGCCTTCTACGCATGACCGGTAAGAAAGGGGAGACAATCTACTACGACATGAGGATTGGCAAGCAGAAGCAAATGAATCTGGAAACATCGGCAGATGAAACCACTAGCGAATCTTCCAGTTCTGAGGAGGAGACCACATCCACCGACGAAAGTGACAGTTCCATTGATGTGATGGGTATCATTATGAAGGATCCACAAAGGGTAAGCACAACTGGTGATCCATCACCAAAAGGGCAACCCAATGAAGAGGAGAGCAAATCACCTGGCCTAGGAGGAAGTAGGTTGAAGGGTATGTTGTCTACGGAATTAACACTTGAGGAGAAAGATAGTTTTTTGCAAATGTTGAGGGGATTTCCTAACCTGTTCATTGACAACTATGAAAGAATCACAGGCATTACATTGGTGGAACATCATATTAAGCTAAAGGAAGGGGTAAAACAAGTTGTGCAAAAGCTACGACGACTGGGGGTCATACAAGAAAAGGCACTCTTGGCCGAGGTAAGGAAACTGCTGGAGGCGGGATTCATCTATCCTGTAGAAAACTCAGAATGGGTGTCACCCATAGTGGTGACGCCTAAAAAGAATGGTAAGTGGAGGGTCTGTGTTGACTACAAACCACTAAATGCAGCTACAAAGAGAGACCACTTTCCTCTCCCTTTCTTGGATGAAATTCTGAATGAAGTAGCGGGTTTTGAATGCTATACCGTCTGTGATGGTTATTCTGGATACTTTCAAATACGCATAGCCTTGGAAGATCAGCTAAAAACCACTTTTATCACGCCATGGGGTTGTTTTGCATACAGGGTTATGCCATTTGGTCTCACAAATGCACCTGCCACATTCCAAAGATATGTCACATATGTTTTTCAACCGTTCTTTGGAACATCCATAAGAGTGTTCATTGATGATTTTTGTATATATAGCTCCCGTATTTCACATTTAGAAAAGGTAATTGAAGGTTTGGCCAGGTTGCAGAGCCTAGGTGGGCAATTAAATGTGGATAAATGCCACATTGGGGAGAGTAAAGTCATTCTACTAGGCCATGAAATTTCAGCAAAAGGTATCAACGCCGACCCAAGTAAGGTGTCCGCACTCATAGCCCTACCTTCACCAACGACCGCACGTCAACTGGTCTCTTTTCTACAGAAGGTGAGGTACTTAAGTAGATTCATACATCTACTATCACAACTTGTTCTACCACTGCAACAACTCACTCAAAGATCAACTTTCACTTGGGACGAGGAAAGCGAACATCACTACAACAAGGTAAAGGAGGTCTTAGCCACTCTGCCAACTATCTCACCACCTTAGTGGGATGAAAAATTCTATGTCACCTCAAGTGTTGGTGATGACTCATTGGGGGTTGTGCTACTCCAAAAGGATACGACGACATCTTTCATGAGGCCAATCTACTTCTCTAGTCGAATGATGACAGCAGGAGAGAAAGGTTTCATGTGGAACACTTAGTCCTAGCTCTTAGATTTGCAACTACAAATTTTAGGTCATATTTGCTGCCTAAGCAATTTGTGATTCTAACCACGGATGAAATATTTCCCTATGTTGTACAACACATGGATGTGTCTGCTAGAATTACTAAATGGCTAGTTCGTCTGCAAGAGTTTGACTACACGGTACAGGTAGAAAGCACGACAAGGGCAAGTTTGGGGGGACTCATGACCTACCAAGTCTTTGAAAGGAAGGAGAAGCAATCTAAGGAAGGAGAAGTACGATTACCTCCAGTACCACCGATGGTAGAAGGAGCATACTCTCTCTACTTTGATGGAGCCTACACGCTATCGTCCGACAAAGCAGCTGCAGGCATAGTGGTCTTTGATGACAAAGGGACAAAGGTATTTTCGTTGGGCCAATTGTTAGATTCACATTCTAACAATGAAGCTGAGTATGCAGCACTAACCAAGGGTCTACAATGGTGCATCTCACAAGGTGTACAACGCCTTAATGTATTTGGGGATGCTCTAATTCTGGTAAGGCAAGTAAATGGAGCATGGACATGCAAGAATCCTAGTTTAAGGACTCACTTAAGTGGTGTAAAAACCTTGTTGGGTAAGTTTGAAGAAGTTCAAATACACCATATCCCAAGGGCTCAAAACCAAGAAGCAGATGCCCTAGCAAGTGAAAGACTACAGGAAGTGGTGGTTGGAGCAATAAAACTAAGCTCCCTCTATTTCAAGGAAGTGATGCCTTGCCGGACATCATGCATTTTTTGGAAACAGGGGAATGCCCATCAGATTTAACAAAGGGACAGAAGCAATGGCTGACGCGGAAGGCCACAAGGTATCGACTCATCAATGACGGTTTGTACTGTAAGGGTAAGGACCAAATACTCAGGAAGGTCCCTCTCTCTCAGGAAATCACGGGAGTAATTGCTAGCTGTCACGATGGGGTTTGTGGTGGTCACTTTGCCCTAGACATAACAAGTAGGAAAATCTTGCAGGCAGGCTTCATATGGCCTAGCCTCAACCGTGATGTACACCACTAGTGCAAAACGTGTAAGTTGTGTCAAAAGGCTGGCACTAGGTCACTTATGCCTGAACCACAGACACCTATTCTCTCATATGGCCCATTTGAAAAATGGGGTATCGATGCCATTGGGCCATTACCTAGGGCCAACTCAGGAAAATTCTACATTATCATGGGGGTCGACTACATGACTAGATGGGCAGAGGCTACAGCCACCACTAGAATCACGCGGCGGTAGAGGTAGCTAAATTTATCTACGAGCACATATGTTGTAGGTTTGGCACACCTTTAGAGATCATATCTGATAGAGGGCCAGGTTTCAGAGCAGACTTGGTAGGAGAATTAATGCAGAAACTGGGCATTACAAGGAGGCACTCTTCACCATATTACCCTCAATGTAATGGTTTAGTTGAAAAGGTAAATGGAATGGTTTCTAAAATTATTACCAAGCAAGTAAACAATCATCCTGGAGACTGGGATAAGTATCTACTACCAGCTTTATGGGCCTACAGAACTTCATTTCGTACATCCTTGGGATTCACACCGTATCATCTAGTATTTGGTAAGGAAGCAATCTTGCCCATTGAAGTGCAACTACAAAGTCTCAGAGTAATGGCAAGCCAACTTCAACAACCCAACATGCATTTGAGAGATCACATCATCAACTTGGAAAGACTGCAGCTGGATAGAGAAGAAGCAATAAATTATTATGCAGCACAAGCAGAGCATAGACGGCTTAGCTTTAACGAGCATCTCCGGAAAAAAGAATTGAAGAAAGGAATGTTGGTGCTCCGCTACGACAATCGCTTCGACACGCGCAAGGATAAGAAACTCCTACTCCGATGGGAAGGTCCTTTCATCTTCAGGAAAAAGTGTGCCAATGGAAGCTACCAGCTTATGGAGGCTGATGGAAAACTTCATAAAACCAGGGTAAATGGTTGGCGACTTAAACCTTATTTTCTTCGATTTGACCAGGCTCCACCTATTGACATTCCAGATGAGGACACACCATCAGCCGCCACCTCCGACGATAATGATCAAACAGATGAGCTAGAGACATGAATGCCTCTAGCCAAAAGGGGAGGGCTAATGATGGGGGCTTTTCACAAGCCAAGCTCCCATACCCCTCTTCTCTCGTCCCCACCCCATGAAAACCCCCTCTTATGGAGGGAGTGATAAAGGCATTGGAAAAAGTAAGAAAAAATAAAGTATGATTATGTAAATATATAAGAAAGCTAAAATAGGCCACCTCATGCCTGCGGGGTAGCCCATCCCCACCTTGCCTCCTTTTTTTTCACTGTTGCCCCGCCGGGTGTCCCTTTTCCTCTCCTCCACTCAAAAGGTCAACCCCCTCTCTCTTCCCCTTGTCCTTTCTCCTTTCTCTCTCCCCTCAAGCTACCCCACCTCTCACCAATAATGCATTATAACTCACCAATAATACACCCTAACTCACATGCAACCTACCCTATCTTCCAAAATAGTATACCCCACCCCCTCTTTCTCTCTCCTATCATATCCCATGACCCAAATATCCCCCTCTCTCTCTAAAGGGTGCCATATCTCTTGTCTTGTAGCTAAATAACCTCCCCCACACTCACACACACTCAGTTTCACTGAAAAAGGTGCCCACGGACCCATCCCCACCCGGTGGTTACCTGATTTTTTCTTGTGTTCACACACATCTGCACACAGATTCACCTCTGAACACACTCCCCTCTCTCCCCTCTTGTAATTACTTTATTCTCCATGTCACCTCTCACTTTTTTTTCATTAACCCATCTCTCTCTCTTAGTCTCTCTCTCATGAGACTGCTGTTCTGGCACATATACACACAGCCAGACAAGTGGGGCCCACAGTCACATGGCCTATGTAGATAATGATTTCTTCATTTCTAAATTCTAGAATTTCTCCCCCCTCCTCCCCTATATAAAGAGGGGTCACCATCACACTAAAAACACACACAACATCACCAAAGAGTACACTATGCACTTTGTGTGCCTAGTGCACACACACACACCCACACCATCACCATCACCGCAATCACCATGCTCGTCTTGAGCATGACCTCTACACCCTTGGGCTATGGAAGATGAAGGGCAACTAAATGAAGGATGATGGCCATAATCCTCGTGAGAGTCTTCGCCATCAACTCCCACCTATCCGCCATGTGCTCTACCACTCTCTCCCTTCTCATTCCCCTACCCTATGCTCCCCATTTCATCGCCTAATTCTCTAAATAAAGCTTGAGGTTTTGTGAGTATGTTTTCTTGCAATGTTTTGCCCATGTGAGGTGTGCGGAACCGCCACCTAGTCTTGTGTTTTTTGGAGTGAGCTTGTGTATGTGTGAAGGGTGTGCGGATTCGCCATCCTTTTGTGATGCCTAAGTACTAAGCCGCTATACCCCCTCCCTCACTCTCTCTCTCTCTCTCTCACTTGATCTCATTCCCTTTTCTTTTCATCATTACTCCCAAGCATCCATCTCTCTTGGATGAAAACTTTGTTATGGTGGTGTGTTGTTTGCGTCCTAGCCGTTGAAGCTAGGTGGTGCCCCCTGTTTGCTTTACCATGACAGGCTCGAGGCGCGCCATTCGGTCCCCGGTGTTTTAGAGGCCGTCGGGGTTCGGGGTTCGCTTTGCTCCTGTCATCGTCTTCCTCACAGGAGAGGTGTTCCACGGTTTTGTGACCCCGACATGCAACTTTCTCATGCAAGGTTGTGTGGCTCCCCTCCTCCACGGCTATGCCTTTCCCAAAAAAAGAACCAAGCTCTTGATACTAATGTTAGACAAGGGGAACTAGAACCTAGGAGTCCACCACCCAACCACCCACAATATAGCATAGCCCCTGGCACTTTGCCCTAGTTGGACTCCCTTTCCACACTGCCTAGCCCGGCCTTGCCCTTGACTAGTCCGGCACTGCCGGTGTCCTGACAAGGCAATGGTGATCTAGCCTATGGTCCAACGGTGAAGCTCCACGAACATGGAAAGCTTTAAGAGCTTCCATTATGAAGCAGTTTTTGGCCACCAATGCCAAAGACAAAGTACTCACCGAATGGTGAAGCTTAAAGCTCTCTCCTTACAAATCCATTCACAAATATGTAGACAAGTTTTGGGACCTACAACTCAAATCCACTGTCTTCAAAAAGTTGGATTTTGGAGAGCAAAAGCAACAATTTTGTGTGGACTTAACTGAAGAAATGGCGGAGTATGTCAACTCCCAAATGCCACTCACCATATCGGCGGTTATACACCATACTATGGTGGCCTCTTGAATCAATTTCCAAACGGGGGCTAAAAGAAATTCTAAGCCCACGGAAAACAAGGGTTCCAATGAGCCTAAGGGGAAGGACAATGTCCAAAAGTCTCCTAAGGGCACTCCAACAAAGCTAAAGAGAAGGGAGTTTATAAAGGCAAAAATAACTCTCTCCTAAAGAGCTTGAGTATTATCGCAAGGATAACTGTTGTTTCAAGTGTGGCGAGAAAGGGCATGCGTACCGCACTTTTCCCCAAAAGAACACTCGCCATGAACCTCCTAGAGCTACCTTGGTCGAAATCCAAGACGAGGAAATTCACCACAAAGGATCTCCTCTATGCCATGCTTGGGGAAAGGTAAGAGAACATCATGCTTTTATTCTCTTTGACCCTGGTTCTACTCACAATTTTATATCTATAGAGTTGGCCACCAAGCTAGGCATACAAGCCTATGAGATGGGAGATTTCCTACCCGCAGACAGTGCCTTCAAGGGGCAAGAAGCTTCAGTCACTCCCTTAATCGGTAAATTGAGGCTCCATGTCCAAAGCTATGTGGACGAAGAGGACTTCTTTATCTCTCCTCTCAAGCATGAGGATGTAATCCTAGGGGCACCATGGTTTGATCGCATGGCTACCAATGTTAAATTCCCTGAAAGGAGAATCTCCTTTAAGTTCACGAAAAAAGATATGTATATAGATGCTAAGGAAATGGGTAACACTATACCCATTGTACATACACAAGTTTTCCACAAGTCAATAAAGAGCGCTATTTCCATGTACATGAATTTTGTTAAGATTCTCAAAATGAACCTAATGTTTTAGCAAAAGAAATATACACAATAAAAAGGATGTAGAGTTATCCAATTTTTTCAAGGGGTTTCAGGATGTCTTTATTGACGACATCCTTTGTGAGCTACCTCCTATCTTTCAGGAAGTTCACCACCTAACAAACTTCCTTATAGAGTTTCTCAAGCTCAACAAGAGGAGATTATGCGGCAAGTGCATGAGTTAGTTGAGAAATACATGGTTAGGCCTAGATCATCTCCATTTTGTTCTCCTGTGCTACTAGTGCAAAAGAAAGATGGCACATATCGTATTTGTATCGACTGTAGAGCACTAAATAGGATCACTATCAAAAATAGGTTTCCCATTCCACGGGTAGAAGACCTATTTGATAAGCTAGAAGGGTCCACCTACTTCAGTAGGATTGACATAAAAAGTGGCTATCATCAAATAAGGATAGTTGATCAAGACATTGTAAAGACCGCATTTCGCACTACGTTTGGTCTTTACGAATACATTGTCATGCCTTTTGGCTTGACCAATGCACCAGCCACATTCAACGGCTTGATGGAGAAACTATTGAAGCCTCACCAAACCTTTACTAGAGTTTTCTTTGATGATATCATCATCTACTCTAATTCATTAGACGAACACAAGCAACACCTGCAGATAATATTTCAAGTTCTAAGAGAGAATAAACTTTATGTTAATCAAAAGAAAAGTGAATTTTTCTTGCAAGAGATTTAGTATTTAGGTCACATTATCTCTCAAGATGGCATCCAAATGGATCCATCAAAGTTAGAGGTAATAAAAGGATGGCCTAAACCAAGGAATCTTCATGAGTTAAGAAGCTTTATAGGTATGTGCGTATACTATAGACGCTTCATAGAAAAATTCTCACTAATAGCAGGACCATTACATGACCTAGCAAAGAAAAACGTTAGGTACACATGGTCTCCCAAGGAGAACAATGCTTTTGAAAACCTTAAATAAAAGCTTATCTCTCAACATGTGCTTACACTACCGGATCTCTCAAAGCCATTTGAGGTCCAATGTGATGCTTGTGGTGATTGCCTTGGAGATGTTTTGCTTCAAGAAGGGCATGCTATAGGCTATAAAAGTCAAAGGCTCGACCCTGTTGAGAAATCTCTAGGCATATATGAAAAAAACTCCTCGCAGTTCTACATGCCTTAGACTCATGGAAGCACTATTTGTTGGGGACTCCTTTCATTCTGCGAACGGATCACCAAAGTCTTAAGTATTTCATGACGTAGACCAAGCTCTCCGACAAATAAATGAGGTGGGAAAATTTCCTTTCGCAATTTCATTTTCATATTGCTCACATTGTTGGCAAGCATAATCAAGTAGCCGATTGACTCTCAACACAGCCAAGAGTGAGTGCAGTTTCCATAGCAACTCACAATGATCTATCTTCTATGATAGATGAGTATGCTATTGATCCCGATTTTAGAGATGTGATTTCAGCCCTTGCACTCGGGAAGAAAGAGGAACCGTTTACTTTACAAGATGGTTATCTTCTTTACAGCAATAGACTATGTGTTACTAGCTCACTACGTGAGAAAGTAATGTATGAATATCATGCTCCTCCTTATGCAGGGCATAGAGGGATTTAGTCTACCCTAAAGTGGATTGAAACATATTTCTATGGCCTACCATGAAAACAAACATACAAGAGTATGTTTCTAAATGTGTGGTATGCCAAAAGACAAAGTTTGATAGAGGGAAGCAACCTGGATTACTTCAACCTTTGCCAATCCCTAATTCACCATGGCAGAGCATATTCATGGATTTTATCTTTGGATTGCCTAAGTCTATCCATGGGAATACAGGAATATGGACAATAGTGGAGAGGTTCAGTAAACAAGCTCATTTTATACCTGTCAAAAAGACTATCAAAGCCCATCAAATGGCAACCCTCTTCATTTTACAAATCTTCAAGTACCATGGCTTGCCAATGTCCATAGTGTCGGCGGATAGAGATCCTAGAATGACCAGTAATTTCTAGAAGGGTCTCTTTGAGAATTTAGGAACAAAGCTAAACTTCTCTTCGGCATATCACCTGCAAACGGATGGCCAAAGTGAAATAGCTAACCTAACAATTCTCGATCTACTAAAAACCTATGTAACGGAAGTAGATCAAAGATCCCAATGGGAGAAGTACTTACCCTTAGTGCAGTATGCCTACAATAACATTGTACATACTTCCACGGGAAAAGCACCTTCTGAGGTAATTGAGGGAAGATCAAAAAGTCCCTTGCTACTTAAGGTACACGGGAAGATCTTTGATGTAGATGAGTATAGCTGAGACCTACAAGAATCTTTTCAAAAGATTAAGGATGCTATCTCTATCTCACAGCAAAGGCAAAAGGCTGCTACTGACAAGCATAGAAGAGCCCAAGCCTTTAAAGAAAATGATTGAGTCTTATTAAAATTTCCCAAGGCTCGATTAAGGCACACGACAGGCAAGAATCCTATGGGACACCAAAAGTACTATGCTAAGTTAGCAAAAAGGTACTATGGTCCCTTCCAGATTCTTAGGCTAATCAATGAGATGGCCTATCAAATCAAGTTGCCCAGTCATTGGCTCATACACAATGCTTTCCATGTGAGCCTACTAAAGCCTTACAAAGGAGATCCACCTCAAGAACCAACTATTGAAGGCCCACCGGAGATCGAGGACCAAGAAGAGGTGTTGCAGCCCGAGTCCATTCTCCGACATGAAGACAAGGTACTAAGAGGCGGTAATACTATCCGATGATATCTTATTAAGTTTAAGAATTATCCTTTTGAAGATGCTAGATGGATGCAAGGCATACAATTAAAGGATAACCTAAACCTTGTCAATGCTTACAATGCTTCCCTAGAGTAAGCAAATGTACAAATGTTAAAAATGAGCTAAGTTTTTGTCTTATAAGACTCTCTTTTTCTTTATTGTGCACAAAAATGAAGTAGTATGCATGCTTAGATCAAGTTTACGAAGACGACGTCCCCCAAACACCAAGTAGAGCTTGTCAATCTACTATGGAAGATTGATAGGACTAATGTGCATACATGCTTGCGGCAGCTTAGGCTCTCAAGCACCAAATGAACTAGTCATCCATTCTGGAACGATGTCGTAGGGTAATATAGGGATCCTCTACCCGCTACAAAAAGGACTAATGAATATGCTTTATCTTCTCTACCCCATAGTCGAGGACGACTATGATTTCAAGAGAGAGGTAATGTCATAATAATCAATATCTAATTGTCCTAAACAATTTTCTCATGTTAAATAGATCATTTAATATGGGGAAATGCCAGGGGAGAAAAAGCTAGAATATTGGTTAAGCTAGCAGACCGGCCACAGTCACTGATCCAAAGGAGGGAAAATAGGGATCCAAAGGGGGGGCCATCTGCAAAAGAGCTATGTGCAACAATGGGCTTAAAAGACCCTAAGGCTCAGTCCATTAAGACTTCCAAAATGCTAAGGTTCCAAAATTCAAAGGTTGTGTCCAAAGGTCAAACATTAGGGGAATTGGATGCTTTGAGTGTGTCCCAAAAAGTCTTTGTCAAGCCCTACATAGGAGGGGGCGAGCCCAATAAGTAGGGGATGAAAGAGAAACACCCACACACACTCACAAGCTTCATTTGTACACAAGGAGAAAGAGGGACACATGTCAGCTCCCAAGGCCAGATGCCCACAAGGTGTACTCACATCCTATTAGATGGCCATGGAGGTGGACCAATGACAATAAGGCTAGAGTAAATCTAGTTTAATTAATTTAAAAACACTTAATAAAAGAACCAATAAGAATTAAGATCTCTAAAAGACTATTGGACAGTCTCCCAAGGGGACCAATGAGCATTCAGCAGCCCAATGGCTTGCCTGATTCCTATTGGCCAGGAGGCAAAGGGGTCCAATGAGAGTTTAGTTGCATTTATTAATGGCTTACCTATTGGCCAGGAGGCAAAGGGGTCCAATGAGAGTTTAGTTGCATTTATTAATTACCTAAAGCTCTCACAAAAGGGGAAAGGGGGACACATGTTAGAAGGCTATCACTTATGCTGCTTAATTTCCATTGGCTAGGCCTGGGGAGGTCCAATAGGGCTGTAGCATGAGCATTTAGCAAGGGGGGTCGACCAAGAGAGAGAGGGGGCTGAATTTTGCAAGGCATTATCACACACATACTCACACAATCTCATGTGTGAAGCAAAGAAGACTCTCTCTCCTTCTCAAGCTTTAATGGAAAGCTCACCACCTACTCCAAGCTTGTGAGAAGGGATGCCTACAGCAACAACTCTTGGCTTTGTGATGCAAATCCAACCAAGAGACAAGCTTCAATGCATGATCATCTCCTCTACCATGCTAATTACTAAGCTAAGCTATGCTAATATGAGTGATTATGTGAGGAGATGTACATCTTTCTCGTAAGAATACTCCTTCTTCCTCTCAATCTACTCTCATACCCCGCTAGCGCTCACCATCTTCAAAGGTGTGTGAGGTCTTGGGTCTGAGACCGTGAGGGAATTGATGTTGTGTTTGATAAGTGTTTTCCTTAGTGCATGAAGTTTCCATCTTCATTGCACTAGCTAGTATTGAAGGAACACAAAGAATTGTATTGTAAAATGTCTCTCTTGATGGGAGAAACCATACTACAAAGCCTTTTGGAGGGGGACCGGCTCCATGCAAATCCGGTCCTCAACTGTTGTCAATTTCTTAATTTCTCTCTCTTTTGAAGGATTGCTCATGCTATCTACCTAGGTGTTGTGATTTTTGTTGCTCTCTCCACCCAAGCACTTTTGTTACTCTCATTAGGAAGCTATTCTAATGAAATGCTCACTATGTTCATGCTATTTTCCGCTACACACAAGTTACTAGACCATTAAATGTTACACTTGGTGAAGTTTTCTTGGGATAAAATTTGTTGCCTAAATTCCAAGTATTGTTGGTACTCTTGATCTTACTATTCATGCATTGCTAGATGAGTGACATATATTGATAAATTTATGGTATTCACCATTATTTGGTCACACATCTGATTAGATATTGTAAACAAATACTCTTTATACATTTGACATAAAAAATAAATGACAAATTTGGATAAATTTTTCACTACTTGTCCTTTAAATGTTCGATATATTGAGCCTCTCCTATACTAGCATCTTAAGCCTCCTAAGCCTAATCTAATATATGAGATCACTATCACTTGAAACGGTCATTGATGGCATCATGCATTCCATGTTGGCTTTATAATTCTTCACTTGTATATTTTGAGTTCAGCTAGTTCAATCATTGAGTTCCATATATTGTGCCTTGTTTCTAGTATTGTACTCTCTCTCTCTCTCTCTCTCTCTCTCTCTCTCTCTCTCTCTCTCTCTCTCTCTCTCTCTCTCTCTCTCTCTCTCTCTCTCTCTCTCTCTCTCTCTCTCTCTCTCTCTCTCCCCATATGCCAAACATGGCATTAGAGCACTAGGATTATTAGAGAGATTATATAATCCTTAATTATCTCTTCTTGATCACACTGTTTATCATGAGGAGTTTTCAAACCTTGTAGGCTTGTCTTTATTTTGTCTTCAATCCCATTATTCTACTATCATGGAACGTCATTAATATCCCATCCACTCATAGCTTAGTTAGAGTGTGAATCAATGTAGATAGTTGCTTAATTTGTCCTACATTATCTTCTTAATCCAAGACCCACCATAACGTTTTTTTTTTACTATTGCTGATCTTTGGCTTGATTGTATGGCTCATCCCTATAGTTCATTAGCATGTGAGTGCATCCATCGTGTGCCCTCCTAAATAAACCTCTGATCAAGGCTACCTCATCCCTGCAGTCCACTAGCATGCCAGTACCTCCATTGTGTGCCCTCCTAAGTAAACCTCTGATCAAAGCTACCTCATTGCCAACTTCATGTCTACCAACACATGTGCCTCACCATCATTATCATGGAGCGGCTTACTTGAGGCACTCTAAACTCATCCAACTCGTGAGCATAGCTACATCAGTAAATCAAAAAAAAATTCTTGCAGCAGTCACCCTCAATCACAAGCCCTCCTCACTCAAGAAATCGGCTATTGTCTTGTCTTTTCTCATAGTGTCAACTTTGTGCTCACACGGTGTCCCCCTCCTAGTTGAGACGGCCGGGTTAACACTCCTTGTCATGCAGCACATTTATCTCAAGTTATGCCTTCTACATCATCATTGGCCATTCAGCTTCATGAAAAATATCATCAATGTTTTCAAAATGGCCAATAATCTTTTTTTTTCAGTTCCCACATTATGTGGGGGATTTGCAAAACAAGAAAGATACAATATTGTCTTCATGCAAAAAGGCCTCGCCATGGGTACTAGGACTGAATTTGCCTGGCTTTTACAAGGAGTCATCAACTTTGATAGTATAGACTTACAGACCCAGAGGATAGTCACTGCTTCTTTTTCTTCTTCTTTTTGACCACTAGACTAAAGCTTTTAGACGAGCTGGGGACACTTACCATGTGACTAAGGAGCTTGAGATGTGGAGCTTGAGTATCCTCAGCAATGGCTTTGTGAAATATATCATCCTCATGTCAAGACCCTACAAGCTTGCTTTGTTCCTCTCAATACGACTAGATCATAAGACGGTGGTAGATGTCTTTGGTTGTCGGTTTGCAAAAGTCTCTATTCATGGGCCACCCTCAGGTCTTCCATTCAAACAAAGTCTCACACATTAGCATACAATAAATGTCTAGCCCATCCACAACACTCTTTTGGTCTTGTTGAGGTGGAATTGGGTAGCCAGGTGGTCTGCACCTTTCTAGCTCCCGTTAGTGTTGTCCCATAAATGGCCCAGATGAATGAGTTCTTTATTGTTTATCTTCCTAGCTATTTCTCTCCAGAAGGGGTTAAGTTGGATGCTTCCCACTTTAGATAGCCACGGGGACCAATGAGTAATGGATTTTTGCAAGTACCTTGCCACCTCTCACGATAAGTTCTAGTGCCTCCGAAGCTCTGGAACACTTTCGTTGATCTTGTCGGTTGCCTCCCAGTCTTAAACTAGACATCCAAGGGGCAAGCATCTTGTCATGCACCTCAAAATTTTTCCATTGGCCACCCTTAGAAGTTAGTTTATCCTTGTCAATCAAGTCCTTTGCCATGATGGCCCATGCGTGGTCCTACACACTGATTGCCGTTAAGAACTTGGCACCCTAGGCCTATGCATTAATAGTAGGGATGAGGATCGCGATGTCTCCTTGCTCCATTGGTCTTTCGATCGTCTCCCATATGGACCCCTACCATGGCACCCACCTAAAAATATGTAAGTGTAGCACGTGAGCACCGGGAGGGTTTTTTTATATACCAAAGAGTTGCAGAATTACATTCACAAGAGGGGTTTAAAAAAGAAAATTTGAAAAAACGTTACAAATGTATGAAGGAAGAGGGGTCTTTTAATTTATGATGAAGTGTGTGTCATCCATCTTGGAAAGATGTCGTAGGGTAAAAAGGGATCCTCTACCCGCTAAGCAAGATTGACTAATGACTAAAGCTTTATCTCTTCTACCTCATAGTCGAGGACGACTATGATTTCAAGAGAGAGGTAATGTCATAAAATCTATTATCTAACCAACCCAAATGATTTTCTCATATTATAATGATCATTTAATGTGGGAGAATAAACGGAAACAAGGGTTAGAATATAGACATGTGCTTACAAATCTATCTCAACACAGGGCCAATGGTAAAGGGGTCCAAAAAGATGGTCTATTAAAGAGCAAGGCTAGTCAATGGAGCTTAAAAGACCTTAGGGTTAGCTTCATTAAAGACCTCCAAAGGTTAGTGTTAAAAGTCCTTTGACCTTAGGTAAGGTAGGGTTGCGCTTGAGTTGGGAACCCGACCCAAGTTGAGGTGCTTGCCGTGCTTCCCTAACTAAGGTGCTTGAGGTACTTGTCATGCTTGATGACTAAGGTGCTTGAGGTGCTTGTCGTGCTTGCTGACTAAGATGCCTGAGGTGCTTGTCGTGCTTGTTGACTAGGGATCTTGAGGTGCTTGTGGGAACACTACCCAAGCTTGAGGTGCTTTGTCATGCTTGCTAACTAAGGTGCTTGAGGGTAAGGTGTTCAAAAAGTCAAATCTAATCCCTACTCAAGAGGGGGCAAGCCCTGAAGCTAGAGGGATGAGAGAGAACACACACAGAGACACACAAGGAAATCCCAAGCCTCAAGAGACAACACACATGTCAAGACCCTACCCATATTTCCCTCATGGTGTGCCTAAAGCCTATTGCTTGGCCTCCCAAGGGGTCTTATGATACATTAGTTAATTAAATTAATTTTTTGTGTATTTTATCAAGTCCTCTGTCTCTCAAAGGGGAAAGGGGGACACTTGTCCCAAGGCTACCCTTGTTGCTTGATATGCCTCTTGCATGTGATTGGATAGGCATGGAAGGGTCCAATGAGCTTCAATCATGAGCTACAAGGGGGGGTCGACCAAACCAAGAAGGGGGGTTGCTTGGGGAGGGGGGTATACTCTCCCACACACATTCACCCGCACTCTCATTGTGTGAAGTGCAAAGTTCAAGAGCTCCATCTCCTTCTCCAAGCTAGTAGAGAATTTGAGAGCCTACACCAACACTCTTGGCTATGGAATGAAAATCCAACCAAGAGCCATGCTTCAATGCTTAAGCTTGCCATCTTCTCCATCTTCATTACTATGCTATTATGTATGCTAGCAAGAAGAGTGTTGATAAGTGAGGAACTACTTCTTTATCCTATGGAATGTTTCTTCTTCCTCTTCCCTACCCTCATTCCCCGCTAGCCCTCTCCACCTTCGAAGGTGTTTGAGGCCTTGGGACTGAGGCTTGGAATAGTTAATTCTTTTTACAAAGCTTATGTTATGCTTGTGATGCATGAAGCTTTCCATCTTCATTGAATCACCTAGGTCACAAGGAACACAAAGATTCTATTGTACCAAGTCTCTCTTAATGGGAGAAACTATAATACAAATGCCTATTGCAGGGGGGACCGGCTCCACATAAATCCGGTCATCAACTGTTGTCAAGTTCTCTAAGCTCTCTCTCTTGCAAAAGTATTATTATGCAAAGTTAATTAAGTACTATTTTTATGCTGCTACCATCAATTAATTTTACACTCTATGTTCTCAAAGTAATCTCACAAAAATGCTCTCTTTAATTCTCCTAATTCTGCTATTCTCAAAGTTCATAGACCGTTTCCATCACATTGGTATCAGAGCATTTCGTTTCTCTTTTCTTGCTTAAGAAGAGAGGTCCTTAAGTAGCCTATTGATGGTTGATTTTGTTAATTATATTAGGGTAAGTGAGACTGGGATCTATTATCAATTTTGTTCAGTCCACTATGTGGGATATGGTGCACACCTAGGGAGCTTTAGTCTTAATAATGGGGTCTTTTTAGACTTGCCTACGGCTTTACCATTATTGAGCCATAAGAAGTCCAAAAGGATCTTTAACCTTGTCCTTGCACAACATTTCACAACCTAAACTATGTGAAAAAACGGGTCCTGGTTTTGGCTTTTTTCAACTTTTTGCAACTATACCACTCTAGAATTCATGTTTGTGAGGTTTGTAATGCTAGAGAACTATCTTTAGTAGTCCTCAACATGTCCTAATGCTTCTAGGGAGAAATAAATGTTAAAGTTGTAAGTTATGACCAAATTACAAAAAATGTCAAATCCTGCTTTTTAGCCAATTTTAGCTCTTCTATGATTTTTTTGGTGGCTTTCATGATATCCAAATGCAATTTTGATTTTCTATGTCGCATATTGTAACATAAAGCTAATAGTCCTTGAGTTTTGGGGCACCTAATAACCTATTTTTCATAGTAGACAATGATGGTTGATTTTTTCAATTATAGAAGAAAACGAAACATTCTAGTATATCAAGTATAGCTTTTTCAATATCGTTAGTTTCTTGTGACAACTACATGCATTTTGTAGGTAGTAACCATATCTAGTCAGAAGGATCAAATTTGGCTAGATATCGAATAGTTCTATGGGATTCTACAACTCATAATGTTGAACCCAGTTTTTTCATGTTTGCTGTATTTAGCGCTTCATCTTTGTCCCCAAGATTCCCCTTGGTAAGAGATGTATTATTCTTTTGACATGCTCCATGGCTCCTTATGAACCTAAAGGACAATAGGGAACTAAGAAAACATGCATATATTATTTTTATTGAGCGTGGCTATAGAAACTTTGATGATAGGTTTGCAGAATGGTAAAAATTCAACTTTTTTGTACCTATTTCTTTTGGAAAAACAAAAAATAGTGAGTGAGAAGCAATCATATGTTCTGATCACCAACCCATTGAAGTTAACTAGGGAATTTATCTCAAGTCCTACAAAAATCCCTAATCTTCTTTTTATACAACAAAACGTAAGAAATGATTGTATTGATGAAAATGTAATGGTCCATCAACTTTGGAGGCTTGGTGTGACCACAAGATGAGAAATTTTACAAGTTTATTATTTTTTCCATGTGTAGTAGGCCTTGAAATATAACCTCATGAAAGGATTTTACAAAATGAGTGGATTTACTATGGTTTTGGAGGTTTTTTTCAAAACCCTGAAAGGACACTTTTATGTCCTGTTAGGTTACCAACCTAGTGTTAAGAAGAGAGGTCCTTAAGTAGCCTATTGATGGTTGATTTTGTTAATTATATTAGGGTAAGTGAGACTGGGATCTATTATCGATTTTGTTCAGTCCGCTATGTGGGATATGGTGCACACCTCGGGAGCTTTAGTCTTAATAATGGGGTCTTTTTAGACTTGCCTACGGCTTTACCATTATTGAGCCATAAGAAGTCCAAAAGGATCTATCTCTCAGAAACTTTTCAATATTAGACCCACTCCACTACTCTCTATAATTAACCAATTCGAGTGGTGGGTGTGTATACTTAAGTACTAATTTTCAAAGGCTAAGAAGAGTAGCAACAACTAAGGTTTTGAATTGCCACATAATACACTAAGTATAAGTTTAATTAGCATGGCTGACTATAACCAAGAGAGTAGAATGAACATTGATAGCTTTGATTTTGCACATGAAGGTGCTAATGATGATGCCCCCATGTTTGTTGTTACTAGGTTGCAGCAAGCTACGGGAAACCCTACTTTGCAAGACAAAGTTACTCAACAACTTTATGCTTATGGGATTTCCTTTCCTCTCCAAGAGGAGAGAGATCTTAGGAGGCCTCTTGATGAGATCCCCAAAAGAAGACTCTCTCCCATACAAGAGGAGGAATCCAAAGAACGAGAAAGTAATGAATCCCTAAGTTCTTTTGAAGATGTGGCTCCACGAAGACAGCGGCCTAAACAGTTGCCAACTCCTCCCAAGAGGAAACGATCAAACCATAGTTCTTCTCTTCATCAGTTCAAAAGGGAAGAAAGGAAACAAAAAAAGAAAAGGACAAGAAAGAGGCCACCCTCTTCTCTTTCTTCTTCACCTTCCTCCTCTTCCAACGAAAGCTATGGCTATTCTCCTAGAGAATACAAGAGGGGAGGATATCACAAATCTTACCCTGCATGGCAAAGGTCACAAAAGCTCAAGAAATTCAAAGAGGGAGAAAAGAGTATCTCTTTTCTCACCTATGATGGAACCTTTGGTGCTACCGACAAACTATTGGCGTTCATCCAGCAATTTAATGTGGCCTTTGGAGACGAGGTCTTCACGGAGTCCTTCAAGCTACACCATGTAGCTATGCAGTTCCAAAAATTGGCTCGTGAATGGTCAGCTAGCCTTCGTGGCAACGGTGAAGCCCCAAAGACATGGAAAACTCTACGAGTTTCCATCATGAAGCAATTCCTTTTGCAAGCAATGCAAAGGGCAAAGTGCTTATCGGTGCAATTTGAAGCTTCTCTCTCATGATTTTATCCACAAATATGAAGACAAGTTTTGAGATTTACATCTCAAGGCTATTGTCTTTCAAAAGATAGACTTCGTCGAGCAAAAGCAACAATTTTGTGTGGGATTACCTAAAGAGATGGCCGAGTACGTCAACTCCCAACAGCCTAGTTCTACCACCGAGGTAATCCACCACACCATGGTTTCTTTGTGCATCAACAAGGGCTAGATGGAATGTCACGCCCATGGAAAACAAAGACAAAAATGATGCAAAGGGAAAACCAATGCCCAAAATTCTTCCCAAGGCAATTCCAACAACAACAATCGGTCCAAGGAGAAGGGAGTCTACAAAGGTAAAAACAAACTCTCTCGTGAAGAGCTTGAAGCCTTTTGCAAGGACCATAAATGTTTTAAGTGTGGAGAGCAAGGGCAGGCTATCATTCTTGCCCCAAGAGAAATTCCCGCAATGAGACTCCTAGATCTTCCACCATCGAAGCTCCAAAAGAGGATGCTCATTTGCAAACTTGTTTCGCAATTTCCTTGCACATCGCCATTCTGGAGTGGATGTCAACGCAATCTTGAAGCTAAGTACATTTTATTTTTGTTGTTTCTTTTACTCTCTCTCACTTATTTTTCTGTTTCTTTTACTCTCTCACTTATTTTGCATACTGCATCTCTAAATATCTCCATATAGCCATTTAACTTTAAAAACATACCAAAAAAAAGAGAAAGAGAAAAGAGCACGCAATCATGGCACACCTTCCACAGGCACCCACAGTTGCTAAGTAGCTTTCCAATCTACAACAATATCTCATGTATGAATGCATGCGAAGGCAAGAGCTTGAAGATAAATTATTGCATTTTGCACACATAGAATCTGCACCGGCACCCAAGAAAAACAAAATTATCAAAAAAGCCTTCACTTTCTAGGATTTTGATGGCACTAAAGATGCTAGCACGGTTCTAGCATGGGTTAGCCAATTAGATGACTATTTTCATGATGAAGATTTTCTCGAATGTGAAATGGTAAAGTGTGCATCTAATCATCTCACCAATAGCGCTACACTATGGTGGAAAGCCACCAAACAGCATGGTAAAAGACCACGTACCTGGCATGCATTCAAAAAGCTATTTTTACCTCATTTTTTTCCCGCCAGTGGGATTTCATTTGTCGGGATCGAAATGAAGATGTCCAAGGTTACACTAGTCGTTTTTGGAACTGTTTAATTCAATTGCAAGCTATTGAACATGTGAGTCGTAGGAAATTGAAGCATAAGTATATATCAGGCTTGGCACTACAAATTGGTGTTGAGGTAGATATGTTTGAACTAGATTCACTGTCAAAGGCTATTAATTTGGCCCTTAATGCGGAGAAGAAGAAAGGTGGACAACCCTTTCACCCCAAACAAACTTCTAACACTAACCATAACAAGAGAGCTTCTTTCTCTTCTAACTTCGACAAGAACAAACATCAAATCCATACCTTTTTCAAGAGATGCAGATTTGATAACTCTGCCACAACTTCTCAACCTTATGGCAACAAGGCAACTAAAATTCTTCCAACCAACGTCCTATTCAAAACTCTAATGGTAATAAAAAGGTGAAGTGTTCCAAGAGAAGGAATACATGTAAACCCTAAGAAAATTGAAGCCGAAGCCATTCAATCATGGCCTAGACCCAAAAATTTGCATGAACTTTGTTCTTTTATTAGTCTATGCAGTTATTACAGGAAGTTTGTACGTAACTTTGCTTACAAATCTCATTACCTCACTCTCTTGTTAAAGAAAAATTACCCTTATGTATGGTCTAATTTGCAAGAAAGTTCCTTTAATGCACTCAAGAATGCTTTGATAAATGCACTAGTACTACAATTGCCTGATTTTGATAGACTATTCTTTGTTGTAGTCACTGAAGCTAGTGGAAAAGACATCGGTGCAGTCCTTATGCAAGATAACCATCCACTCACTTTTGAAAGTCATAAGTTTAAGCCATCTGAAGAAAAATTTAGAACATATGACAAAGAGTTAATTGTTGTTGTACATGCAAAACCACATGGTTGCATATGGTTAACAACTTTGTCCACACATTTTTGGAATACACTATTCAAGAAAACTTTTTTTATTTCAAACAAAAACTATGTGTAACTAAACCTTTTCGTATATTGATCATTGAAGAGTTGCACAAACCACCCTATGTTGGACATAGAGGAATTTCTACTACTTTTCAAAACTTATGTCGTGATTTTTGTTGGCCTATGATGAAAATTGATGTTATGCAGTATGTTTCAACTTGTTTGATTTGTCAAAAGGTCAAAGCAGCAAAAAGTAATAAATTGGGACTTTTACACCCTCTCCCTATTCGTGAAAAACCTTGGGAACATATTTCAATGGATTTTGTCACTAGATTTCCACTCACTGTTCACAAGCATGATATGATTTGGACTGTCATTGACCATTTTTCTCCGCAAGCACATTCCTTGTAAGAAAACACTCATCACATCAAGCTTCACTTCTATTTCTTAAAGTTGTCTTTCCACATCATGATTTGCCTAAAGTTATGATATCTGATCGATTTTGGACTACTGTCTTTTAAAATCTTGGAACAACACTTGATTTTACTTTTGCATTCCATCCTTAGTCTAATGGTCAAACCGAAGTCATTAATCGTACTATCATTGACTTGTCAAAAGCTTATGTTTCTTCTCAACCCAAGAAATGGGATGATTACCTACATATTCTACAATTTTCATATAACAACATCACTCACATTACCATAGGTAAATCTCCATTTGAAATTTTTTATGGTCATTCTCTGCCTACTCCTACTTCACGTCATTCTAATGTTGTAACTGTCGCTAATGATTTTATTGCTAATTTTTATGATGTTTATGCAAGCGTGCATTCTGCCATTAAACACTCACAAGAACTTTGCAATAAGAATGCTAACAAGCATCACACAGCACACAAATTCAAAGAAGGTGATCATGTTATGCTTTGCATTGAAAAATGAAGGATCAAAAGTGTTGATACTAATGTTTTTGTTAAATTTGCTCCTTGGTCCTTTCAAAATTTTTGTTGTGATCAATGATGTTTCATTTCATTTAGACCTACCTTCACATTGGCCCATTCACAATGCTTTCCACATTAGTCTTTTAAGATATTTCAGAGGACCCCTACCTACACATCACATTTATGAGGATCCACCTTCACTTGTGGACCAAGAAGAACAACTCATCCCTGCACAAATAGTTGATCATGAGACCACCACCACACGCACTAGCATGGTTTATAATCGCTATCTTTTGACCTTCAAAGGCCAACCTCGATAGGATGCCAAATGGATGCGTGAAACATTTTTTCACAACTTCCCAGACCTTCTCCACACTTTCCATCACTCACGGTCCAGTTGATCCTTTGGTGAGCAACTGAGGACAGTCGCTATGCTTGGTGGGAGGGATGTTACGAGATTGGGCACCCTCCTGTTGCATGTGGCTAACTACAATTGGGATAGTTGGCTTAATGGTTAATTATGTGCTATCTATTTGAATTTTACTAACAGTGAGTGCATGATGGTTTGTAGATTGGAACTCTCGGAGAAGACGAGGAGGCACCAAAAAATAAATAATTTTCTCGGTCATTTTATCATAGCACAGTATTTTAGATCTTTTATCAATAATCCACTATGGTTGCTTTATAAATAGGACGGTGAGAACTCACCCTAAGAGGGTCATGCAATAAGTAGTGTGTACCACTCATAACTAAAGTGGGACTAAAGTGTAAAAGAGGGACCTCCAATTTTTGGCACCAATAATAAATCAAATATCAAATACCAAACTCCACAAGAGGTGTCATGGAGTTTGGGGGTGCAATATTTAGGCCTTTCTTCTGTAGCTTCTCATAATTTTCCCCTTTCCTCTCTCTTATGCTATGTTGTGTTTCTCTATGTACTCCATGATTATGCTTATATCTCTTACACCCCTCTTACACTCTTCCCTTGTCAATTTGTTCTCTTTTGTGTGTGTGTGTGTGTGTGTGTGTGTGTGTGTGTGTGTGTGTGTGTGTGTGTGTGTGTGTGTGTGTTTTGTCATAGTCTATGTGTGTGTGTGTGCGCGCGCGTGCATGTGCACTTGGAAATTAGAAAAGAGGTTGAGAGGTTGATGGTGATGTTTGTGAGAAAGTGTTGAATTGTTTTAAGCAACCGGCCTCCCCTTCTTCCAACAACTATAAAACTACAAGTGCTATTTTTGGCTCATGGCTAGTGCTTGTCGTTGACCTCTCCCTCCATCGTAGTGTAAGCTTCTCTAAGAAGAGAGGGCTATTTTGTAATTCTTTTTGGTGTTAAACTACAACTAATTTTTCTTTCCCCCAACCTTTTTGGGATGCTTGATATATTGTTTCGTGCATCATTAGTTGACAATCATTTTGGCCGGCTACTTAAATATTGTTAGCAGATAAGCTAAAAGGGATTGCAAGGTCCATTCTTACTTGCCTACTTGAGTTATTAAGTGCACATGCTCTAGAGCCGGTTTATAGACTTGAACATTGGAACCGACTACTACCATCTTGTCTCTTCCACTTCTATTCATCACCACTTTCCCGTTCTGTTCCTACCTTTTGAGAGGAAATAGTCTTTAATAATAGATAAAAAACCTTCCTCAAAGTTGAAAGATGTTATCCTAGATATATAAGTCTCGTGCTGCTTTTATCATCTCTTGGACTCCACTTACAAAATGGCATGGGAAGAGAGCACTCAATCTTCTTTTCCTTTTAATTAAATAGACTAGCTAGAAATGCAAAGATGAAGCAACTATCAAGCCTTAAATTTGCAACCGTTCATGGTTTTTATCTTACATTAATGCATTGATTATAAATAGTACACCCACCTCCAAAATCACCCTTAAAGGGGTTGTGTGAATGCACAAGGCCCAAGCCCAGCAATAAAAGTTATTGTCGTTAGCCTTTTGATCATCTTAAGCACTATCTACTTGTGTAGCAGGCCAATGTGAGTTGTCATTTTTTTTTAATTGAAGATAGTCGATTTATCTCGAAAATTTTCCATTGTAGGTTTTCCACGTATCCTTTTGTAGTGTAAATTTCTTGATTAAAATTTGATTAAATTGGGCATTTTAGTTATAAATCTCAAAGAATACCCCATAAATCTTGATTGTTTGGGTTCAAATTGCACTAGCACGTGTTTTATTTGTGAGTTTCTGATTTCGAGCTTTTGCAATCAAAACCCGTTTTGCGAGATTTTTTATTTTAGATTCAAAGCCTTTTCTAATGACACAAAAAAATTAATCCAAAACAAAATATATGACACACACCAAAAAACATCTATCATCTTGCAACAACTTGGCTTAAGATTTTGAGTCTCTTTTAACGATACACACCAAAAACATGTACAAGTTTTCAAAAGCCCTAGTTTTGAGCTTGTATAATCGTCTAGATAGATACCACAAAGCATGCTTCTATAACTAAAAGGGATCCAAAAAAAAAGTTTCATGTGTCTAGAAAAGCTACTCCATAGCTAATACATAAGAGAAATCTCCTTCAATGCATACCTCTACATGACATTCTCTAAGGTTTAGGTTCACTACACCACATGCTTTATCTTGCAGATTTTCCCTAATACAAATGCAAGGTCCATGGGAGTTAGTGCAGGTTGATGAATGACCATGTGCTCTTTTGATTGAAGCCAAAGATTATGCACATACACATAGTACATGTGCTTACATGCAAGGTCTATGGGAGTAACTGCAGGTTCATGAATGACCATGTGCTCTTTTGATTGAAGCCTGCACATACACATAGTGAATGTGCTTACATGCCAAAAAAGCTCTATGTGTAGATTTTCTCTTCTAAAAAGCGGGGCAAATGCAGCTAGGTTCTACCTTAATGTGTACATCATAACAACTCTCTGTCAGAACCTAAAAAATTATGTGTTGTTCACTTTCTAGTTTCTCATCCAAGAACGTTGCAACCATACTTGCAGCAGCTGACTCCAATCTCTTTTGTGCTTCTTTGGAAACACCATGTCTCCACTTATGCTTCTTGCTACTAGAGCCTCCTTGTGTAAGAGCAGCATTTGTATTGTTCATGCATCGTTAGTGATGTTACAAAATCTGCAAATTTAAATCTACTTTGCACCAGATTGTCACTCTCTTCCTTTGATAAGTTGGTACCAATATCCACTTGCCAGAAAGTAGGAACAATAGGTGAGAATTTAACTTGCCTTTGTACTTTTTGTGTGTGGCTTACTTCATAATTGTAGAATCATATCCACTATGAAATTGTCTTGTCTTTAAAAGTTCTCTTAGACCAAAAACATGGAGCAACCATTCCCACTTGACAGCTCTGTAATTTATTACCACAACTTTTCTTCCCTTCCATTCCAAAACATTTCCTCATGCAATTGGGTGGCATCCTTTGTAAAGCCCACTCTTCACGGGCAACTTTGACCTCTTGAATACACCTTGTTGAATTCTCCCCTCGCTCCATTGGAATGCTCTCTCATGCTTCACTGTCAGTGACAACATATACCTCTTCATATCCTCTCTATCAAAATGTATACTCCGTGGTCTCCCTCTGGTTTCGTGCCGCCTTGCTTCCATTACATATCCAGGTTTATGTGAGCTTGTACCGACTGCACTTGTTTTCTTCTTCCGTTGTATAGTCTCTTTGTCACCTCCCATCACAGGCTCCTCATACAAAGAACTACCAACAAGCAAACCTTTAAATGTACTCCCAAAATGATTTGGATTTGGAGATTCTTTGCATTTGGAACTGGCCATCATTGCTTCTATGGAAGGGCCCGTTCCCATGTATCTGCATGTGGTGTATCCCAATCTTTTTGCACATTGAATATATGCATTCAAAACGTTGTTGACACATGCATCATAAAGTATTATTTTGCGTTCACCACCTTCACCTGTCAGCCAACTTGCATGGATACTCTCTGACAAGTTTATGCTTGGAATTTGAGTTGTCTCCCATGGACTATTACCACCGGCGTCCACTTCTAGTAGTCATGGGTTGGGCTTGTCGATCCAATAGGAAAAGGGTAAGAGTGATCGTCGATGAGAGGTGCACTCTAACTAGAAAAGGGTAAGAATGATCGTCAATGAGAGGCGCACTCTAACTGGAACATTCAAGGGTTAGTTAGCTAAGCATGGGTGCCCAAGTGTGAAAGGGCGAGCTCATATAAAAGTCACTCATTCTCTCATTTGTGCAATTGAAGAGTGCTCTTGCTCCATCTCCATCTTCTTCTTCATCTCCTTGTGTGTGTATGTGTGTAGGTGTGTGTGTGTGTGAGAGAGAGAGAGAGAGAGTGTGTGTGTGTGTGTGTGTGTGTGTGTGTGTGTGTGTGTGTGTGTGTGTGTGTGTGTGTGTGTGTGCGTGTGTGATTGAGCATTGCGATGGCACAGCGGCGATGAGGTGGTTGAGAGTGGCACGAAGGCAGCTCCCTCTTCTTCACGGCAAGGAATCCTCCACGAAGGCAAGCGTAGGGCGGTCAGTGACACACCCATGCTCTCTTGATCTTGCTAGATTAATCTGGTTGTGTGCTTGCAGCCATTTGTGGCTCGCACATAGTGTACGACAAGTCCCTTGTTTTGACACGTGCGACAGATGCGCATATTTTTGGCACCGGTGTCAGGAGATGTCCTGCACTCAGCTCGAATAGCACTATATGCTACTTTGTGGTGAAATATGAGATGTAGGAAAGGTAGAGAAAGAAGGTGTGTGGCTGTTGAGAAGAATTTGTGAACTTTGGTTTTGCTGCAGTGTACTATTTTTTGTTAATAAGATGTTAAATTTTTTTGCTGCAATGTACTATTTTCTATTGATAAGGTGTTAGATTTAAGGTATTAGATCTATAATGTTAGATCTATAAGGTGCAGTAAGTAGATCTGCTAGTTAATTAGTTGTTGTAGTACTGTGCTAAACAGTGTGTAACAGTAGCTCTATTAGTTGCAAGTAGGTAGGTTAGGTGTGTGTCTGCGCGCGCCCGACGCGACCGCGGTGACCTTATCCACATAAATAAATATATATATATATATATATATATATATATATATATATATATATTATATATATATATATATATATATATATATATATATATATATATATATATATATATATATATATATATATAAGGAAGGATCATGATCAGGAACATTCCCCAAGCCCAAGCCTAGGATCAGGCCTCAGTCACCCTTTGGACTTATTTATTTTAGCATCACGCCTAAGTAAAAATCGACCCTTTTGAAGACCATCGGAGCTTTGGGTAACCAAACGTTGTGCTATAAATCACACAACAACCCCCTGAATGATACACTTGTTTCGAGCTATCGCACGCTCTAATCCAAAAACCAATTGTAAAAACACATTAAAAAACATCAAATAACAAGTGAAAATGGGGTGCAAAACACCTAAAAAATCAAACGGTTAACCTTCGAGGGTATTCATCGACGCTTTTAGAGTGCCAAAGGCACATGTATCTGCACTCTGGTTGTGTGCTAGAGGCCGAGCAACTAGCAAGTACTTTGACTTACACGAGTTCTCAATACCCACCTACCTTAGGTTCCGAGCCCTCGGCGGGGACCCAAGGTAGTACAACCCACGACCCAAACATAGTGGCTAGGTGACTCTTCATCTGACTACAATATTATGCAAGGACATCCTACACCAAACCTCGAGCAAGTAAACAAAAACATACCTGTCTGGGCCCCATAGCCTGGATCTAGTGTGTTTAGTCGCTTTATAGAAACCTTTAGTAGAGCTACTCGCTCTGAACCTACGGCTAGTGAAGTTAACGAAGGTGAGGGAGAGGTAGATTTGCCTTTGGTATCTCAGGGGGAGCCTATACTCCCCAAGAGTGTCCACATCGATATCATGCCCCCTGATTTCATGGAAGACCCTGCAAAGTAATCACCCCCCGAAGGTCTACTACCCGATGGTAGAAGTCTTGCGGAGGTGCAAGAAGTTGAGCGCTATATGCAAGCGGCTAGGGAAAGGGAAATGGAGAGTTTCTTAGAACAACACCAAGCCATGAAGGGAAAGACCCCTGGGACAACAGGCATAGCAATCAAGCAATTGAGTGCTCTTGAGTTAGTAGGAAATGTGGGTCAAACTATGGGGAACAACAATGCTTCCACCTCAAGGGAAACCTGTAGTACGCCGGGCCTAGAACGGTTATTTCTCAACAAAAATTGGGAATATGACCTACAAACAGAAACCTTGACTGACCTCTACATGGGTTACACATACCATATAAGTTTGTTAGAAGTTGTACAATCTACTTCTAGCACCACAAGTCTAGAGGAGCGGCAACAGATGGTCTACAATGTCATCCAAAGCATCATCCAATTGGAGAGGCAAAACCGAGGGATTGAAATTTCTTCAACGGGCCTTATGAGATTCTTGGATATGGGCAAGGCTAGACAGCTGACACTATCACAGATGGAAACTCCTTCAATGAGTCCAATAGACCCTTCGTAATTGTATCACCTGGAGTTTCGGTATAGTCTGTAGTTTTACTTTTCCAAATCTAACTCGTCTATCTCTCGGAGACACTACGACTACAATACCTACTCCGGTGATGAGTACAAAAAGTAAACCTTGGACCTCGTTTGTTAGCACTGCACTGCTACCTAGTAGCACAATGCCCCCAACAATACCTACAGGTGTGCATCAAGCCTATGTACATGTCGCACCTCATGCTCACGTAGCTCCCACACCCCCAATTATGCCAAGGGCTCACACTCCACAATGGAATTATCCAAGCTCTTATTCAAGTGGAGCCATACCATTTAGCAATAACATGTCGTATTAACCACGGCTATGCCTAGGGCCACACCTATGAACTTTGGACCACCACGTGGTACACCACCATACGAGGTATGGGACCCGAGGGCCACGGTATGCCAAATCCAAGGCCAACTCCCATCCCACATGTAGTTCCAGGAGCGCGTGCACTTGCGACCACTATACCTTCTTATTTAGGAGATTTGGCAGCATTTGCTCAAACCATCGATCGATCTATTGCTGAGAATATGTGTAACACGCCTGATAGAGAGCCTAGAAGTAAGGTAGTACAAATAGCCAAGCTCACACAAAAATTTAGTGGAGACGGGGATGTGAGAAAGAATATCGAAGTGTTTGAACAAATATGCAATTCTCTAGGAGAACACAATGACCTGCATAAGAGTAATGCTTTAAGCCTAACCTTTATTGGGAAGGTTGGGGATTGGCCCATAGAACCCTAAGGGTGGAAGTAAAAACGATTTACCATACTCCTAGGAAACTGTTCTTGAAAGAATACATACAAGAGGGAGTGCTTTGGGGTGTAGCCTCTCAGCTCCAGAAAGCCCAACGAGAGGAATGAGAGTTGGTGAGAGACTTTATTAGTCGCTTGAAGCATTTGAATTCTCGTTGTAATCGAAATGAGCGCTTCAATAATAATCAATTGCTTGATAGATTCATTAGGGCATTACAACGTGTGGATATCTACAATGGCCTAGTCATTAGAGGTATCACAACTTGGGAAGCAATCACCACCAATGCGATCTTCAAGGAGAAAGAGTGTCTGTTGAACCTAAATCTACTAGCTCGCAAGCATCGGGGCATCAGCCAATGACCCTAGAGCCTATTGTTAAGGAGGCAAAGGTATTTGAAATGACTTTAGAAGATCTCACCAAGGCCATTCAAGAGAGTCTTAGAGACAATCGTGCTCCACAAAACAATCATATGTATCCAAGAAGGGAGCAACAATGGTGCTCAGTATGCTATGGTCCGCAAAGTACCATTGAATGCCCTACTTTTAGAGTAAAATTCAATGGGAATTACAATGCCTATGGGTGGTATGGTCATCAAGCTAAGGATTGCATAGTATTTAAGCGCGTGCTGTCCAATAGACCAACCTTAGCATGGACAGACACACCTCGAGTGCCTGCATTGATGTCGGTTGTCCCACTGACGGGAGCAAAGTGAACCCCGAACCCCCGATGGCCTCTAAAACACCGGGGACCGAATGGAGCACCTCGAGCCTGTCATGGTAAAGCGAACAGGGGGCACCACCTAGCTTCAGCGGCTAGGACGCAAACAACACACCACCATAACAAAGTTTTCATCCAAGAGAGATGGATGTTTGGGAGTAATGATGAAGAGGAAAGGGAATGAGATCAAGTGAGAGAGAGAGAGAGAGAGAGAGAGAGAGAGAGGGAGGGGGTATAGCGGCTTAGTACTTAGGCATCACAAAAGGATGGCGAATCCGCACACCCTTCACACATACACAAGCTCACTCCAAACACAAGATTAGGTGGCGATTCCGCACACCTCACATGGGCAAAACATTGCAAGAAAACATACTCACAAAACCTCAAGATTTATTTAGAGAATAAGCCGATAAAATGGGGAGCATAGGGTAGGGGAATGAGAAGGGAGAGAGTGGTAGAGCACATGGCGGATAGGTGGGAGTTGATGGCAAAGACTCGCACGAGGATTATGGCCATCATCCTTCATTTAGTTGCCCTTCATCTTACATAGCCCAAGGGTGTAGAGGTCATGCTCAAGACGAGCATGGTGATTGCGGTGATGGTGATGGTGTGGGTGTGTGTGTGTGCACTAGGCACACAAAGTGCATAGTGTACTCTTTGGTGATGTTGTGTGTGTTTTTAGTGTGATGGTGACCCCTCTTTATATAGGGGAGGAGGGGGAGAAATTCTAGAATTTAGAAATGAAGAAATCATTATCTACATAGGCCATGTGACTGTGGGCCCCACTTGTCTGGCTGTGTGTATATGTGCCAGAACAGCAGTCTCATGAGAGAGAGACTAAGAGAGAGAGATGGGTTAATGAAAAAAAAGTGAGAGGTGACATGGAGAATAAAGTAATTACAAGAGGGGAGAGAGGGGAGTGTGTTCAGAGGTGAATCTGTGTGCAGATGTGTGTGAACACAAGAAAATCAGGTAACCACTGGGTGGGGATGGGTCTGTGGGCACCTTTTTCAGTGAAACTGGGTGTGTGTGTGAGTGTGGCGGAGGCCAGCTGGCTACAAGACAAGAGAGATTTCGAATTTTAGAGAGAGAGGGGGGTATTTGGATCATGGGAGAGTGTAGGAGAGAGAAAGGGGGGGTGGGGTATACTATTTTGGAAGATAGCATAAGTTGCATGTGAGTTAGGGTGCATTATTGGTGAGTTAGAATGCATTATTGGTGAGAGGTGGGGTAGCTTGAGGGGAGAGAGAAAGGAGAAAGGACAAGGGGAAGAGAGAGGGGGTTGACCTTTTGAGTGGAGGAGAGGAAAAGGGACACACAGCGGGGCATCAGTGAAGAAAAAGGAGGCAAGGTGGGGATGGGCTGCCCCGCAAGCATGAGGTGGCCTATTTTACCTTTCTCATATATTTACATAATCATACTTTATTTTTTTTCTTACTTTTCCAATGCCTTTTATCACTCCCTCCCTAAGAGGAAGTTTCCATGGGGTGGGGACGAGAGAAGAGGGGTATGGGAGCTTGGCTTGTGAAAAGCCCCCATCATTAGCCCTCCCCTTTTGGCTAGAGGCATTCATGTCTCTAGCTCTGTTTCTTCTTCCGCTTAGCTGTAGGATTCGATATTGAGTTGCCTTCTGAACTAGCCATTCCATTTGGCCATTGGTGAGATTTCTGGGATATTCATGAATCTGTAACAGGTCGGAGTGATAACTTGTTCCTTGGAATAGTGTCAGTTGATTAAAGGGGAAGCCCATGGCTTCCAGAACTTTGTGCCAATGTCCTCCTGGATCCCAAGTGAAAAATAGGATCATTGTTTGCAGTGTCCGAACAATAAAATTTGCATGCCAAATTGGATCAAATTTGCAACCACCAGTAGTGAGAGGGGAAATGAGCATCTTGGCTCCTGCAAAGACAGAACTGAAAATTATGATTCCCAAGAGTGTACCAAGAATCCACCATATATGGCCGCCTTGTTGGTGTGGTGAGCTCAAGTTGTCTTCAGAGTCCTGCTTACTGCCATGACTAGAAAAAACCGCAAGCATATCATGCTTCTTTTGGGTGTGCTCAAACATGTCAGCTTCCTTTATTGATGCTAATAGCAAGCCACCTACCTTGCGGCTTAAATACGAGGGTAATCCACTTACCTTTCTCCAAAGAGAGGATGCACTATTTGTAAAAAATTGTACCAAATTACGAAGGAGGTCTTCATTCTTGCATTCTATCAGGCTTTTGTCTATCCATGGATCCTTTGCTCTTATCTCCATGCTGATCTTCTCTCTATATGTTATAGCAGCTAGCCATAGCCATAGGTCTGATGCATCCCATGCAAACACAATGCTGTGTTGTGGAGGAGTTTGGAACATCCTTAAAAGGTTGGCAACATATTGATCATCAAAATTACTATGAACATCCTCACATAAACTGGAGGCATTACCCATCTCCAAGTTTATAACATCTTTCAGTAGACTAGAGGCATTACCCATCTCCAAGTCTATAACACTACACAATAAAATCTTGCTCGGCTGCCAAGCCTCTAGAGAAATATCCAAATCCAAACCTTCAGTCATACTTACCTCTTTGTTATGGTCCTCTAGTGAAACTGCCTTGATGCAAGATTCCTTTAGCTTGCTACACTGTCCTGGGTCCATGCTGGTGCACAGGCTTCCGTTTTCAAAGCCCTCCCCTTTGCTTGATATGTTGTCCACCTTCTGCAAAGCCTTGCTAGCAGGTTGTTCTTCCTCTTCTCTTGTATCTTTCATGACCTTTGCATTCCTCTTACTCTGACGAGGCCTAATCAACACTTTACACCTTCTTACCCTTACTGCCCAATGCTGTCGATTGATCGCTTTGGTGCCTATTTCATCCAAGGTTAAAGATGTACTCACATTTGTAACAAAATTTTCTTGACTTACCTCCCCCACCTGGGTAGCATCTTTTGATTCTTTAACCTCTTGTTCCACTGCTTCAGTTCTTTGAATAGTCTTCTTACTTAATCCTTCTTCTGTTACACTCATTTTGACCTCTTCTACAAGACCAATGATACTTGGTGTGCGGGTACCAATTGGTGGTGGGCGTAGGATGATTGTAAGTGGTGATTGTGGTGGTGGTTGCATTGGTGACTGGCGTCGAATTGGTGTGGCCAGCTGTGGTTGCACCGCTGGTGGTGTGATTTGAACAGGTGGGATTGGTTGCCTGAGTGGCGGTGGTCTTGATCTTGGTGGAGAGATCTGATTCTGTCTCCCCCCTCTATTGAAATTCTGCCTCCTCGGGTGTGGGCAGTAGTACATTTCATGGCCATCTTCCCCGTAGTTGTAATAGTGGTACTCTGGGTTCTGTCTTCGTTGTCCTCTTCCTTGTTCTGGGTTCCTGCCAGGTGCATGCCCTTGCTACACCAGATGCACAGATAAACTCTCTAGTTGGGTGGTGATACGACTCAGCAGGTCTTGCTCTTCTGATGCCTCCTGTGGTTGGACTCTATGATTGGCTGTTGCAGTCACTGGGTTGGTTGTATCGAGCTTGTTTTCTCTGACTCGTTTACTCTTGCTTGCATGCGTAGCTTCTTGTCTTTAAGGCGGGCTACTTCGACTGCCAACTCATATGTTGCAGGAAACCTTCCCTTCACCTTCTCTCTAAGCTGCGACCATAGACCAGCAATGAAACGGTCCTTCTTTAGGAAACTAGGCGCTCCTTCACCTTCCTCCAGCGATGCAACCCATCTCTCCCATAAGTCCAAAAATTTGGACTCGTAGGTGGCATACTCCAGCAGGCCTCCCTGCTTTAATTTTGTCAGTAACTGCCATAGCCTCTCCGAGGTTGTGCCTCCACCAAACCTCTTTACAAAAGTAGCCATTAACACATCCCATGAATTCTTGGTGGCCTAGGGCAATGCATTATACCAGGACTTGGCCTCTACTTTCATCAGTAGAGGAAAAATTCTAAGTCGTGAAGCATCATCATCTTTGTTGGAGACGATACAAGCAATGTCGAAATCATCCAAAAAGTCGGTGGTGAGATCCTCTCCCTTCTTTCCATTGAACGTGGGGAAAGAAACACTTGCCATGGTAGTGACTCAGGAAATTACAAACCTCTTTCTTTCTTTTTTTTTTACATTACATTTACAGTGCGGCTCATAGCAGCTTTTTTACAAGGGTGGGTGGATAGGTTAAAACAAGATAAAGATAGAAACATTAAAGGAATGATGGTAATCTAATATGGGGAGAATGATAGGGTTCGGGGAATTGAGGATTTCTCCTAGTACCGCTGCACCGAATAGGTGTACGATCTTCTGTTGGTAGAAGACTTTCCTATCTACATAGATATTCACATACATATGCTGCAAGAATCTGAACGGGAGTGCCGTTGGCCCGTTTTCCATCATGCACAGAGGATGAAATACTTACTTATACTCTTATCGTGCCACTGTTGATGAGTCGGCACATCCACAAGAGGTCGTCGCCTTTCATGGGCTCTACCTTTCCTTCGTTGCTCAGCATGTACGGGGTGATGGCGACGCGTCTGACCACTCCCAACCTCTTGGTTAACAACAATTGCAGGTAATTTCCGTAGTCGGCGTGTTGCATGAATTCTACTCCATTCAGTTGCAACTCGTCCCCAGCCCACTGGGTTTCTCCCGTGGTAGAGAGCTTCTTCAGGATAAGTTGTACAGGGAGAGGAGGAAGATCCTCCACTCTCTTTCCAAAACAGCGAGAGCAGTAGCCGAACCACTCTTCTCTAGGACATGGGAATCCTCTTACCACTTCTTCTTCCGGATTGTCGAAGTAGATTGGTAGCACTCGCATGCGTCGTGCAAATCGGTAGGCGACCTTTCTCCGCTTAGCTTCGGATGACTTTCTCTTTGGCAAACTGGGTACAACCCGGCTTTCTGAGCTTGAAGCACTTGCTTGGCCAGATGCTTCTCCCTTCGGGGTCATGTGTTTCCCGGGGTCATGTGTTTCCAGATTGGCTTATCTTCTCCTTGCCTTTGGCTCGAGCAGCCCCTTTAGGCCACTTTGGAGTAATAACTTTGACTGTAGTTTCATTAGGGAAAAGAGGTCTCACCATTTCCTCTCCTTCCTTGATGTGAATGACTTCTTTGCGATGAATGTCGATGTAGATGACTTCAGCCCTTTCGCTGCCTTCGTTGCTGGCACTCATTGACAGTGTGCCGTGGTTGACAACAGTGATGGCACTTCACCGACCTCCCACCTGATGCTCTCAATTTATAGTTAGAACGAGCGACACGAGATGGAGAATTTACCTCTTGAATGCTGACGACACTACAACCTGGCAGTAGCACCTCAATGAAGGCGGCTAGTGCCTCCTTCTTCTCTTCTTCTTCCGTCCTCCAGTTAAAAAATTCCTTCAACCATTCGTCCATGATTGATAGTGGACGTCACTTTCAGCATTGTAAACTGAAGGGTCTTAGAAAGCCCTCCTCAGTGGGGGCACCAAATGACGGGAGCAAAGCGAACCCCGAACCCCCGATGGCCTCTAAAACACCGGGGACCGAATGGAGCGCCTCGAGCCTGTCATGGTAAAGCGAACAGAGGGCACCACCTAACTTCAGCGGCTAGGACGCAAACAACACACCACCATAACAAAGTTTTCATCCAAGAGAGATGGATGTTTGGGAGTAATGATGAAGAGGAAAGGGAATGAGATCAAGTGAGAGAGAGAGAGAGAGAGAGAGAGAGAGAGAGAGAGAGAGAGGGAGGGGGTATAGCTGCTTAGTACTTAGGCATCACAAAAGGATGGCGAATCCGCACACCCTTCACACATACACAAGCTCACTCCAAACACAAGATTAGGTGGCGATTCCGCACACCTCACATGGTCAAAACATTGCAAGAAAACATACTCACAAAACCTCAAGATTTATTTAGAGAATAAGCCGATAAAATGGGGAGCATAGGGTAGGGGAATGAGAAGGGAGAGAGTGGTAGAGCACATGGCGGATAGGTGGGAGTTGATGGCGAAGACTCGCACGAGGGTTATGGCCATCATCCTTCATTTAGTTGCCTGTCATCTTCCATAGCCCAAGGGTGTAGAGGTCATGCTCAAGACGAGCATGGTGATTGCGGTGATGGTGATGGTGTGGGTGTGTGTGTGTGCACTAGGCACACAAAGTGCATAGTGTACTCTTTGGTGATGTTGTGTGTGTTTTTAGTGTGATGGTGACCCCTCTTTATATAGGGGAGGAGGGGGGAGAAATTCTAGAATTTAGAAATGAAGAAATCATTATCTACATAGGCCATGTGACTGTGGGCCCCACTTGTCTGGCTGTGTGTATATGTGCCAGAACAGCAGTCTCATGAGAGAGAGACTAAGAGAGAGAGAGATGGGTCAATGGAAAGTGAGAGGTGACATGGAGAATAAAGTAATTACAAGAGGGGAGAGAGGGGAGTGTGTTCAGAGGTGAATCTGTGTGCAGATGTGTGTGAACACAAGAAAATCAGGTAACCACTGGGTGGGGATGGGTCTGTGGGCACCTTTTTCAGTGAAACTGAGTGTGTGTGAGTGTGGGGGAGGCCATCTGGCTACAAGATAAGAGAGATTTTGAATTTTAGAGAGAGAGGGGGGTATTTGGATCATGGGAGAGTGTAGGAGAGAGAAAGGGGGGGTGGGGTATACTATTTTGGAAGATAGCATAAGTTGCATGTGAGTTAGGGTGCATTATTGGTGAGTTAGAATGCATTATTGGTGAGAGGTGGGGTAGCTTGAGGAGAGAGATAAAGGAGAAAGGACAAGGGGAAGAGAGAGGGGGTTGACCTTTTGAGTGGAGGAGAGGAAAAGGGACACATGGCGGGACATCAGTGAAGAAAAAGGAGGCAAGGTGGGGATGGGCTTCCCCGCAGGCATGAGGTGGCCTATTTTACCTTTCTCATATATTTACATAATCATACTTTTTTTTTTTTCTTACTTTTCCAATGCCTTTTATCACTCCCTCCCTAAGAGGAGGTTTCCATGGGGTGGGGACGAGAGAAGAGGGGTATGGGAGCTTGGCTTGTGAAAAGCCCCCATCACCACCTCTTGAACAAACATCACAACACATGGTCCCTAGGGCCCAAAATGTTGTTCAAACAACACCCTTACCACCTTCAGTGCTATGACCACAACCACCACATCTGAGAATCACTTATGTGAATCAAGTGGGTTGTGAGTCATCTATTGCTTTTTTGGAAGGCTGTGAGGAAGATATAGACCCTAACATTGCCTATGGTATTGATGCGCTTGAAGAAAGTCCACAATATTACATGGAGGACTATTGGGGGCAAGTCAAACCTATCTATCAAGTAGCTGCTCTTGCTGCAAGAGGCCAAAATATCAATTACACTGCCAAGAGACCACCTCTTCAATGCTATGAGAGTGGAGGTCCACATCGTGTGACCGAGTGTCCTATTAGGCTACAAAAGAACATCACACTAATGCAAACCAATCAAGCGAGCATGTCTACAATGCGATACTCATGTGTGATCGATGTGGCATAGATCATTTGATTGCCCAATGTCCAAATAATCCAAATGCGCCGAAGATCATGCCATTAAACTTGATTGAGGTTACCGAGGAGCCATCACAAAGTACACATGTGTTACCAGTAAACGTACTCACATGATCAATTCTCCAAAAATAAAATTATATTCTTGAAGAAAGAGACACGGCATCAATTGCCCAATCTTAGAAGAAGAAGAAAACACGAAGGAAGAGATCGCAAAAAGCAACGAAGTCAGACCCCAGTTCAAAGACCAACATAGGGACTAGTGACGACCCTGTATATATGAACAACGCTGAAGAGGATTCTCATTCAGGTGAAACCACGGAGACCAAAACGACCACTAAGAAAGAAACCAACAAGGAATATCATCATGAGTCACAATGGCTAGGATCCAAGAAGAAGATAGGAACTTATCCAAACCCTACAGAGGAGATCAAGCATCAAGCAATTAAGGAGTTTGGTAGAAGATACCCAAAGGGATCTAGAACCAGCACCTAGGCAGATCTATATTACAGACACATTGTTCCCTACGCAAAAACAACCTCAGAAAGTCCATAGACCCCTAGCCATACCTAGTGTCATCCAAGAAGAAAGTGACTTAAAGTCATGGGAAAGTGTGTGTACTCAATTCTTGTTGGAAAAAATGTTTATAGAGGGACTACTTGACCCTATCAAAGAAATGGAGATTCCATCTTCCCCATGTCAAGGGACTGAAGCCCAAAAGGTGCCATTAAATATTGTCAAATTGATGGATTTCATGGCTTCAGAAGTTAGAACCACCATCGTGTCCAAACTATATGGAGACCCTCATCTATTCTTAAGCTTTCCTCAATGGAGAACTGAATGTCGGGCTACCACAATTTTCACAGATGGATGGAGCTAGGGAGATGCCAATAGAGGAGGAACACTTAGATCCACAACCCAACCTAGATGAGAACCCTATTGTAGAAATACATGTTAACAAGTTGGGACAATACTTTGAGGGCGATGAATACAATGCAACCATATCGATCACTACCAAGGGATTAACTGTGAAGGGAATCCTTGATGGTGGTGTTGGGGTTATCATTGTGACTAAAAATTCCTGGGAAACTATGGGAAGATCTCACCTTGGGACCACAACCATAGTAGTAAAGATGGCCAATGGGTGTATTGTTAAACGTATTGGGATGCTAGAAGATCTCAAGGTCAAGGTCTTTGGACATAAATAAGAAATATCTTCATTGTTATGGATTTTTCCAAGCACACTATGGCGTTTGAGATGATCTTAGGACGTCCTTTCATGAGGGAAGCAAAAATGGTGCATGACTAGTCTAAAAACCATGTCTAGTTGCAGTTCAAGATTCTGTCATTCAAGTGGATCTTGTAACGGGTCGATCAAATTCTCTAGGAAACAGATTTATAATTTATCATAGATCTTACACCACAATTCACTCGGTCCCATTGCAGTATTGTTACACATGTAAAGTGGACACTGATGTTGGGGAAGATTCTCCTTATATGGATGTACTACCTGGGATGACTAAGTCGGACAATGTGGATTGGGTCCACTTAGCAGCAACCATAGACACTTGGGAAAACAAGGGGACGACCTGGGTAACACCTGAGGGGGATAAAATGCCACCACTCGTACCCTTAAACATGCTAGAAGCAATGCATATAGCTTCTGATGACCTACAAGATAAAGGTTTGACTGGCATTGGAACCATTAGCGTCTCACAAGACTATAGCCCACATGATTTGGGGTCAGATCATCAATTGAATTTGACTCTAAGGACGAAGAATCTGCGTTAAATCTTAGTGCAAATGTGGGGACAAACCATTCAGGGCCCAGTGGTACCCTAGATGACAATCTATCCAAGGGAGCAAAGGACACAAGTAGCGATTCATCTAGTGACTCTTCACTAGAGATCAGCCATAATCGAAAATTAGACAAGAAGAGTAAGAGATATAAGAGGCGATGATATCGAGCAAATGTGCATGCTAGAATAATTGAAAAGAAAGCATCCAAAGAACACGCAGAGCTTAAAAAGATCCAAGTAAGAGTTGAGGCTCGAGAAAGACAACAATGTCTTAGACGCCAACGAGAGGCTAATCTGGGAATCACGAAATCCTTTTTTGAAGACACTGATGATGATTCATTGGAATCTGAGCCACCTCTATGATATCCAATTGAACTAAATAGACTCTATGGGAGAGTACTATATAACGCATTATTGGATATTGGAGCTCAATATAATTTGTTATCCTATGGAGTTTGGTGTCAGCTAGGAAAACCACCCCTATCCACAAGCACCATCCAAGTCAAAGGTGTCAATAATAAGAAGACCACTATTTTTGGAATGCTGCACACTCCTATTATTTATGACAATGGAACCGTGGTTGAAAGCTTTTTGGTCATTCCTATTGGTACTATGGAGGGTGATATAAACCTAGGGCGCAAATGGATGTCTGCAGTCAAATGTAATATCGATTGGGAGACAGGGAGTATCACGACGTAGAAAAGAACTCATGACCCTATAGCTCAAGGAATAACACTTGAAATTTCACCTCTTCATAACACAAAAAACAACAAAATATTGCCAATCCAAAAAGTCACAACATCCTTGCCAGTAGCACAACCCTCTAAAGCTTCAACTTCCATGGCTACGACAAACAGTGCTACTTCAAAGGCCCACGTGATCTGACCAAGGGTACATATCAATGGGTCCCCAAGGTATCGTAATCGGACCCCCTATGGTTCAAGTTAATTCACAATGGAAACCTCGAAGGAAGGCATCCACTCAGGGTAAGAATGTGAAAACCAAATCATGTTGGATTTCCAAACAACTATTAGAAGCCCAAGGCTACTATGATGCAAATGATCAAATTTGGGTACCTAAACGTAAATCGTGTCCTTCCCTATCCACTACAAAACCATGTGAGTCAAACCTTGTGATTCCAAAGCCGATGGAAGACCGTGCGAAGGGAAAGATCACAAAATGCTACACACCTATTGTTTGGAGGTGATAACAACATACAAGTGCCCACCCAGTCAAGGCGCCTGTTGGGTCATCCGGCCAAAGTTTTGATGTGGTCACATTATTTTTCCGATGTTTAATACATCAAACCCTGTAAAAGCCTAATGACAATCGTCTATGTCAAGTCTAAGTCAAAGATGTAATTTTTCCAACGATGTATGTAAAGGTCCATGAGAAGTTGGCCGCCGGCCACTTTAGAAAGCCCTAGGTATATAATACACTAAGGTTAGTGGGAAAGGGGGATTATTTTTTGAAGATAAGGGACTATTGTGTTATGCACAAAGAGCTACCTCATTGCTCCAACTTGTAATCATCGCTTCTGTGGCTACGGTAATCCAAATTCAGTTTTGTTTCTTGCATTGTGTTCCTCTTACTCTGCTCTTTCATTCAAGTGTAAGCATTCAAGATTCGGTGAAGGTTTCAAACGCATCCGTTTAGGCCTTAAATCCTTGTTTCGAGTGTTTATATGCGTATTTTATGTTGTTTTGACCCTAGGAGAGGCTTTAGGGATCCAAAAACGACCCTTTATGATCATCCGTTTACTGTTTTTGTGTACTATGGTACGAACGATCGCGATCTTTGTACCTCTCCAGAATGTTGTGACAGTGATAGGATATGTTCCTGATAGTCCTTTGTAGCTTCCCTTCAAATTTCATGCGATTCCAATATGATTTGCATGGTAAACGGGCGTGATGACTGTAGAGTTGTGTAGAAGGACATAGGCAGATTACTTGGCTTTAGTGCGTTTGATTTGCTTGTAGAGTTAGTAGTTGCATCTCTTTGAGTTCACTTCATTAGAATTGACACCCTAGTGAGTTTCCATGCCTCATCCGAGTCGCTTCCCGTGTATCGATAATTTTATGTTGATGCTTGAGAGCTATGCTATGGACATCCGTCGCGGCGACCCGCAAACATTGGCGCCGTTGCCGAGGAATGAATCTTAGGTAAGGAATGAATCTTAGGTGATGAGTGACCGAGTGCATATTCAGAGTTTTCTTATTGTTCCAAAAGATAATTTCCATTCCATTTACATTTCAGTGAAGCATCTAGACAGGGGTTTAGTGCTTAGTGGAGTCTAGGGTCGGTGGATTGGCTAGATCCACTCTTGGGAGATATAGGGAGTTGTGAGTGAGGTTGCTTTAAGCATTTTTTCTCTTCAAATTTCTTTGTATTGATTGAGTACTGATCCATCATCCGTTTTTTATCCTGTTTGTTTTGTTCGATTCATTTTCTTATGTTCTTTCATTTCTGTACTTAGGAGTAGGATAAGTAAATCACATTTTAGTCAGATTTGGGACAAAAGATAGAGTCAAAAACACCAAAAAACCATAACTTTGGAAAAAGGGCCATAAGACTTTGAAATTAGAAAATCTGACCAAACAGAGCTGAAATTGATTCAAATCACAAAGTGGTAGCACCAAACACTGGGAAATACTTGTCAAAGAGAGCCTGTAAAATTTCATCAGATTTGGCTCTGGTATTACGATCGCATCGGTGTACCTCAGTGTCAAAATTGTACAAGATTTGACATGTGCCTTCCTGATAAGATTATAATCAAGTTTGTCTAAAGCAACCACACCCAAAAACATCAAAAATCAAGGAAATCATGCCACTTGGGTAAAACTAGCCTGACAGACCCAGAAACTGTAAAATCTTGACATTTGGTGATCCAAATGCAAAAAGACTTGGGGGATAGCCTTAAAACATCAGTGTCTACAAGCATACCAAATTTGGTCTAATTTGGGCTCCAAACTACGATCGCGATCGGTGTACCTAAGTACTAGATTTTGACCAGATTTCATCTATGGAATCCTCAGGTGTATACAAACATAAAAGTCTAAAGGACCTAGAGCCAGAAACCTCAAGATACCTATCAAACCATTTGAATACAGATCCAAGTCAAAAACTGCTAAACTGGCATAGAAATTGACTTTCAGTAGACCAAAACACATCAAAACTGGGAAGAAACCATACAGAAGGATAACCTGTACACATGACAACCCCAGATAGCTTCCAAATCCCAAATCAAGCACCAAAATCAGATCAAACTGACAGATTCTGGAAAACAGAGACTTCCAATCAAGAAATGGTAAATTCTTGACTTTTTTGAGTCCAAATACAAAAGTGTCTGGTAGGTAGTCTTAAAATAGCCTAGTGAACAAGCTGGTGAAGTTTCATCCAATTTGGGCTCCAAACTACGATCGCGATCATTGTACCTCAGTGCCAGATTTTGACCAGACTTTACCCACACATACACCTAGGTTATATAAGATACCAGGAGTTTTCAAAATTCAAAAAAAATCACCAAAATAGCCAAAAACAGCAGACAATCAGGAAACCACTGCAGTAGACCAAGATCTGGTAAAAACTTGACTTTTTCTTGTCCAAATTCAAAAAGATTTGGGGAGTAGACTGTACACATCATTGTCTACCATATCCAGAAGTTTCATCCAATTTGGGCTCAAAACTACGATCGCGATCGGTGTACCATAGTGACATTTTGAGTTGAGACTTGGTGAGTAGGTAGCTGATAACTAACTAGACAAACAACTTTCTCAAAGAACCACGGTCAAAAAACCAAAAGACAGTTGTCAAATAGGGAAAACACTGATCACTGATCCTTCAGACCAAAATTTTGGGAAAATTCAAGTTTTTGTGATCCAAATGCAAAGTGGGTTTGGAAATAGACTAATCATACCCATGTCTATCAACTCCTAAAATTTCATGCAAAAAGGAGCTGGTACTACGATCGCGATCGGTGTACTATAGTGACATTTTGGACTGAAATTTTATGAGTAGGTAGCTGACATCTAGTGCAATATATTTTCCAAAAGGAGCAAGGTCAAAAAAGCGAAAGAAAGTGGTCAAAAGTCCTAGTTACACAATCAGGCCAATAACCGCAAAACCACCTGGGATTTGGGTTTTCATTGGTCAAAAAATCTCCAAATTCAAAAATACAAAGACACTTGGTATCAAGACATCAAGGGCTAGCTACTGTGCAAAAATCTTCCAAATCTGTGACATGGGGTCAACGATCGCGATCGGTGTACCTTTACATAGTGAGGGTATTTGACTTCATAAGTTTGTAGATCTACTTGAGTACATCCCAAATCTCAAGTTTGAGTGAAAAATACCCTCTGGAAGCCAAGATACAAGCCAAAGTTCCTGGGTTCTGGTCTTCAGACTGTTTTGAGTGCTGTTTCAAGTGCAGTTCACTAAAATTGCTCTAACTTTTGATAGACAACTCCAAATTGAGTCAGGTATGGCTAGGAAGAAAGCTTGCGGGCAATGTTGGGTTCAAGCCCTTGTCGGTCATCTATTTGTGGGAAACTCCCTTGGAGCATGCAAAGGAGAGTTAAAATAGAAGTCAAGTTGTTTTTGCATGGCTATCTAAAAGCCTCTTATATATGTAGACATTTCACATAAGAAAAATATAGGTAGCGTGTTCTTTTACTTCACAAAAAACTGGGTTGAATCTCTCTCTCTCTCTTGTCTCGCCTTCTGCTGCATCTCCACCTGCACCACCATGCATCCCCCGTAGTTGCAGCACCAACAACTGGTATCAGAGCTTGTCATCGGCTTTGGCTCGACTTAGCGCGCGGGAACCGCTGTCTGCAAAGGGGAACATGAAGCAATCGACCTACATCAAAACGAGCACGCTCTACATCAGCATGAACGCCCTGGCTTGAGAAGCATTTGTCTACACTGTAGCACCTGCCAATTCGGCCTCTTGAGCATGTTGTGAAGCAAACAGTAATCGGCACTGTCGCCTGCAGAGAGTTTGCCATTTCTGGTTTTTTTTTATTTCCTATTTATTAAACTGTCCCCTTATTTGAAGTCTTTGCATTTAAGTGAGAGCCCATTCACACCTCGCAAGAGCATCCACATCCTTTGGTGCTCAGTCATAGCAGATAGACAGGTGGTTTTGAAGGCTTACATAACACTAAAAATTTCCAAATTGACAGCATATTGGAAAGTTTTTATTCAGAGCTTATAAACCCCAATTTGAACGGCAACTAACACAAAGTGGTCTTCAACGTTTTAGCTCTGAAAGCTGGTGAGAGCGTAGCATCATATCAAAAGGACGCTCGTTTTTAGCTATATGTGCAATAACCAACAACTACCACCCTCGTTACCAAGCTTCTTAAAGACTTCAATATGACATCAAAAGTCGACAAATTCAATGGATCCGGCTTCCACACTTGGCAGATCAAAGTTAAAGGCTATTTGATGCGGAAAAACTTATGGAACATGGTCAAGCCTCTCGCAGCCGATGAATCCAACACATCTGCTGCAGTTACAAGGGCACTATCTGATGAGCTACAGAGGAAAGACGAACAAGCTTTTGGTATCATTCTAACTTCCTTAGAAGATGATTTTATTCATTATTTGGAGGATGTCAATTCTTGAAGTGCTTCCTGGATAAATTTAGAGAAGCTTTTCGGTGCCAAAGCTAAGTATTCAAAAATGAGTTTAGAAATGGAATTATATTCCATCCGCATGCGTGAAGATGAAAATATTGCAGCTTTAACCAATAGACTGAAGAGTATTAGAACTCAACTTGTTTATGTCGAAGCTTCAGTACTAGAAGAAGATCTCATAGCCATTTTGTTAAAAAGTTTGACTGACAAATTTCATCAGATTGTTACTATTTTAAGAGAGAAAGATCCGCTGCCCTCCTTGGATGGTATCATTAATTCATTGTAGGAAGAAGAACGCAGGGTACCTAGTACCAATTCTACTATCATTCCCAGTGCATATACAGTCTCGAATGCCGTATTCCCCACCAGTTCTTATGATACTTCCAGTGCATATGCAGTCACTAAATGTGCTGCTACAGCGCAGCTTCATCTCGACCATTCAATGGAACCAGAACTTGTGCCATTTGTGGGCGCAACAATCATCAAACGAAAGACTGTTTCAAGAGAAATCCTTGTGTTCACTATGGTAAAACAAATCATCCGTCAAATAAGTGCTTTAAAAAGGGTAAAACTCAAATTCATGTGGTTGAGGGAGACACTGAATCTCCAATATATTCTGTTGATGAGGAAATTTATTAGATCAACTCTTTTCATGTTGTTTTTAGTCAAAATAAATTGTATGGGTTATAGACACTGCCACAAAAATAAGTGGTAAGACCTCCCAATTTTTATCAATTCTCAACCCTTTTTTGTTGCACTCCCATGAGGTTACTGGGTACACCTTAAACCTAAGGTTTGGCAGTGAACCAAAAACTCCACTTTTGGTAGCTACATATTTGACCTACACCCTATCTGTTCAAGGGAGGGTTACTGACCTAGCACCAGGTTATGGATAAACCAAAAATCCTTGGTTGTGAGAAAACCTAAAACTCACGGTTGACGAGTATACCAAAAACTCGAGGTATCATGAGTTGCTTGTCTAGTTCGGGCTTGAGGGGGGGATTGTTGGGTTCAAGCCCTTGTTGGTCATCTATTTGTGGGAAACTCCCTTGGAGCATGCCGAGGAGAGGTAAGTTAGAAGTCGAGTTGTTTTTGCATGGCTATCTAAAAGCCTCTTGTATATGTAGAAGTTTCACATAAGAAAAATATAGGTAGCGTGTTCTTTTACTTCACAAAAAACTGTGTTGAATCTCTCTCTCTCTCTTCTCTCGCCTTCTGCTGCATCTCCACCTGCACCACCATGCATCCCCCGTGGTTGCAGCACTAACAGGCAAAAGCACACACCTAGACCTGGTTTTGGTTTTAGAGCTGAATTTTTCTAGGGTTCCTAAATCCAAACTTTTAGGGTACCCCAAGACCAGTTTCCAGACACCAAAAAGTCATAAATTCCTGACTTTTGAGAGACTTGACCAGGGGCAAAAAGGGATTGTGTGCACTAAGCCAAGGTGTTCTTATCAAGGAACATCTTGAGAGTATTGAGTGAGGCTTAAACATGACAACTCATCCATCATTAGGGTTTCCCACTCAACTCAGAGCTATGCCACCTACACAAACAGCCAGAAATACTGCAACACCTATAACAAGAGGGTGGAGACAAGACCATGAGGCTTGAAGGGGATCAGGGAGCACCGCAGACGGAGAGTGAGAGAGAGAAGGAGACACACACACGATGTGGGTGGGGAGACTGTGAAGTGGCAGCTCCCCCTATACAGTATACTCACTATAAGTATAGGGTAACAGTGGGCGGGCGCCCATGACCTGGGCGACCGGTAAAGGCACATAGGCCTTAACCCCAACAACCTCCCACTTAAAGGCCAATGTGCCTTTAAGCAAGATCTACTAGTGTACAACTAATAGAAGGTGAGATATTCTCTCAACCTATGTCCACTAACTCTCGATGAGCTAGTGCATCCGGCTCTACTGATAGACAAACATTCCGCTGTGGAAGCCACACAGAGCTAGCTCCAAGCTCTGCAAAGAGTCTACAAGAGCTCATGCACTCCTGCAAGTATCGGTTCAATACCTGCAAACCTCCCCTATGCTCTATGTCGAGATCAGTCATCGAACAACTAATCAACCCTGCTGCAAATGCTCCCACTACAGCTGCTATGTCAGGCCTCGAGATCAGCATCTTGTACATGAGGACACCGAACGTTGATGCAACCCTGGCAACCTCTGCCACCTCCAACTCAGAACTCAACTCATGGCAATCATGTCCCCTATCATAGAGACCATGGCACTTTGACTCCGAGCTTTGGAGTGACTCCTCGTGCCCACCACATATCACATTTGTACCAAGAGTATCCATCTGTCCTGAATCTGCATCAAGCTCTGGCATAAGCATATCAAGAAATGACTCAACAATAGCCGACATCTCAGCATCCATGTGAGTCATCTCTGTCATCACCTCTGATGACTCATCCTGTTGTGACTCACTAGAGCTGTCCCGCTCCACCTGTGCATCCGTAGACGCAACCTGCACAACAAGGTCACTGCTCTGCACTCCATGCAAAGCATCCTGCAACCCACAAGAAAAAGAGACTCGCCTACTCTCTTGCTCTCTACCTGGCTCCATGATCACAGAGACAACACCGTCTCTCATGTGATCCACATGAAATGGGTAACCTGTACCACTCCTGGCACCTCTCGCAATCACTAGCGAACCCAAATGCATCAGAAAATCTCTCTCTCGTAGCAAAATCTGACATCCACAATCTCTAAGCTGACCAATCGAGATCAAACTCACTGTCAAATCTGGTACATAGCGCACATGTCCTAACAAGTAAGATGCACCACTCGGTAATGACAGTCTCACATCTCCTGTACCTACTATCGCATGCAACGATCCATCGGTCAAACGTACACTGCCAAGCATCCCGCTAGAATAGCTACAAAACCATTCACGATGCGGCGTGACATGAAACATAGCATCTGCCTCTAGCAACCACTGCGAAGGGAGTGCACTATCCACATGTATAGCATCTCGTGCATAGCTCAAGGTAAAAGTGACATCTCCGTCACTAGTATACTCCGACACTACATCTGCCTCAACTGTCAAAGCAACTGAGTCCATGGCATCACTACATACATCTCTGAGACTGCCATGTCTCCTACGATGTCGCATACGATGAAAACAGCGCCGTCTAACATGTCCAGAATGACCACAATACCAATATGTCACCTGTCGCTATGCTCGTGAATGTACATGTCTCACACGAGTCCATGATGACTCAGATCTATCATACATATCATGTAATCTGCGCCAAAGTGCTCTCGAAGTAGTCTCATACATAACAAGAGCATATACAGATTTCGCAAGGTGCAAAGAGAGTGTAGATAGTGTCATCTTCTCTAGCTCCTGCCACTGATCGTCAGACATGTTTGAAGGTCTACCTGCATCACCACTCAATGGTCGATGCAACCCTCGTTGTGTCAATGCATCAAGCATACACTCTCTCCATGCTACAAAGTTTGACCCATCAAACATGCACATTTCGGAGAGATCATAATCTGAGCGATCACCTGTCTCTGCCATGAGCACAATGTAGCAAACTAGAAAGCAAAACCACCTCACCAACAACACCTGGAAATTTTCTACAAATATGGCCAGAAACACAATGTAAAACCTGTGAGACACACTCCAAAATAGAGTTCCCGCAATGTCAATACAAGCCTCGCATGCTCTAGTATCACACTGCAATCTGTGAGCTAATCACCAAGCCCACACTGTGCGGTATCGATGCATACACACACACAAATCTCCCACCTGCAGAGAACACCGCACGCAAATGCTGAGTGCAACCTGCAATCTCTACCTAGATCGCATAAATGATACGCATAAAACTCCTGGGAAAATTTTGCCAGAGTTTCGTCAGTAAAACGGCCACAAACCCAGTAACCAAACTGACTGCATGCTCAAAACCATGAGCAACCAAAGCGCATCAAACCGCACTCCAAATTCATGCACCAATCTCCACACTTTGCATACATCATTGCAAACACCTGCAAATCTAGTACACAAATATCTGCTCTACCTGTGACTCCCAAAAAACATGCTCGAGGCATACATTGCCAAGCTCAAAATGCAATCACATTAGTCTCCCTGAGCATCAAACCACATAAGGCATACATCGTATCCTCCCACCTGTGAGGAAACTTGCAGCAAATATCACTCTCACATTTGAGAGCAAACCATGTGTGGAATCCTCGACACACGATAAACAACTGCTACTGTAAAAAATTCAGCGTTCAGAATGTTAAAATTCTGATATGACAAGTGCGTCCGGAGCATACCAAAACCCCAAGATAGACTCCTGGATCACATGTATCTGAGTCCGGGTGTGAAAGCTATGCCAAAAAAACTATTTTCGGCCCAAAAACGCAGCAAAAACTTGCTGCTGCTGCGGAAATTTCAGAGGTCAAAATCAGCTCAAATGGACATCACCATTGCGTCCGGAGCGTGCCAAAGCCTTAGGTTACACCTTAACCTTGCATAAATCGCATTCCGTATGCAAAAGGTATGCAAAAAACACTGTTTTTGGGGCCCGAAAAATGACCTGCGAAAATGAAAATCTGCATTCTTCCTGCAAGTATGGCTGCAAATAACCATACACACTTGCAATACACTCTTCCCTGAAGCTTGGGAATGCCCCTCAAGCTTCCATGAGCACAGATCTGGTGGTTGCTCACCGATCTCAAGCTTCCACCGAAAGCGAGCTCACCATAGTCGAAAGCTCACTTCTCTGTAGCACTCCATCTGTCGCGAAGCCAAAGCTCTGATACCAATTGAAGGGCATCGGGGAGCACCACAGACGGGGAGTGAGAGAGAGAAAGAGACACACACACGATGTGGGTGGGGAGACTGTGAAGTGGCAGCTCCCCCTATACAGTATACTCACTATAAGTATAGGGTAACAGTGGGCGGGCGCCCATGACATGGGCAACCGGTCAAGGCACATAGGCCTTAACCCCAACAAGGCTTATCAATCATATCAAGCAAAACCTCAAGGCATGGCTCATGGATATTTTTCAAGTGATCATGTAGCTCACTGGAAGCCAAACCAATTAACTAAAATGCGGGAGCTTGGAAGAGCAAAAGTGGAAATTGCCGAAGACTTAGAGGAGGAGAAGCATCCTCTAATCAACACACCCAATGTGAGGTTCATCAAAACCAATGAAGCCACGAGAGTTCTAATGGATTACACTTATGATGGCCTTTATAGGTTACATATTGGGGATCAAAACAACTTCTATAGAATGTTTAAATTCCATCATTGAAGAGTTGACAGACTACAAGAACGTCTATGCCTTCACATACACAGATGACCAGGGAGTGCACGGTTCTAATGGTAGATAAGTATGGACGAGAGTACAAACTTATCAGCCCAATTGAGCTAGAAAGATATACATACATGGGTACTCCAATCTCTGCTTACTACTTTCAACCGAGTGTAAGCGTACCAAGGTTTTTTGAGACTGATTTGCAAGATGCTAACATTGAAACTATGGAATCAAATGGACCTCAAACATCCAAAATAGCTATTCACGAGGAGTGTAGCTCCTACCTCATTGAGTGGAACCAGGAGACCACCAATTAGACTTACGAATCCATCAACATTTCCAAAACATGTCTCGAAGGGGATTCCACTAGGATTTGCTCCAAGACGAGAAGAAGGAACCAGGGATGTCTTTGTGAGAGACCCCAGCACGCTAAGATACATGGTTGAACCAGAACCGATGAGACCATATCAATTGGCCAAATGTGTCAAGATGAAGTATGATGGATTAAGGGATCCATACGTACATGCATCCTTGTTCAAACAAGTGTTAAGAACCGAACAAGTATTTTATTCTCATACACAGTATGAGGGATTTGGCTTAACCTTGGAAGGGATAGCATTGAATTGGTTCCAACCATTGGACAAAAATGCCTTCTCAAACGTTGAACAACTGTTGCAAGAATTTGTTGTGGAGTTCTCTAAAAGGGGAATCAAGCATAACACAGTGTCCCAAATCTATGTATTCAAGCAAAAAGAAGATGAGAGAGTGAAGGAAGCATCGCTACGCTTCAAACAATATATAGAGAGATGTCCGGAACGTGAGTTACCACAGGATGAAAGATTATCAATTCTCTTCATAGAGGGTTTGAAAAATGAAACTCTCAAGAAAGATTTGCACTTAAAAGGATGTACTTCCTTTGAACAAGTCACGAGAGAAGCGTTATACCTAGTTGACAATTGTAAAGCCTATGGCGAGGAAATTGGTGATACAAAGATCACTATGGATAATGCTCCTTTAGCATCTAGTGAAACCAACACAAGGCAAGTGGTTATGTCTCAATTAATAACCAACCTAGATGAGCTAGCAGTGCAAGTAGCACAACGAATAAAATGGTGTGCCATTGAGCAAAAATGGACCAATCATGAGATGAGTGAGTGCTACTATAATCAAACCTACACGAGGGGGATACTATTTGGACATCAAATAGAAAAACAAACGCCATTACCAAATCATCCATTATTTCAAAATAGGGTTGATTCAAGGGCTTTACAAAGAGCTGAGGTATCATAACCTAGGCTAGGGCAAGAACCTATGAGAAAAATATATTCATTGAATGAGGACACTCTGATGTTCATAGCCAATCAAGAGCGTAGACCAGAGACCATTCTGGCTAAGCAAGAACAACCATCAATTGTGCCACCAGTGACTCAACAAGATGGACCATGCTACAAGTGTGGAGGTAATCATTAGGCCAATAATTGTTCTCGTGTAGAGATAATTGGATATTGTTTGGAGTGTGCCATTACACACGTTGTTTCAAATTGTCCAAAACACCCAAACAAACAGGAGAAAACAACAATGAATGTTGTGGGAGTGTTACCTTCTCCAAGTGGATCAGAGGCAGAACCCAAAATTCCTGTGAAGGTAGTGACTAGAGCCCAAGCAAAAGAAAATGTTGAGGACCAAGCTAATGAGGAGAAAGATCAACAACCCAAACAAGGGGAAGCAACTAGTGTGTCAGTGAGGACTGTGAGAAAATCTTGGAAAGCCAAAAAAGACAGAATTAAAGCAAAAACAATTACAAATCAAACCGCACTACAAACAAAATTACAAGAGACAAAGGAGCAGTTAAAACAAGAACGGGGGAAAAAAACGGTGGTGAGCGATAAGAAACCAAGGAAGGCATCTTCCGGAGGATCTGTGTTGGTAGACAAAGTCCTAGAGTCGTTAGATGCTTCACTGGAAGCATATGAGGCTAGATTGAAACCCAACCAAACCCTAGAGCAACGAGGGATGAAATATCCTCATGCTGAGGTAGAGACTGAGAGGTTGAAAATGTGTAAGGAATTGGTAAAAACTGCACAGGCAATGATGGAGCCTGAAGCACCAATTCCACCTCCAGAAACAAAACCAAAAAGTGTTGGATTTGAAATGCCTAAGGCAAAGGTTGTTGAAACATTAACTCAAAGAAACATTGAGCTAGAATCACAAAAGGATGTGCAAGCAAAGACTGCAACACAAGAAACCAACAACTTAGAAATTCAACTAGATGATCAAGTAGTGGCCAACACCACTAATGATGCAAGGTCAAGATCACAATTTATGGCACCTATCCCAGAGATAGATGAACCATGGCCAAATGAATTGTGGAAAGCAATTAGAAGTGCAAAAGATGAAAGTGCGACTTTCCAATCTGCACCCATAACTGAGGTCAATACAAGGCATGAAGTCTATCAGGGAGACATTCAATCTCTAAATGGAGATGCAGGGACGGAAGTTTCAATTGAAAGCAAACCAGAGTCCTTGAAGACATTACCCTCATACATAGGAGAACATGAGGTAGACTCAGAGACTAGAGTGGTGCCATCTCGGAGGAAAACCATATCCAAGATGATGGATACAAAGAGTATGCAAGAGTTGATGTCAGCTCCAATACAGTGCACCATTACTCTATCTGAACTGTTTAAGATTAGACCACATGTATGGGATGAAGTAGGCAACAATTTGGGGAAGATGGGATTAAAGATACCTCTTCAAGATCTACCCTCAAATGAACAATCAAACAAAACTCAACAAGAAAGTGCAAATGCTAAACCTGTGCCAATAAACAAGGTGGGGGAATATTGCGAAGGAGAAGAAGGAAACACCACCTTACCTATGGAATACAAAGGAGTTAAAACACTGGCTATACTTGATAGTGGGGCTAGAGTAGCCATAGCCACAAAAGGCATTTGGGAAAAATGGGGTAGACCAGCGCTTAGGAAAACTAGAATGAAGCTGCAACTTGCAGATGGATACACAGAAAAACCTCTGGGTATCCTAGAGTATATTATTGTTACTTCTTGTGGAATTGAATATTAGCATACAATTGCAATAGTAGATTTTGGAAAAGGGAACAATTTTGATATCATTTTAGGAAGACCATTCATGCGTCAACTTAAGATGGTTCAAGATTGGAGCTATGACTATATCTACTTGAGACATAAAAAGATCACCACAAAAATAAGCATAAAAGACCATAGCTATAGAGATGTGAATAGAACTCCTTTAGAAGAATTGACTATACTATAGTGAATGGGAAAGAGATACCTGCCTGGCTACATACCAAACAAGAACTTTGGATGTGTGGTGCTTCGAAGTGTGGAAGCTCAGTAAAGGAGGATTGCATCCTAGAAAGATCAATGGACGATGAAGCTTACATACCGGAACCATTTCCAGAGGAGTTATTTGAACCCTTTGGATGGGATCAAACACTGGCGACTCTTGATGTGTGTGTGATGAGGCGACCCTGACTAAATTCTATGATGAGGAAGGCTATGATATAACTCCCTTATTTACAATAAGGGTGTTGAAGGAAGCTAATGAAGTTTGTGAGTGTGAAAGCAGAAAAAGTGAGACAGATAGCTACATCCTGGAGCATGAGGCGAAATTGAAAACAAAGGAAGAATAGCAACCACAAGAATATGTCATTATTGACATACCTGAAGAAACAACAAAAGTTGTTTCAAGGAAGCCAACTCCAGACAAAGTGCAATTGAAAGAGGATGAAGGAGAAAAGCTTCCAAGTTCAATGGCAAATCTTCAACAAACACAAGATCAAAAGAAGAATAGGGACAAGGAAGAAGATGGACTATCTCTTACGATGATCAAATTCAATTTATGCGGACAAACAGGGCTCAAGGTTACATGTTCGGCCGCAATAGATCCAGAAGCAACAAAGAATCTAATGACTTATGGAACGTGGATCATGATGGGAAAGCCACCAATCAATGAGCTATAAGAAACAGTTTACACAAGTTCAAAAATGCCAATTCCTAGCTTTGGAGTGGCAGAAGTTGTACTCAAATTGAATACCGGGGAGTATAAAGATACTTTCCACATAATCAACTCCCATCATATCAAAGAGAGTCTGGTCCTGACAGAAAGCTGGAGGAACATCTTATTTCGCCAACAATCAAAAGCTTCAACAACAACAACGGTAAGACTCCATTAAGCTTCTCAAATCCATGCAGAGAAGAAATCGCCAACCATTGTGGAAAAAGGTAAAGCTAAGGTAAACATTGAAGTATATCAACCTTGCCAAAAGACTTTACCTTCAACAAGCTTCCATCAAATTTTCCACGAAGCCTCTACATCAAGAGCCACACCATCAGCAATGCAATGGAAACCAAAGCAAAAAGTCTATCAACCAAAGTTTCCATCACAAAAACGCATCCGGAAAAAGATGAAGAATGTCAACCAAGTGTTGGTATCCAAAGAGCACATCCAAGTCAAAGACCCAATTTGGATACATGAAACACGGGTTCAACCACAACAACAAAAGGTGATAGGGTGGGTAGCATCAAATGAGTCAATCATTGCTCAAGGCTACTTCGAAGGAAACATTAATGTTTGGGCCAAAAAGCCTAAAGTAACATCCTGGATGTACTCACCTCAAGAAAGAAGTTCTACAATGAGCAAGCCAAGCTATCAACGAAATAAAAACAACTCAAGCAGGAGAAAGAACAACAAAAAAGGACAGAAGAAAAGACCTTCCAAGAAAGCAACACAACAAGTATGGGTACCAAAGTCAAACTTCAACGAAGCTACCCAACACAAACAGATGCAGCAGCGGATGGTTCCCATCAAGCTACTTGAAGCACAAAGATTCTATGAAGGGAACACCCAAATATGGTTACCCAAAGTAGTTGCTCAACCTAGAGCCACTAAGACCAACCAAGTAGCAAAGGACCCCACACAAAGACAATCAACAACAACAAAGAGCCAATGGAGACTAAGCACAACCAAGGGAGAAACAACCTCAAAATGGATCCCTCGTCTTCTACTACAAAAGCAAGGCTTTTACAATGGTAATAGCCAAGTATGGATACAAAAGCCTAGTGTCCATCAGGTCAAGGGAGAAACTCATGAAGCAAGAACAAAGTGGGTCCCAAAACCACTGTTGAAAACTCAGGCTCCTCACAAAGAAGAAAAAGTAAAGGTACAACAATGCGGCCTCCTTACGGAACATCCCATGCAACAAAAGAAGCTAGAGGAGTCGAAGTATGCCAACTTACTTGAAAAGATGGTGGCATCCAAAGACCAACACAATGATAGAGGCCTTAATCTCAAGAACTTATGGCTTTGGGTTTCAGGCCATGAACAGGTAAGTCCAAGTCGCCATTAAAAATACATGGCATAAAAGTCAAGAGTCGGGCAGCTGAGCCACTAAATGAGCAAGGCATTAGTCCCAAAGCTTCAAGTAATATTCTCTGTGGTCTAAGAGTCTTAGCTATTCTAGGTACTGCTCAAGGTGGAGGAGTTGAGCATATTTATGTTGTGTCGCTCATGCTGGTATAGGTGAGCATAAGGGTCCAAATCTATGTATTTTAAGTTTGGTAAAGTGAAGAAGAGAGTCCAAAAGACACTCACGCACTATGCATAGTGAGTAATGAGTGGAGAAGCTTCAACATCAAAAACCCTTCTTGGAAATGTGGAAGCTATTGAGATGTCCTTGGATATCACATGTGCTACATTTGTTCCTTGAAGCACCCAACAACTCATTTTTCACACCGCATGATTTTCTTGAAAGAACTCTTGTGTGCATATAGAGTGTCCCATAATTGGCACTTGCATTACGCACTCTTACTTTATTTCTCCCAATCACTCACCTTGTATGAACAGGTACTCAACTTTCAAGTGTTCAACCCCAATAAGAGCGTATACCAAAGGCATTTTTTTCCACTCGGTTTTTTCCTTTGGTAATTCAGGGTTTTTCCTTTGGTCATTCAGGTTCTAGACCCTAATTTAGAAACACCCATCACTATTCTATTGTATATATTCCTTCCATCAAATGAAACCAATAAAGAATTTGTTACACAATCTTCAAAGAGATAAAGTGGGGCCACATTGTTCTCAACTACGCTTCGACAAGAGCAGCTCTTATCTTCAAAGATACCAACAAAGCTCTATTGACAAAGTGGCAAAGAAAATCAAATTGGACATACCAGTGCACACATGTCAAAGTCTCAGACATTTTGAGATACGAGCTCCAATATAAAGTCAACTGCACCAGGAGGCAAAGTATCCAAAGAAGCAGGTATCATCCACCAACTGCACAAATGGAAAGGTAAAGCAGGATGTGCAACAACATGCACAAATGCCTCATCCACAACATCCAAATCACAAAGAACACATGTTCATCAATCAAAGGCAAATGGGCACCCCATTTGAACAAGAAAAACATGCCAGATATAACTCAATCAAGGAAGGGGGGAGTCTCATCAATAAGAAGACCAGACTACAAATGGTCATGTAAAGGGACGACACGAGCTAGGAAGGGGGGAGTGTTTGGAGGTGATAACAACATACAAGTGCCCACCTAGTCAAGGCGCTCCTTGGGTCAGCCGGCCAAAGTTTTGATGTGGTCACATTACTTTTCCGATGTTTAATACATCAAACCCTGTAAAAGCCTAATGACAATCGTCTATGTCAAGTCTAAGTCAAAGATATAATTTTTCCAATGATATATGTAAAGGTCCATGAGAAGTTGGCCGCCGACCACTTTAGAAAGCCCTAGGTATATAATACACTAAGGTTAGTGGGAAAGTGGGATTATTTTTTGAAGATAAGGGACTATTGCGTTACGCACAGAGAGCTACCTCATTGCTCCAACTTGTAATCATCGCTTCTGTGGCTACGGTAATCCAAATTCAGTTTTTTTTCTTGCATTGTGTTCCTCTTACTCTGCTCTTTCATTCAAGTGTAAGCATTCAAGATTCGGTGAAGGTTTCAAACGCATCCGTTTAGGCCTTAAATCGTTGTTTTGAGTGTTTATATGCGTATTTTATGTTGTTTTGATCCTAGGAGAGGCTTTAGGGACCCAAAAATGACCCTTTAGGATCATCCGTTTACTGTTTTTGCGTACTGAGGGACGAACAATCGCGATCTTTGTACCTCTCCAGAATGTTGTGACAGTGATAGGATATGTTCTTGATAGTCCGTTGTAGCTTCCCTTCAAGTTTCATGCGATTCCGATATGATTTGCATGGTAAACGGGTGTGATGATTGTAGAGTTGTGTAGAAGGACATAGGCAGATTACTTGGCTTTAGTGCGTTTGATTTGCTTGTAGAGTTAGTAGTTGCATCTCTTTGAGTTCACTTCATTAGAATTGACACCCTAGTGAGTTTCCATGCCTCATCCGAGTCGCTTCCCGTGTATCGATAATTTTATGTTGATGCTTGAGAGCTATGCTATGGACATCCGTCGCGGCGACCCGCAAACATTGGCACCGCTGCCGGGGATAAGGGACTATTGCGTTACACACAGAGAGCTACCTCATCGCTCCAACTTGTAATCATCGCTTCTGTGGCTACGATAATCCAAATTCAGTTTTGTTTCTTGCATTGTGTTCCTCTTTCTCTGCTCTTTCATTGAAGTGTAAGCATTCAAGATTTGGTGAAGGTTTCAAACGCATCCGTTTAGGCCTTAAATCGTTGTTTTGAGTGTTTATATGCGTATTTTATGTTGTTTTGACCCTAGGAGAGGCTTTAGGGACCCAAAAACGACCCTTTAGGATCATCCGTTTACTGTTTTTGTGTACTGTGGGACGAACAATCGCGATCTTTGTACCTCTCCAGAATGCTGTGACAGTGATAGGATATGTTCTTGATAGTCCGTTGTAGCTTCCCTTCAAGTTTCGTGCGATTCCGATATGATTTGCATGGTAAACGGGCGTGATGATTGTAGAATTGTGTACAAGGACATAGGCAGATTACTTGGCTTTAGTGCGTTTGATTTGCTTGTAGAGTTAGTAGTTGCATCTCTTTGAGTTCACTTCATTAGGATTGACACCCTAGTGAGTTTCCATGCCTCATCCGAGTCGCTTCCCGTGTATCGATAATTTTATGTTGATGCTTGAGAGCTATGCTATGGACGTCCGTCGCGGCGACCCGCAAACACCTATTCCGTAGCTAGTTTGGGTTCCATGGCAAAACCAATATATTCGGCTTAGCTCAAGAAAGGGGGAGTTCCATGAATCTTCTAGCTCCTCATGTAATGCATCCATAGAGGTAAAAGCTTATACAAAACCTCCACCTACCAATAGGCAGCCTCCATGAGCTACAAAAGATTCGACACCTCCCATTGTTCAATTATTACTTGATGCACTACTTCAAGTTCGTTCATGGGAGAGTACCTCACCACCCTTGCAACTCAATGAGGCACCCAAGGTAATACAGAGCTCATCAACCTTTTTGGGAGGTCCACAATTCTCTAAAAGTTTGGACAATTTTCACGATTTACCTTTGTCTTTCATCCATGAAATGATGGATGTATCCTTTGAATACTCCTACCTTGTTTGCTCAACCCCATCTTGTGTGTTTAGAAAGGGTTCTGGTGACCTGGTTAGTTCCATTGTCTCCAAAACAACTGCATATGTATCTTCATCAATATCAACAATGTGATGGAGTCAAACTTTTGTTACATGGTGTAGCAAACATAGAATCATCACCAACTTCTTCCCTTGTTTCTAAACTTTCAGCCACATAAACATAGTCATCCGAATGTAGAATGTGGTAAGTTGAGGACAGAGTATGGTCAAGAAGGTAATGCTTCTGATCTTCGCGATCCCATCTTGGTAGCATATTGACCTTAGACACAGAGCTCCCTGTCTGAACAACTGCTTGCAAGCCTTCAAACCTAATAGAAGAAAGCAATAGGCTTTGAAGAAAATATTCACTAAGTAGAAGCTCTCCATTTTGTAATGAGACTCTATAATCCACTTGAGCACCATTAATTGTCCATGAAAGCATAACTATAGCTGTAGCTCTCATGTTTGAGATAGATAAGGAGGAAGAATACTTGAGGGAAAGAAAATGACGAAAAGAGAAGGTAGAGAATGTGTATAAGGCACTCCACCCAATAAAAAGAACCGGATTCTCAAAAGGTGTGGTTTTATTGATGATGAGGCTCAAGTTGATGAAGACTCCAACAACGTCGAAGATGATGTACAGATCACAAGTAAATTATAAGTGTATGTTATAAATTGATGCTAGTGTGTAGTTTGTATTATAAATTTTGCAATGGTAGATGGTGAAATTTGATGGACGTTTTTTTTTTTGTTGAGAAAGTTGGGTAATAAATAACCATACTAAAAATCCTTATATTCCATGTAGGAGATTAAGAAAGGGTGGACCATTTTTTTTTTAATTCATACCATTGATAAATGTTAGTGAACATAGTAACTATTGTTTATTTTTATATTGGAGAAAAGGCCCTTAAATCTCATGTAAGAGCCCTATATAGAATGTACATTTTTTTTTTTGAAAAAGTGGTCTCTGTACAAAGGAGACTCTGGCAAATTTTTTGTAAATCATATACTTTTGACTATCTAATCCTATTTGCATATGTTTTTGGACAATTAAATGCTTGTCATTTGTTTTCACTATGCTGAGACCAATGCGCACAATGAAGATCCTCATGACGATGAAGAAGATAGTGATCAAGAAGGGGATGAGGAGAATAAGCATTCCAAACACCTAAGCAAGCAAATTTTGCTTGGCTTGATGAAAGATGTTCTAAGTCAGTTTTATGTCAAGAAGAGGACATTGCCTCCTCTTGTTCCACTTTGTCGCTCATGGTGCGTGAGGTTGTTAGGTTTGCTAGAGATGATGTAGAATGGATGATTTCCTTATTCGATTTTGCTGGGTATTTAGAAACTATAGGGCATTTTCTTGTGTCCATTGGGATTCTAGAGGAGATACCATTCTCGTGACTGCAATGGATGTGGAGGAATGGGGATCAGTTTGGTGGGAAAGAAATGTTGAGTTTGAGAGAGCACTTGGCAGAGAGTGGCAGGAGCTCAGAGGAAAAAAGTTTCTGGTATGGGATAGCAACCATAGGCTAAAAACTTGGTGGAAGAGAATCAAAGATAGTGAGATCTTTCACCTTTTTCACTCTTTTATTGTGAAGCTTTATTTTTACAAATAATGATTATTGTTTTCCTGTGATAGAGTACTCACGCAATGCTCAGTACCATGTTAGTGTTTTTTGCCAATTCCTTGAGTTTTCAAGAGAAAAAGAAGCGGAGTTGCCTCTTACACTTGACACTTCCGGAGTATTCTTATGAGAAAGATGTACATCTCCTCACATAATCACTCATATTAGCATAGCTTAGCTTAGTGATTAGCATGGTAGAGGAGATGAGCATGCATTGAAGCTTGGCTCTTGGTTGGATTTGCATCACAAAGGCAAGAGTTGTTGGTGTAGGCCTCCCTTCTCACAAGCTTGGAGTAGGTGGTAAGCTTTCCATTAAAGCTTGAGAAGGAGAGAGAGTCTTCTTTGCTTCACACATGAGATTGTGTGAGTGTGAGTGTGTGTGTGTGTGTGTGTGTGTTAATGCCTTGCAGAAATCAGCCCCCTCTCTCTCTTGGTCGACCCCTCTTTCTATTTTCTCATCCTCACACCTCATTGGACCTCCCCAGGCCTAGCCAATGGAAATTAAGGAGCATAAGTGGTAGTCTTCTGGCATGTGTCCCCCTTTCCCCTTTTGTGAGAGCTTTAGGTAATTCAACTAAACTCTCATTGGACCCCTTTGTCTCCTGGCCAATAGGAATCGGGCAAGCCATTGGGCTGTTGAATGCTCATTGGACCCCTTGGGAGACTGTCCAATAGTCTTCTAGAGAGCTTAATTCTTATTGGTTCTTTTATTAAGTGTTTTTAAATTAATTAAACTAGATTTACTCTAGCTTAATTCTCATGGTCCACCTCCAAGGCCATCCAATAGGAATTGAGTACACCTTGTGCGCATCTGGGCTAGGGAGCTAACATGTGTCCCTCATTCCCTTTGTGTAAAGGGAGCTTGTGTGTGTGTGAGTTTCTCTCTCATCTCCTACTTCTAGGGCTCATCCCCTCCTATGTAGGGATGGTTGAAGACTTCTGGGACACACACAAAGCATCCAATTTTCCCTAGGCTTTTGACCTTTGGATAGAACCTTTGAATTTTGGAACCTCAGCATTTTGGAAGTCTTAATGGGCTGAACCTTAGGGTCTTTTAATCACATTAGTTCACATTGCTCTTTTACAGATGGTCCCCCTTTTGGATCCCTATTTTCCATCCTTTAGATCCCTACAGTGGCTAGTCTGCTAGCGTAACCAATATTCTAGCTTTTTCTCCCCTGGCACTTCCCCATATTAAATGATCAGTTTAACATGAGAAAATCATTTAGGAGAATTAGATATTGATTATCATGACATTACCTCTCTCTTGAAATCATAGTCATCCCTCGACTATGGGGTAGAGAAGATAAATCATATTCATTAGTCCTCTTTCCTAGCAGGTAGAGGACCCCATGTTACCCTACGACATCGTTCCAGAATGGATGACTAGTTCATTTGGCGCTTGAGAGCCTAAGTTGCCGCAAGCATGTATGCACATTAGTCCTATCAATCTTCCATAGTAGATTGGCAAGATCTACTTGGTGTTTGGGGGACGTCGTCTTCGCAAACTTGATCTAAGCATGCATACTACTTCATTTTTGTGCACAATAAAGAAAAAGAGAGTCTTATAAGACAAAAACTTTGCTCATTTTTAACATTTGTACATTTTCTTACTCTAGGGAAGCATTGTAAGCATTGACAAGTTTTAGGTTATCCTTTAATTGTATGCCTTGCATCCATCTAGCATCTTCAAAATGATAATTCTTAAACTTAATAAGATATCGTCGGATAGTCTTACTGCCTCTTAGTACCTTGTCTTCATGTCAGAGAATGGACTCGGGCTGCAGCACCTCTTCTTGGTCCTCAATCTCCGGTGGGTCTTCAATAGTTGGTTCTTGAGGTGGCTCTCCTTTGTAAGGCTTTAGTAGGCTCACATGGAAAGCATCGTGTATGAGCCAATGGTTGGGCAACTTGAATTCATAGGCCATCTCATTGATTGGCCTAAGAATCTGGAAGGGACCATAGTACCTTTTTGCTAACTTAGCATAGTGCTTTTGATGTCCTGTAGGATTCTTGCCCGTCGTGTGCCTTAATCGAGCCTTGGGAAATTTGAGTAAGACCCAATCATTTTCTTTAAAGGCTTGGGCTCTTCTGTGCTTATCAATAGTAGCCTTTTGCCTTTGCTGTGAGATAGAGATAGCATTCTTAATCTTTTGGAAAGATTCTTGTAGGTCTCAGCTATACTCATCTGCAGCAAAGATCTTCCCGTGTACCTTAAGTAGCAAGGGACTTTTTGATCTTCCCTCAATTACCTCAAAAGTGCTTTTCCCGTGGAAGTATGTACAATGTTATTGTAGGCATACTCCACTAAAGGTAAGTACTTCTCCCATTGGGATATCTGATCTACTTCCATTACATAGGCTTTTAGTAGATCGAGAATTGTTAGGTTAGCTATTTCACTTTGGCCATCCGTTTGCGAGTGATAGGCCAAAGAGAATTTTAGCCTTGTTCCTAAATTCTCAAAGAGACCCTTCCAAAATTTACTGGTCATTCTAGGATCTCTATCCGACACTATGGACATTGGCAAGCCATGGTACTTGAAGATTTGTGAAATGAAGAGGGTTGCCATTTGATGGGCTTTGATAGTCTTTTTGACAGGTATAAAATGAGTTTGTTCACTGAACCTGTCTCCTATTATCCATATTCCCATATTCCCATGGATAGACTTAGGCAATCCAAAGATACAATCCATGGATATGCTCTCCCATGGTGAATTAGGGATTGGCAAAGGTTGAAGCAATCCAGGTTGCTTCCCTCTATCAAACTTCGTCTTTTGGCATACCACACATTTAGAAACACACTCTTGTTTGTTTGCTTTCATGGTAGGCCAATAGAAATATGTTTCAATCCCCTTTAGGGTAGACTGAATCCCTCTATGCCCTGCATAAGGAGAAGCATGAGATTCACGCATTACTTTCTCACGTAGTGAGCTAGTAACGCATAGTCTATAGCCATAGAGAAGATGACCATCTTGTAAAGTAAATGGTTCCTCTTTCTTCCCTAGTGCAAGAGCTGAAATCACATCTCTTAAATTGGTATCAATACCATACTCATCTATCATAGAAGATAGATCATTGTGAGTTACTATAGAAACCGCATTCACTCTCGGCCGTCTTGAGAGTGCATCGGCTACTTGATTATGCTTGCCAGCAATGTGAGCAATATGAAAATGCAATTGCGAAAGAAAGTTTGCCCACCTCATTTGTTTGTCGGAGAGCTTGGTCTACATCATGAAGTACTTAAGACTTTGGTGATCCGTTCGCAGAATGAAAGGAGTCCCCAATAAATAGTGCTTCCATGAGTCTAAGGCATGTAGAACTGCGAGGAGTTCCTTTTTATATATGCCTAGAGCTTGCTCAACAGGGTCGAGGCTTCGACTTTCATAGCCTATGGTGTGCCCTTCTTGGAGCAAAACAGCTCCAAGGCAATCACCAGAAGCATCACATTGGACCTCGAATGGCTTTGAGAGATCCGGTAGTGTAAGCACAGGTTGAGAGATAAGCTTTTCAAAAGAATTGTTCTCCTTGGTAGACCATGTGTACCTAACGTTTTTCTTTGCTAGGTCATGTAATGGTCCTGCTATTAGTGAGAAATTTTCTATGAAGTGTCTATAGTATGGACACATACCTATAAATCTTCTTAACTCATGAAGATTCCTTGGTTTAGGCCATCCTTTTATTACCTCTAACTTTGATGGATCAATTTGGATGCCATCTTGAGAGATAATGTGACCCATTAGGAAATTTCGGAGATCATTTGGAGGGCCATATGAAGAGAGAGAAAAATAGAGCGCGTCCAATGAGCATGAGGGCTACGTTACGTAGAAACGTACGTGGAAAGACTCAAAAAATAGGAAAATAGCCTAAAAACTTGGATTGTGGCATCGTAATTTCCTTGCTTTTACCGAGCTATTAGGTGCTTGCCAGTGGTCCCACTGCTGATATTCGCCTATGGTCATTAATGTACTGGAGAGTGACCATTAAGCCCGCACAAGATATTGGAATTCTAAAACAATTTCCCTCCATTAGAATGCTTTCAAAGTGAATCTCCCTCCACTAAAGCTTTTCTCTGAGAGCTATGGCTTTCACGTCTTCTCGCCCAAGAAGCTCTAGGTGTTTACTGTCTCTCACACCAACAACCAACAGGTGCACTTTGCCTAGAAGGCCAAGTAGTAGCATATCCTCAATTACAATATCAACTTCAATAAGTGCAGAGAACCAATGGGTTGGACAAAGGATAAACAAAGGTTCATGGGTCCTCATGCAACCAAGAAGACCCAAGAAGTCTAGTGGTATCAATGTTTACCGCTCAGCATGGAAGGCCAAGTGTTGGATTTCAAAGTTGAAATCGGCAAATGATCTGTAAAGGAAGTTCTTGTTCAGCATGTGTTTACCCATCCAGACGTGATAGCAAACGGTGCAAATGTATCAGATATACATCAACCACGTTGCAATTGTAAGTACTCTTGACATCTGAACTTCGTTTGATTTGTCATTTCACTTACTTATACTCTCATTATAACTTTTCTTATATATTTTGCAACGTTTTATCCCTCTTCTTATGAGCAATGTCTCCATTCTTCACAGCTCAACTACATATGAGCAATGGGAGCCTGTGGAGTGCATAATAGGCCTCTTCCTTGTTGTTCATGCCCACATTGGTTCTCTACAGTATTCAGGGAGGAGCAGCAAAAGCCTGGCTGATGAAGGAATATATTTTTATGACCACATCTACCAACTCAGCTCAGGGAATAAGAATGGCATGTTGGTGAAACTGCCTCTACCAACCGATTGGAACACTGTGGACTGGCCAGTTCCCGAGGAAACAATGGTGGAGGCAATGCGAAGTAAGCTCTACAAGGATATACAGAGGTCTCTAAGTAGCTCTATTCCCACCAAACTGGTTAGAATTGAAAACTTTTGTCCTGCTGCACTCTTCATAGAGTTGTTTCATAGCTACAATATCCGTGTTACGAAAACTATGTTCATGTGCAAGTCATTTCGGCAGTCATCCTATGACAAACTTCTTGACAAAGGATGGTATGTAAAGGAAGAGATTGGCTTACGGTGCGAGGTCGCACTTGATACTCTAGTTGTCAAGTACATGATTGCAAGCCAACCGCTGTTACTCTCCTTTTGGTATATGCGATCACAAATGCTCAATGGTAAGTACATTCCTATGGACCAGGTTTATGCAGGTTTGGAAGATAATCCTGATGTGGATGTGGAAGTGATTGATAAAGAGCTTGGCCTAATGTTGGTGGTTACAATAAGGGAGCTATGCAGTCTTCTGCAGTTGCGGCATGACATAATTGAAGAGTCAATGGACAGGGACCTATCAAATTTTTCCTTTTTCCTAGTTGGCCGTAAGGTGATGCGGCGAAGGGAAAAAGATATTTTGTGCAAAGAGTTGGATGGTCGGGTTGAAATAGTGTCAATGTAACAGAGATTCTTGTGAACCCAAGTGTATACGAATGACTTTCAATACATGAAGTTTTTTGAGCTCATTTGTCAATTGTGCCCTGTGAATATAAGTGTGCTTGAAATACATTTCTTTAGCATGTCAAATCTCTCTCTCTCTCTCTCTCTCTCTCTCTCTCTCTCTCTCTCTCTCTCTCTCTCTCTCTCAATGTTAGACAAGACAAAGCCATGATAGAAGAGTCATCTTAATTCATTAGAAAGTACAAACTCGTCCATGAACAATGGACTGAGATACAATTTCTGTAAGTATGGAATCAGAATGTCTTCAAGGTAAAAATCAAAGGAATGCCCCTCGAAAGAAGCTGGTGAGATAGTTGTTCCCGGTGGATTTAGTTCTCCCTTTTCAGGAGTATCATCAATTAGTAGTGTATTAGTTGCATCAAAGGGTACACCGATTTGGCTAAATGGTTTGTACAAAAGAGGTAAATGTGGTTTTTTAGGGTGGTAGTGGCCCTCGACAGTAACACATTTTCTTTGATCATACAAAAAGGCAAAATCTCACGTGTGAGCGCCGCATACACCGCAAACTATTGTAACTAGTGGCGACAAGTTTTGCCTTTGCATTGAAGACCATATGGCAACTCTGAAGCACGGAAGAAGAAACTGAATAAATTCCTTGGTTCCTGGACGAACCACGACTCGACAAGTTCCCATCCGAAACATTTGCAAATCCTCAAAGGGTTCTGTGTCACTGAGAGGCACGCACATCAGCAGCAATCCATTGAGGTCCAAGATAATCAACCTCTGTAAAAGTTGACAAGTACATATAAGTAGTTAGAAGCTGAACATGTTTTGCCATACTTGAATAGACATTACCGGAACAATCGTATCTACAGGTAGCAAGGGTCCATACTGGGTCTCTGTAGTGTTGTTGTCGTTGTTGCTCTCCTCTGCTTTAGCTTCATCATTCACATCTTCATAGTCATCATTCACATCTTCATCAAGGGTCTCCCCCATGGCTCTTTCTGCCTCATTCAAGGCTTCCTCCAAGGTCTTTTCCTCTGCCTCGGTTGACCGGCTTGCATCATCCATCCTTGCCTCATCCATCCTCGCCTCACCCATATCAGTTTGCTCATCCCTAGGCCTGCTTTCCTCATCCATATCCTTTTGCTCATCCATTTTCAGAGAGACAGAGAGAGAGATTGACAGACAAAAAGCAATGGAGGAGACACCTCCCATGGAGTTTTTGCAAACTCCACCAACAAAAGGTGATCTCTCACTCTGTCTCTCTGTATTTCCAACAGTTGGTAGCAAATTGTGTGTGTGTGTGTGTAAACAAAGAAGAACCCATATTGTTGTTCAACACACACACAAACACACACACACATCTCAACACATACTTACACAGACTCTCTCTCTCTCTCTCTCTCTCTCTCTCTCTCTCTCTCTCTCTCTCTCTCTCTCTCTCTCTCTCTCTCTCTCTCTCTCTGTGTGTGTGTGTGTGTGTGTGTGTGTGTGTGTGTGTGTGTGTGTGTGTGTGTGTGTGTGTGTGTGTCCCCGTGTACTAACGGCGCGCAGAGCCAACGAAACACTGGCTGCAGCTCTCTCCGCGCGCCTATAGTAAATTTATGACTCTCTCTCTCTCTCTCTCTCTCTCTCTCAATTGTACTTAAGGCGCGCATAGAGAGTTGTAAAAAGTATGTTTTTGTTTATGCGCGCCTTTAGTACAAAGAGACACATACACACACACACACACACACACACACACACACACAGAGTCTATGTGTATTTTTTAATGTTCTTTGGAGAGAGAGAGAGAGAGAGAGAGAGAGAGAGAGAGAGAGTCTATGTGTGTTTTCTAATGTTCTTTGGAGAGAGAGAGAGAGAGAGAGAGAGAGAGAGAGAGAGTATATGTGTGTTTTTTAATGTTCTTTGGAGAGAGAGAGAGAGAGTGAGTGAGACTTGTTATGTTTCCTGATGAATAGGATTAAGGTCCAGTAGGCAAAAGAGGCTGAAACCAGACCCAGAGCTTGTGCCAGGATTTCAGCCAATGTTTAATGTTTCTTAATGTTTCTGCCAAAAGAATTGTTGACTTTTGTCATGACATATCTGAAGAAGAGTCAATTGGTGAAGATAAATCAGAGAGGTCACCAGGCCAAGAGGATCCCTCACCCTACAAGGGTACCTCACCCTTTACAGTACTTGTCAAGAAAAATACAAGAAAGAGGAATATAGACTTCTCAGATGATGCAGATGTGCCAGAAAGCAGTCCCTGTGCAACTAAAGGTAAAGCCAAAGAGGATGTGTCTTCTCTGGAAGACCCAGCTGCAACTGATGAGAGGCTGTTCGATTTTGCAGCATCTTGTGGTGCTGGGGACAAATTTGATCTAGTTCATTCTATGTTTAACCCAAAGTTTGACATCGAAGACATGTTAGCTCAGCACAGTGAATTCTTGCAGTCCTACAAAGATAAATTTGAAGTGATGGTGCAAGTAGGAAGAGTTGTTCTGCCCACTATGATTGTTGTGCATTTAAATGACTGTGGTGGAAAGGGACAGGGACTGAAGAAGTATAGGGAATTACCACCTGCTTGCCGACATTCAGCTTGCCCTTTGCACCAAAAAGAGTTCAAACTTATTCAGGAATCCTTTTGCTTTATGATTTACCTAAACAGCCTGTTTGGATTCCTCATGCAGAATCCTGATGAGGTGTTAGAGGAGCAGGATGCAGCACCAGATGAAGAATGCGAGGAGACAACACATATACAAGAAGTCGAGGTGGTTGAAGATATAGTCGACCTTGAGGTTGAGGCAATTGAAGTACAAAGAAGTAAGATGCTCTCTGTGAAAACCACAGAAATCAAAATACCTTTGGATGTCAGTAACTTCACTGAGAAGCATGCTTAGATGATGCTGCCTGCTGTGCCTGACTTTAGGATTAGAGACAGGACCTATATCTTTTTACATGATGTGCAAAGCATCTTTTATTTAAGGGAGGACTTCTCCCTGGCTATCATTTCCAGAGTCCAAGAGGAGAGGAGTGGATTTGTTTCAGAGGATAGTAGTGATGATGAGGCAATGGAAACATCCAGCAATCCAATGGAATGCCTCCGAAGATTCTTTCAGAAAGCTGAAAAATACAAGGAGACACTACCTGATGAAGCCACCTTCCAAGCAATAAGACAAAGCCTAAGACCATCAACAAGTAACAAAGACGTGGAGGATTGGTTTAACCATTCAGGTCAGGGGTCAACTACATCTGTAGACCTGTGGCAGGAAAACCTCTTTCTGCAAGATGAGAGCTTCATGGTAACTCTCTCTCTCTCTCTCTCTCTCTCTCTCTCTCTCTCTCTCTCTCTCTCTCTCTCTCTCTCTCTCTCTCTCTCTCTCTCTCTCACTTACTCTGACATGATATGTGCAGTCTTGGATTGCTGACAAGGATGACTTCCTTCGGCGGCGGACTCGAGAGTATCATGGAAGGGATGCGGCCCTAGCGCAGTACCTTTCAAAGCTTTGCGAGTCGCCGATAGTAGTTTTTCACAATTCCATGTCACAAGAGGGTTCAATAGCAACTTACACATTCAAGACACTATCACGCTTCTTGGGTGGACCCGTGCTGCCCAAAAGTGCAGATAAAGTCATTCTTGTGGACAAAGTGTTTGCTAGAGATTGTTTTGGTTACTGCCCGGGCTATACAGGTGGTTAGGCAGCGTATTACTACACTTACACAGCAATGGCACTAGCTCTTGGTAAACAAAACCCAGATGAACTTTTAGAGTATGGCAAACATGTCATGATTCGTTACAAGGGTGATGTGCCAAAAAACAAAATTGAACCTTCAAAATCTTGATACACTTCAAGTAGCAATTGTATAAGATCATGTATTACATAAATTTTGTACAATGTGATCCACTCAGAGTATCTTTCTCCACTTGTGGTTCACATACAAAATTGCCTCTCTCCACCTTCGTTGACTTTCACGAGCACCGGAGTTTTTGTATGCCATTGATCTTTTAACTTTTTGTTGTGGTAAATGTTTGATGGCTTGTGTTGTTGCTGAAGAGGCCAAGACTTCTTTTGCCTGCATTCGATGAATGATTCTACGATAGAACCATTCAAATAGTTCTCTCAAACTGTTAGCCTTGATTCGAGAGCCACCATGTCGTGTGTGCCTGAAATAAGCATTTCTCGCCATGTAATGAGACTTTTCCATCCCTTGGGTATTCCATATTGCCGGGTTCCCATACTTTTGTATAAAATATGGTAAATGATTGAAGATGATGTACTAGATATGAAAACAGATTAGTTAGAATGTTTTACACTCACATAGTTGCACATAAAATAGAATCAAATACACGATAATACCATGTAGTGAGTAATTTGGATGTCTGTCCATGCTGTCTTGAATGATTTTTTGAGAAGGTTGAGATTTTCCTTGAACTTGTTCATATCACCTTGTGACCAGTCATCTTTGTCGCACATCAAAAATAGGATGTCTATTGATCGCCAAACCTCAGCCTTCGCGTTACGAGTAGTTGGTTCTTGGTCTTTGACTACAATATGTAGCTTTTACCAGCTATGATACTCTACCTTGCTAACATAAGATGTGTTATATATTTTTCCATGTTTTGTTAGCTTCGGATCTCTTATACCTTGGGGTTTAGATAAAAACCTCCGTGCCTTCACCCCACCGATGGATGGTTTGCATGGGACACCCTTCTCAGCATTTGATCTCTTTTCATCCCGCTGGATTTTCACATTGCCACCATGAAGCCCCATATCCGACAGTACCAATTCTAAGCATAGCAGGACTACTTGTCGCTCTGCTGAGTTCTTAATCTTCCAAGCAAACCCGATATATAAGTAGACCAATTTCTCCACAATTCTACAAAGGGCATGCATTGTACAGATGTGGACATTCACAAGTGGTATTTTCAAAACCAGTCGAAAAGCAAGGTCCTCAATGTGACGTGTTGGAGCTTTTCTCCACCACTTTGGGTCCATGACCTTTGCAGGCTCCATGCAGAACAAACATGGCGACTTTGCCATTGCACCCATTCCACAATTATACATGCATTTTAATGTTTTGAGGTCACCTGCAAGATGCCACGGAACTTGAAAGTCTCCCCTTCCATCTAGACGTAGTACCTCTCCCTGGTTAGTCTGTCTATCAATCACCTCCGGAATATTAGTTCGATGGAACACCCAATATAGAATCTCATGATCTTCTTTCTTTACCTGCAACACAAAATAAATGAGACTTAAATAGATGTGAACATTTGAGCTTACCTGAGAATCTCGCTTACCTCAAACGCACCAAGCCACCATATGTTAGATTCTGATTGAACACTAAAGTACAAAGGATCATCACTGGGACACTTTGAGAGGGCTCTATTCATTAAAGTAATCGTAACACGCTCTAGCTTTTTCTCTTTAACAAGCTCACACTCATCCAGTTTTAACACAAAATGTAATACCCCTCATGACTCTTCAAATGTGATGTTGTAAAACTCCATCATTCTCTTCTGTAACATCTGCAGGTCCATAAAAATATTATTGAACTCATCATATGCCATGTTTGCTCCATGGCCACTGTAAGTTGCTTTAATATGAAAGGGCTGTCCAAGATAGTCTCCCTGTGCCTCGTTAAGCTGAAGCCTCTCTTTCCAAACACTTGAGGCTGATGGTAAAAGTTTGGATTTTATACCCTTCTTAACAAAGACGGATGAGACAGATTGTTGTATAGCCGAATATCCTCTTTTGCTTACACCAAGTGAATCAAGTGTGCCTTGTATCTCTTTTGCAGGCACTGAGTTCTCTGAAATAAAGCGGTCCACTACATTTAGTTGTAGGACCTTAAACTTCTTGTCATGTACTATATCTGCTGCCAGGCTTCTACTTATGAGTGGCTTCAATCTCTTTCCTATATTGGCTTTGGGGTCAATGTTTTCCTTGTCAGGATAGATTGAATCTCTAGATGAAGACAATGCATAAGTAAATAACAGAAAATTTGCTTCACTAACACTATTTAGGCACATGAAAACAATGCATAACAAGAAAAAACAAAAAGATTACTTAACTAAGACAATGCAGCCAACCAAGAAGCATCACCTTAATGCTCGGATTCTTTTCTTGAGACCTCCGGATGCAACCTGCAATGTTTCAAGATTGCGCAATTTCTTCTTTCGGATACGACCACCCAAGATGGTGTCCTTCATTTGACAACTTCGTACCTTTCCTTTCAGTTCTTGTACCTCTGTTTTGTGTTGCAAAATGGTAACCTGATCTGTAGAATGTAAATGTGAAAGGCGAAAAATCTCACATTGTTGAGCTTGGAGAATGCCCTTGTAAGTTTCAGCTTCTCTTGTAAGAGATTTACAATAACCCAGAAGGCTCTTTTCTCCATCACCAGCAAAGGTCAGTAAGCTTGTAGGATTGACAAATGGTGGAGACGCATTAGTCATTGGATTCTTAGGGTAGAGAGAGCATCTCGTCCAGATATCTATGTGTTTAGCTCCCTGAGCTCTGAGCGTGTTTATGGAAGCGGGAGGTATATGCGTGTTTGTTTTACTACGCTTAATCAATGGTTGGTACTCATTGTCCAAATCAATGTGAAGGTGATATTTGGCTCGTTTCTGGGTAACATTTGTGCCATTTGAGGAGTGCGCCATTAACCAAATGTGCAGGTTTAATGGAAAGTGAATAGCGGCTGCGCCTTCGTCCCTCCATGTTAGCCTCATTCCCTCCATGTGGACGAGGTTCCTTCAATGCAGCTGAAAGGAAGATTATCCCTCAATCATTACGGACGAATGTTCAGAAGAGTAAAGAATCTACTTAAACTACACTTTTTGAAATTTTACCATGAAAGACCCACCTCTATTATTAGCCATATTTTCTAGAGAGAGAGTGCGAAAAATACATTTTCTTAGAAGGCCCTCCAAATGACCTCCAAAATTTCCTAATGTAAATACTGAATCTCTTGTAAGAAAAATTCACTTTTCTTTCGATTAACATAAAGTTTATTCTCTCTTAGAACTTGAAATATTACCTGGAGGTGTTGCTTGTGTTCGTCTAATGAGTTAGAGTAGATGATGATATCATCAAAGAACACTCCAGTAAAGATTCGGTGAGGTCTGAATAGCTTCTCCATCAAGTGGTTGAATGTGGCTGGTGCATTGGTCAAGCCAAAAGGCATGATAATGTATTCGTAAAGACCAAAAATAGTGCAAAATGCGGTCTTTACAATGTCTTGATCAACTATCCTTATTTGATGACAGCCACTTTTTAGGTCAATCCTACTGAAGTAGGTGGACCTTGTAGCTTATCAAATAGGTCTTCTACCCTTGGAACGGAAAACCTATTCTTTATAGTGATCCTATTTAGTGCTCTACAGTTGACACACATACAATATGTGCCATCTTTCTTTTGCACTAGTAGCACAGGAGAACAAAATGGAGATGAGCTAGGCCTAACCATGCCCTTCTCAACTAACTCATGCACTTGTTGCATAATCTCCTCTTGTTGAGCTTGAGAAACTCTATAAGGAGGTTTGTTAGGCGGTGAACTTCCTGGAAAAGGTTCAATTGCATGGTCATCATTGCCTTGTTTAGGAAGTAGTTCACAAGGGATGTCGTCAATAAAGACATCCTGAAACCCCTTGAGAAAATTGGATAACTCTAATTCCTTTTTATTGTGTATATTCCTTTTGCTAAAACATTAGGTTCATTTTGAGAGTCTTGAACAAAAATCATGTACACGGAAATAGAGCTCTTTATTGACTTGTTGAAATCTTGTGTATGTACAATGGGTATGGTGTTACCCATTTCCTTAGCATCTATGTACATATCTTTTTCCCTGAATTTAAAGGAGATTCTCCTTTCAGGAAATTTAACATTGGTAGCCATGCGATCAAACCATGGTGCCCCTAGGATTACATCTTCATGCTTGAGAGGAGAGATAAAGAAATCCTCTTTGTCCACATAGCTTTGGACATGGAGCCTCAATTTCCCGATTAAGGGAGTGACTGAATCTTCTTGCCCCTTGAAAGCACCATCTGCGGGGTAGGACATCTCCCATCTCGTAGGCTTGTATGCCTAGCTTGGTGGCCAACTCTATGGATATAAAATTGTGAGTAGAACCAGAGTCAAAGAGAATAAAAGCATCATGTTCTCTTACCTTTTCCCAAGCATGGCATAGAGGAGATCCTTTGTGGTGAATTTCCTCCTCTTGGATTTCGACCAAGGTAGCTCTAGGAGGTTCATGGCGGGTGTTCTTTTGGGGACAAGCGTGGTACACTTGCCCTTGCTTGCCGCACTTGAAACAGCGGTTATCCTTGCGATAATGCTCAAGCTCTTCAAGAGAGAGTTTATTTTTGCCTGTATAAACTCCCTTCTCTTTAGCTTTATTGGAGTTGCCCTTAGGAGACTTTTGGACATTGTCCTTCCCCTTAGGCTCATTGGAACCCTTGCTTTTCGTGGGCTTATAATTTCTTTTAGCCCACGTTTCGAAATTGATTCGAGAGGCCACCATAGTATGGTGTATAACCGCCAATATGGTGCGTGGCCTTTGGGAGTTGACATACTCCGCCATTTCTTCAGTTAAGCCCGCACAAATTTGTTGCTTTTGCTCTCCAAAATCAAACGTCTTGAAGACAGTGGCTTTGAGTTGTAAATCCCAAAACTTGTCTACATATTTGTGAATGGATTCGTAGGGAGAGAGCTTCAAGCTTCGCCGTTCAGTGAGTACTTTCTCTTTGGCATCGGTGGCCAAAAACTGCTTCATAATGGAAGCTCTTAAAGCTTTCGATGTTCGTGGAGCTTCACCGTTGGCCCATAGGCTAGACCACCATTGCTTGGAGGACTTTTGAAAGTGCATAGCTACATGGCATAGCTTAGAGGACTCCCTGAAGCCCTCATCTCCAAACGCCGCATCGAATTGTTGGATAAAGGCCAAAACTTTGTCTGTAGCACCAAAAGTTCCATCATAGGTAAGGAAAGAGATGCTCTTCCCTCCCTCTTTGAATTTCTTGAGCTTGGACGACCTCTTCCACGCGGCATAGGATTTCCTATGGCCTCTTCTTTTTGATGGTTCAAAGGTTGCACCATCACTTTCTTAAGAAGATGAAGAATTTGAGGAAGATGGAGAAGAGGGTGACCTCTTTCTCGCCTTTTTCTTTCCTGGATCTTCTTTGTCTTTGCCATCACTTTCATAAGAGGAAGAGGATGAAGAAGATGGAGACGAGGGTGTCCTCTTTCTCGCCTTTTTCTTATCTTGCTTTTTGTCCTCCCTCTTTGAAGTATGGTGTGGAGAATTATGCGATGGTCTTCTCCATTTTGGAGGTGATGGAGAGCATTTAGCGTGCCGTCTTTGTGGAGCCATTTCCATCGAGGTGGCAGGAGACTCACTTCTTTCTCATTCCTTCGATGGAGGCTCTTGAATTCTCCTTTGAGAAGGAGATGCGTCATCAAGGAGCAAATTTTTGAGCCCTTCATATGGATCCTCTTCTTCTTCCCAAATCGGAGAGAGACCTCTTTTGGAAGTCTCACAAGGAGGATTCCTACGTGTTCTCTCGTTATGGTGGGGAGCATGGAGAATCCCATGAGCACGAAGCTGCCATTGCACTTCACTTTGGAGGGATAGATTGCCCATGGGTTGTTGAAGCCTAGAAACAAGATAGTTAACAAGCATGGGGGCATCATTAGTAGCTTGCTCATGAGCAAAATCAAAGTTATCAACATTAATTTCACTCTCTTTACTATTGTCATCCATTCTAACAACTTTTAGGTGTAAACTTTTTAGGTGTACTTTGGCACTTCAAACCCTAGTTGCAACTCCTCATTACCCCTTTAGAAAAAGGACTCAAGCTATTGTACTCGTGGCTCGAATACCATTAATTGCCAGGAATAGAAGAGAGGGTCGTTCAACACCAAAACAGCACCGGCTCTTGCCAAGCTTCTAATAGCTCAATAGTGGTTAAGCCATAGGCAAGCCCTGTAGGACTCCACTATTAAGACCATAGCTCTCGACGGTGATGCCCCGTTAACTGCACAAAGGGAGGCGCACTGCAAGGCTGAAAAATCCCTATTCTACTTACTTACATGCAATTAATAATACCAACCATTTATAGCTAGCTTGAGGACCGCCCTTCGTGAGCAAGAAAAGAGAAACCTTGTGCTCTGATACCAATGTAACATTTAATGGTCTAGTAACTTGTGTGTAGTGGAAAATAGCATGAACATCATGAGCATTTCATTAGGATAGCTTCCTAATAAGAATAACAAGAGTGCTTGGGTGGAGAGAGCAACAAAAATATAACACCTAGTTAGATAGCATGAACAATACTTCAAAAGAGAGAGAAATTAAGCAATTGACAACAATTGAGGACTGGATTTTCATGGAGCCGGTCCCCCCTCCAAAAGGCTTTGTATTATGGTTTCTCCCATCAAGAGAGACATTTTACAATATAATTCTTTGTGTTCCTTCAATACTAGCTAGTGCTATGAAGATGGAAACTTCAAGCACTAAGCACAACACTTGTTAAACACAACGTCGATTCCCTCATGGTCTCAGACCCAAGACCTCACACACCTTCAAAGATGGTGAGAGCTAGTGGGGTTTGAGAGTAGATTGAGAGGAAGAAGGAGTATTCTTACGAGAAAGATGTACATCTCCTCACATAATCACTCATGTTAGCATAGCTTAGCTTAGTGATTAGCATGGTAGAGGAGATGAGCATGCATTGAAGCTTGGCTCTTGGTTGGATTTGCATCACAAAGACAAGAGTTGTTGGTGTAGGCCTTCCTTCTCACAAGCTTGGAGTAGGTGGTAAGATTTCCATTAAAGCTTGAGAAGGAGAGAGAGTCTTCTTTGCTTCACACATGAGATTGTGTGAGTGTGTGTGTGTGTGTGTTAATGCCTTGCAGAAATCAGCCACCTCTCTCTCCTGGTCGACCCCTCTTGCTATTTGCTCATCCTCACACCTCATTGGACCTCCCCAGGCCTAGCCAATGGAAATTAGGGAGCATAAATGATAGTCTTGTGACATGTGTCCCCCTTTCCCCTTTTGTGAGAGCTTTAGGTAATTACTTAATTCAACTAAACTCTCATTGGACCCCTTTGTCTCCTGGCCAATAGGAATCGGGCAAGCCATTGGGCTGTTGAATGCTCATTGGACCCCTTGGGAGACTGTCCAATAGTCTTCTAGAGAGCTTAATTCTTATTGGTTCTTTTATTAAGTGTTTTTTAATTAATTAAACTAGATTTACTGTAGCTTAATTCTCATAGGTCCACCTCCAAGGCCATCCAATAGGAATTGAGTACACCTTGTGGGCATCTAGGCTAGGGAGCTGACATGTGTCCCTCATTCCCTTTGTGTAAAGGGAGCTTGTGTGTGTGCGTGTGAGTTTCTCTCTCATCTCCTACTTCTAGGGCTCACCCCCTCCTATGTAGGGATGGTTGAAGACTTTTGGGACACACAAAGCATTCAATTTCCCTAGGCTTTTGACCTTTGGACAGAACCTTTGAATTTTGTAACCTTAGCATTTTGGAAGTCTTAATGGGCTGAACCTTAGGGTCTTTTAAGCCCAGTAGTGCACATTGCTCTTGTGAAGATGGCCCCCCTTTTGGATCCCTATTTTCCCTCCTTTGGATCCCTATTGTGGACAGTCTACTAGCTTAACCAATATTCTAGCTTTTTCTCCCCTGGCACTTCCCCATATTAAATGATCAGTTTAACATGAGAAAATTATTTAGGATAATTAGATATTGATTATTATGACATGTCTAGAGCTAGATGATGTGCTTTATGAAAGATATTTGTATGACATTGCATGTGGACCTGTGAAATGTTGATTGCGGATGCACACTTGGTTTAGGAAATTCTATTCTAATAGTACACATCTTGATGTTTTGATTTATGTGTTTTATGTATGTGGCAGCCATATGACATTGACATGGAATTTTGGTGTCTTTTTAATATGAGATGTATGACATACTAGCACTTGTAGTTTGGTTTGGGATGCTCCTCTATATAAATTTCATTTGGATGTTTCATTTGTGTTAGTTTTGTACATGATGGCCACTTGGAGGTTATTTAGCTAGATTATGTTGACACTATAGAGAATGTGTTGAATTTTGTGAGACAACAAAATCGTTTAAGTGATGGAAATAAGAGTTTATGTGAAGGGAATCCCATGTGGAGCCAAGGAAAGGGTGTACGGTTTTTTGTAAAAAGAGGTCTCCACACAAAGGAGACTCTAGCAAGATTTTTAGATTCACGTTTTATGTACAAGCTATAAATACAAATGGTGCTTTTTATAAAGCTTCATTTTGCATAAGCATAGACATGCTTCCATATTTCTTAAAAGTGTTTGGTAGTTGAAGGATTGTTCTATGAGGTTTTGAGTTTTTCCATGGCACAATGATAGTTAAAGGTATCACTAGTGTAAAATCAGGGTTCAAAAGCTTGGAAAAAAAGTTCCATCTTGTGGGCAGGGTGGGCAGGGTGGGCAGGCTGGAACAATCTTCTTCGAGATGTTTCGTGAGTGAGCATGCCACACAAGATAGTTAAGCACGTGGAAAACTCTTAGTCTGGACACCTTTCTCCATGGTGAGAGATACGATAGGTCCAACTTTCACTGCTCAAAAAGAACATTTTAAAACCTTCAACCTTGTAGTCTAATAAGTTTACTTCACCGGAGACACAAGTCACGAAAGTTCATTGTTAAAATCAAGAAGTGGTTTAATATTCTTCACGAAGATAAAGGGGATTAGTGGATTACTACATGATTCCCGATCTAACAATAGTGAGTGTTGAAGAAGTTGGCCAGCATGTTTCTATTGTGACTAGTGTCTAGAGGCCTCTCTGCTCGCTTGAAGTGAGTGCGTTGCCACCTGCCATGGCTAGCAAGACATACAATTCATAGGTGTTGCAAGCATTACAGCGGATCTATGGTCTAAACAAGAAGCAATTATTCTTTCTCCCATTCCGCCGCCATTTGACTCATCATAGCTCGCAAAAAAAGGCACACTTTTGTCAAGGCCAAAATAATAGCGTTTCTCACATTTGACGCATCCTAGCTCACAAAATAAGTATGCAAATTTTAGATAATCAAGAGAGAAAATAAGGTGCAATTTTTTATAAGCTTGTTTAAGGGGTGTTCCCATAATAGCCTCTTACCATGGAGCACAATATAGGCTTGGTGTCACTGTACGATGATTATAAGGGGGGAAGTCCTCGTCATCTCAAAGAGGCACCGCTGCCTATTTGGAATTTGTATTCACTAGTGAGAGCATGAAATGGGCCATTGAAAACTATGCAAAGGCAAACGGCCCTGAGAAAGCATTGAAATTGTCCTCTTTTAGAGTATGCGCTATGATTGAGGAAAAACTACATGGGTTATCATGTTCAACCTGAACATGGATTTGAATGGAGAGGCACCACATAACAAGGATTCAGGTGCTACCTATTTGGAATTTGTGTTCACTATTGAGGGCGGGCCATTGAAAACTATGCAACAACAAACGGCCTTGAGAAAGCATTGAAGTCGTCCTCTTTCAGAGTACACACTATGATTGAGGAAATACTACATGGGTTATCATAGTGCGTCCTCTTTCAGCTTGTACGCACTATAACTGAGAAAATACTACATGGGTTATCATGTTCAACCTGAACAAGGATTTGAATGGATATGTCTTGAATGCTAACTTTACTCAGAGTTACCTCTGCATAGTCTAGAGGCATGCTATGCTAAGTCATTGGTGCTCTACTTTATGGGCCAGTGAATGACGACCCAAGGCTTATGGGAGTGGGTGGAGTCAAGGTTTATGGGAGTGGTTGTTCATGGTTCTTAATAGTAGTAACATGAAATCACTTCACAATGATGGGCAAAGGCTTCTATGTTGTAGAATGTGCCTTCGAACAAACGGTTCAAGACCTTGTTATTAGAGGAGGTGTTTGGGAGGGTTCATATTTTGCGTATGCCATGCCGTGGACGCGGGAGTTCTACGCGAATGAAGAGTTTATGGAGTTTTTCCTATATGGGTAACTCTCAAAATCCTCCCTCTTTGGCTGCATGATCATGTGCACTCCATTGCCTCTGTGATGGGATGTGTGTTGTTCATACCAAGGCTGCAATGGGCTTGGATTTAAAGGTATGCATATTGTAGAGCATGAGTAAGGCTATTCCTGAACATTTGGATCTCAACATGAGATTTTTTGGATCCTTTCGACAAGAGATGGCATTTGCCTCGTTCCATGCATGTTATGAATGTAGCAGAGTTGGCCACTTTGCTAGAAACTACCTTGAGGTGGTGATTGTCAGCAAGCCAATGGTCAAATCCACTTGGAGGCGTGTCTCTAGAGATGACAAGCCACCAATGAAAGCAAACATGCTGAAAGAGGGTGAATGTGAGCTTCATGTGAGCGTGATGTGGTAGAGGAAAAAATGATAAAGGATGATGGTTAGCCTACAACAAAAAATCAAGAGGAAACAAGTAAAGCAATAGGATCCTTACATGAAGGTTGACGATCGTTGAAACCCACAACCATGATATTAGAGTCAGAGACATTCAGGGACAAGAGATAGATCTCCTTAGTTACCTTGTTGACATCTCTCGATCTTCTAACAATACTAGTCTACTCAAAAGGAAGAAGTGAACTCCTTGTAAAAGTACTAGTCTGCTCAAAAAAAGAAAAAGTACTAGTCTATTAAGTATATAACTCTATGGGTTTTTAGCTCCTTGTTAAAAGCCAAATACTTTTAGTCCTAGAGTCCCCATGGCAAGGCAGCTTTGCACGGGGTAGCTACGTATCTTTCTTGTTTTTATTAACACAAAACTAGTGTGTAACCCACGCATTGGTCAGGTCCAGAAAAGCATGGCCATTGAGTCACACGCACACACATATCTGTAGGTATGTATGTGTGGGTGTGCATGCGCGTGCGCACATGTGAGGAGGGTGTACTTTAGCCCCTACAATCACTCCAAGAAGTTGGCAATTCCCTCTCTCTTTCTTATTAGATCTTGAGATCAAGCTCATGAGTAGATCTTTGATATCTATTTTGGATATCACACGCACACACATATCTGTAGGTATGTATGTGTAGGTGTGCGTGTGCATTCACACAAGTGAGGAGGGTGTACTTTAGTCCCTACAATCACTCCAAGAAGTTGGTAATTCCCTCTCTCTTTCTTATTAGATCTTGAGATCAAGCTCATGAGTAGATCTTTGATATCTATTTTGGATTGTTCTTATGACAATAAAAATTATCAACTTGTTCCTCTCTCTCTCTCTCTCTCTCTCTCTCTCTCTCTCTCTCTCTCTCTCTCTCTCTCTCTCTCTCTCTCTCTCTCTCTCTGTGTGTGTGTGTGTGTGTGTGTGTGTGTGTGTGTGTGTGTGTGTGTGTGTGGCACACACAAAGTTTTGAATTCAATACTATCGGTAGATCTTTGGGATCTCTCTCAGTGAATAAGAAAAGGAAACTATAATAACCTTTGAGTGTGGTAGATCGGTTATCAAAGTTCCCTCTGAAATACCAAGTCTTAAGTTCAAGACTTGTCAGAAAGAGCTTTGAGGTCTCTTGATGTGCTCATACGACATTACAACTTCTCTCTCTCACTCTTTCTTACTCTCTCTCTCTCTCTCTCGCTCTCTCTCTCTCTTACACACACACACACACACACACAGACATGCACATGCACACACATTGGCATTCAATCCCCTCGCTTACCCTTTCTATCTCCCTTCATCAATCTTTATCTCCCTATGGGAAAATGCAGGCTCATAGGGAGTTGCAATTATTTGTGTGTGTGTGTGTGTGTGTGTGTGTGTGTGTGTGTGTGTGTGTGTGTGTGTGTGTGTGTGTGAACACATAAGGAAGGAGGGTGGATTGTAGTTCCTATCTCTCTCTCTCTCTCTCACTCATCAGACCTTGAGATCAAGACTCCTATGTTCAGAGTGTTCTTATGACAATAAAAATTCTCTTCTTTTTCCTTCTTCTCTCTCTCTCTCTCTCTCTCTCTCTCTCTCTCTCTCTCTCTCACACACACACACACACACACACGCGCGCGCGCGCACGCATGCACACACAAAGTTTTGAGTTCTAGACTTCTTGATTAGATGTTTGGGATCTCTCTCAATGAATAAGAAGAGGAAGCAGTAATAATATTTGAGTGTGGTAGATTGGTTATCACAATTCCCTCTTAAATACCAAGTCTTAAGTTCAAGACTTGTCGGGTAGAGCTTTGAGGTCTCTTGATGTATTCTTGTGGCATTAAACACATCTCTCCTCTCTCTCTCTCTCCTCTCTCTCTCTCTCCTCTATCTTTCTCCCTCTGTCTCTCTCTACCTTCAAATCTTGGCCAAGTAAATCTTTGAAATCTATTGAATGTTTTTTTGGTGGACTAGAATTCTCTCTCTCTCTCTCTCTCTCTCTCTCTCTCTCTCTCTCTCTCTCTCTTTGTGCATTGTGCGATGCATGGAAGCGTCGAGAGCTCTTCAAAATAAAGTATCAAAGTAGAGTCACCCATCAAATTTGAGGGCTGGAGTTTCTTTATGGCCTTTAAAACAAAATAAATAGTCACTCTTTAAGTGACACATAGATGCCTCTAGGGTCTCTCTCTCTCTCTCTCTCTCTCTCTCTCTCTCTCTCTCTCTCTCACACACACACACACACACACACACTCCCATTCATATCACTCAAGGGTGTAACAGATTTTCGGCATGTGTTCGTTCCTCTCTTCGCACATCATGTCCTCAGGGTGGTGAGAGAGTGATCCCGGATGTACTGGGTATTCAGCTTTTCTATGTCAGTCATGCCCTTCTATTTTGGGGCTTTTTGAGATCCCTAATGTTTATAATAAACAAAGGTTTAACATATTTTTACTACTAAGATTTCAAATTCTCAACTAAATTCCAAGCTTGCATTGAAGAAAATCGGTAAATTTTTACAAGTTTTAGTGTAAATACTATCAATTCTTCAAATTTTAACCTAAAATCCCAAAGAGTTTTATTGTACCCTTATTTATTTTAAATTTTTTTTAATAGAAATAACATTTTTTGCAAGCCCTTTTCGACACCTCTTCCTCTCTCTCTTTCTCTCTCTCTAGCAGCACTCATATTCTCCCACATTAGGTGTAGGTAGTGCCAATTCAATTCCAAGGCCATTCAAATTTAGCCCTTTGATCAAAGCTACAATGTGCAATGTGCACATATAGAGGCTCAAAGGACAATGGTACATGGAAGTGCCAAGTGGGGGTTAAGGGTTAGGTGTACATTTGTGTAGAATGAAAAGGGTAGTTCTTTATGGCCTTCAAAATGCAAAGTAGATCCACCCTGCAAATAGCTTTTAAAAAGAAAAGTAGTCAATATTATAACTATAGATAGAGTACTAAGTTTTTGGCAGGCTAAAGGCTAAAGGCCTTAGTAGCCTATGGGTGTAGTAGGGTATGGGTGAAGCACTGAAGGTTGAAGGTTGTTCAATTTTATTTGTGAGACATGTGTCCCTAAAGAGAGCTTAAAAGTCTTCAAAAAAAGAAATCTTGTCTCTTTCAAATACTGTTTCCCAAATTTGCATTCATTTTTTTGGTGTCTTGAAAAAAACTTGTATTTATAAGAGTGTGATCCCATGATGCGGATTTCAATAATGTTTTTTAAATATTTTGATTTGTAAAACGTCCTTCTATTTGATTTCACAAAGATTCATTTCATTAAATTTCTTATTATTTTTTATGTTCATTAAATCTAGCTTTTTATGAAGATATTAAAATATGCTTTAATTTTAGTTTTTTAATGTGTCTTTTTATTTTGTTTTTTTTCCATTTTAATTTGTTTTTAAGTGATAATGTGCAATGTGCACCTTTCACCTTGTGTAGTGTGTTTGAAATAGAACAATCGCTCTAAACCAAAGAGTGTTGTGCGTTTCGGCGAAAGGGCAGTCACTTTTGTGACTTTTACCGTTCCGCCTACTATCGCTGTGTGCACGATTAGCTACGTGTCTCACCCGTTCTGAGGTATCCAGCGAATTGAACCCAGCACCTTTGTGTAGTGTGTTTGAAATGCACAAAAGTGATTGTCCTTTCGTCGAAACGAACAACACTCTTTGGTCTAGAGCGATTGTTCTATTTCAAAACACACTACACAAAGGTGCTGGGTTCAATTCGTTGGATACCTCAGAACGAGTGAGACATGTAGCCAATCGTGCACACAGCGATAGTAGGCGGAAGGGTAAAAGTCACAAAAGTGACTGCCCTTTCGCCGAAACGCACAACACTCTTTGGTCTAGAGCAATTGTTCTATTTCAAACACACTACACACCTTTCACCTTATTATCTAAGTGGATCCTTTTTATATAAACCATTCGTGATCATGTACGTATAATGGATAATATAAACTCTAATGGACAATGGGCTAAATGGGAGATAGTTGCGAGACCTGTAGAGCAAGGCAGTCTTGGGATTCTTAACCCTAGCACCCATTCGGAGGCACAATGTGCCAAGTTTGTGGTGGTACTAGCAAAGCAAGATCAAGCTTGGGCTATTATGCTTAAGGTTATGATGGAAAAATCCAAACTGTGCTCGTAAGGTGGCCATGGAAATGGCTCAAGGTGCACGTCAAGCTGCTTGCTCCTCAATGGGCCATCCTGAAACTTGGGGGTACGACAGGCGAGCTCGCTCGCAAATGCAACAAAGCAATTGAATCCTTGGAATGGGAAGAGTTGTCAAGGTATTTTCATAATTCTATACCTCGCTGGTCCCCTTGTGTCTCTAAGGCGGGAACCATCCTTTTGATCCCTTTTTGGAGGGAAGTAACCCGAAAGATTAATAACAAAGGCATTAGATACATAGGCCAACTTTGGGATTACATTAGTAATGGCTAGAAAGGAACGGACCAGTTGGCCCTCCAGTTTAACCTCACTGGGAGTAAAAGATTACTGCTCTAGTAGAGCCTTTGAACGTCTTAACAGTGTTGGGGTAAAGCCCCATGTGGCCGGTTAGGCCAAGTGCCCGCCCACTATACTTATTCATTATGTACATAATAGAATAAGGGGGCTCACATGTAGAGAGTGAGTTTTAGCCCTTGCAAACACAAGGTCTCCTCTCTTTTCCATTGCTACACACGCTCCCGCTTGCACACTTCAACTAGTACCAGAGCTCAGGGATTGGGAGCACCATTGGAGCTCAACAGGGAAGCAAGCAGAGAAGCAGCAAAAATTGTAGCACATTTTTGCAGGTCTGTTTTGGCCTACCAAAACATCTTCTTTCAAGCCGATTCTCTTACTTCGTGACTAGTTTTTTGTCCTCTTCAACTTTGCAGAAGAACGTTTTCCCAAAATCTTCACCAATTTTGAGATACGTCACTCAGACTGCCTGCACGTGTAGGGTATACATGTGCAGATTTTTATAGATCTGTTTTGACCTGAAAAAACAGCACATTTCAGGTCCATTCCCGCTTTTTCCTAATCGTTTTTGTGTGGTCTACAACTTTGCAGAAGGAAGTTTATGCAAATTCTGAACGGTTTGGAAGATATGGGCTGACAGGCTGTAGGGTATTCGAAAAGTTGAAGATTATGTATGCCTATTGTGGTGATTTGCTACGTTCGAAGAGCTCACCATCTGTCTTCCTCTCCGACTGATCAATTTCCAAACTATCCTCTTTCACTACATATTTGTCAATGATCCGCTCCACATCAACCTCGAATACCGGAACAATTGTTGGATTTGCTGCTAGGAAATATGCCTCTTCATCATCCTCCAAACCTTCAGACATGTTACTTCCTTGTGCCAACATCGGCTTCATTGATTCTACCAATTCCTTCTTTGGTCCCATTGGTATTGCAACTTCTTTCCTTCCTTTCTTAACCGTCACTTCATTTTTTCCCCAGTCCTGATTTAACTTAGCCGTGCGAAACCATGGCCTCCCCAACAACATAGGATATGTATTTTTTGAATCCTTCATCCTGATGACTACAAAGTTTACCATAAACTGCAATCCATGAATGGTAATACTCTGCCTCCTTAACATCCCCACTGGTTGAGCTTTGCTCTAATCAGCCATGCGCACTTGAAATGGAGCTAGTTCCAACCGGACATCTTTCATCCTTAGAAATTCCGATTCCGAAAGTATGTCGACACCTGATCCACCATCCAATAGAATATCGGAAAATTTGCTATTATTAAATTCCAACGACAGTGTCGGTACTGAAAAATCCACATCCTCCGGGCTAATCTGGCAACTCTGAACTGTCTTTTGCACCTCATTCATACTTGGAGCAGTCCTTGACCTCCGCATCACTGTATATAATTTATCCCTGAAAATTGGAACTAATGACAACAACTGATCCAAGGTAAAATGCATAGAGGAATTAGTTAACTCTTCAAGCAAGGCATCCGTCCTTTCTCTTTCCTTCTCCTCCTTTTTTACCCCTTTCTCCTTCCATTTTAGCTTGATCTATTGTTCCTCCTTTTCCATCAGATCTTCAGCTACCTCATCCTGAATCTCCTTCTGCTCCTCCCAATCCAGTGGAGGTTTCAACCTTGCTTTTGACCTTGTTGCCACTAATACATCTACTTCCTCTTGCAAGCATTTGGAACAATCACATTCCGGCTGACAATCCGTAGCCACTTCATTAACCCCCTTATCCTGAAAGATTCTACTACTATCAAACTACTTCTCGGTTCTTTGTTTGCTTCAGCTGATTGTGCTGGTGGTGCTGGCAACTGCGGCACTTGCCCCCTTGGCTGTTGCTGATTCCACCCTTGATAATTCCAATTTGGCTGATTCCATCCTTGTGGTTGTTGTTGCCAATTCTGCCAACGCTGCTACTGATCCCAATTTCCCCCCCATGGGGGTCTTGGATTCTCCCATCCTCCATATCTCGGTCCTCCTCCGGTATTGAAATTTCTTCTGAATGATGGTCCCCCTTGATTAAACTGTGGTCTCCACCCGGAATACGGTTGTTGCCTTTGCCAACCTTGATTGTTGAACATCCTTTGCCTTCCTGATGTCTCTGGAAACACCCCATGAGTTCGAGGTCCTTGTTGTTGAATCTTCTGCTGAATCTTTTCTGGTACAACACCCCTGAAATTTGGATTATACCAACAATCCTTTGTCCAATGCCCATCCTTAACACAAATTTCACAATGAGGGGATTTTGATTCCACAACTTTCTGGAGTCCCAACTTCTTCAATTTCTTCTCCACCAATTTTTCCACTCTATCATCTTTCCCTTTATCCTTAGACTTTTTCTTCAACTTCTTCTTGATTTTCTTCTTCTTACCCTCATCACCTTCTGAATCCAAATCATCACTGGAATCCTCCTCATCATCAAACTCCATTTCCGAATCCAAATCAATATCAGTTTCCGAATCCGTATCGGTGTCCGAATCCGAATCATCTGACCTCTTCTTTTTCTTCGACCTGCTTTTCTTCTTTTCTTTAGATGACCTTTTGGCTGCTTTCCCATGAGAGACCCCAAACCTTTTCTCTGCTCTTTGAGTTGTTTCCACTAATGCTTGTAATCCACCCGCAATATCAACTCCGGCAACAACATTCTTCAATTCCTTCCTTAATCCGTTCAAAGAATACCCAGCAAGCATTTCATCCGTTGGCCTTTCTTGAGCAGTCAGCCTTCTCACATATTGGTTAAACTTTTGTGCATAATCCTCAACAAACATTTTCCTTTGTTTCACTTCCTTAAGCTTGGTCAACACATCATGTGGAGTCTTTTCCCTTCTGAACCTATTCAAAAATGCTGCTTTCAAGCCATCATAATTAGCAAAATGACCTGCTGGAAAATTACTAAGCCATTGCATAGCCTTCCCATCCAATGTAGCCTCAAACTGGCGCATCTTAGCCTGGACATCGTACACTCCGGCAAATCCTTTGGCCTGCCATCTTGTCTTGTATTGAGATACGTGGCAATCGGGGTCTTCCTTAGACTTTCCCGAAAAGGTCCAGAATTTGACGCGCATATCCTGCCTAGCCGCCATATTTGTAAGTCCACCTGGTTGTACAAGATTTCATGCACTAGTACTTCCCAACGGATCAAAAATCAATCTCCTTCTCGCCACTAATGCATGCTGAAAAACTGCAACCGCCAACAGCCGCGGAAATATATCCGGTTCCTCGTTCTCTTCTTCTTCTTCACACCTATCACTCAAATAATCCTCTGCGCCATCCAAATCTTGCACATTATCATCAGAATCCTCTCCTACATAAACTCGGTGCATCCCACTATAATCCAAACTTCCCTGCAATTCCGAACTCTGACCATCTCGCCCATAAAACTTCCGGAACCGCCTAGCAATTGACCTTGTTCAATACGAGAATGTATCCTCTTCTGCTTCCTCCAGAGTGCAGCCAAACACCCATACCAACTCGCACTATTCTGAACGTCTTCCCTCCATTCAACTAAACCTTTCACCGCTTCAGCACTCGCTCCTATAAGAGAAACTTGAATTCGTCCATGCTACATCAACTTACACCGTGATCGCCAAGTGTTGTAGGCACAGACATTCAGAACATACAAACACAGGAATCAAAATGGAACTGGAACAGAACATAGAAACAGACTAATTCCGCCATAACTTCCGCCTTCATATTCTGAGAAAGATACTGATCGACAGTTACATAGTTAGAGAATACTAATGGGCAACGCCCTTTCCCATGAACATCCCTTGGAATCCCAAAACTTCAAAATTTGATATTCCAAATTCCACTAAGGTAAAATATCCAAAATTCCCTCAGCTTAACATGTGCGCTTTTCGGCGGATGGTATTCATCGCCTTGCAATGCAATATGTGGACTGATTTTCAATTGTTTTGAGCATCAATTTGTGTCATATTTTGGTTGGTTTGTATCCAAGTTTATGCCTCGCTTGTAGAGTGCGGTTGATGCACTTTGTGTTTTGGATTACAGGATTGTTTTCCAAGTTTAAAGAGTTGAGACTTTGGGGCAGCTCATGTATGCTTGAGTGCGAATTTTGCACATGATTTGCTCATGGTTTTGAGCATGTTTATGGCATATATGGTTATTATGGTTAGATAGCCAAATATTGTTGAAACTTTGATGGATTTTTCTTGCGAGTTTATTTGTTTATGTGCATGGTTTGCAATCGTGTTTTGATTGCATTTGGCACTCAGTGGTTGCTTTGCCATAGTGTTTTGACAGCGCATTGTGAGAGTGTTTTGCTCACCGGATTATGTCATTTGACATACATGTGGTAATCTCTTCAGGAGGGAGATTGTTGATGCTAGTTGTTGATGCTAGTTTCATCAATTATCACATAGTGCTCTTGGATTAGAGCAGGCTTTTTGGCATCATTTGAGCGGTTTTGCTCACTTGTTTGCTACATTGATTGCCATATTTGCTGATACTTCTCTTAGACAGCTTATGCCAGCTTATGTTGTATTTTGACAGTACTTGGTGTATGAGTTAGCCAAGCTTTGGCTATTGTCGGTTGATCGACTTGTGCTTGATCTTGTCACAGGTTATCGCCATTGATTTGGCATGTACATCATTGTCAGGGTTTGTGCTTTTCCATACAAAGTTTGATGGTTCAAATTTTGAGCATTGGAAAGAAGGTATGCATGATGCATTGACTTAGTTGGGCCAAGTGTTGCCACTACAGGGCATGGATGCTAGGCCAGAGTCTATGACTGATGATGAGTGGGAGGACTTGGATGAGCTTGCACGTTTGACGGTCGTGTTACACCTTGGTGAGTTTGTCTATCGTATTGGTTTGGATGCATGTACAGCTAGAGAGTTATGGCAACAATTGTGCAATGATTTTGGCACAAATGAGTCTAGAGAGATGTCTACAGTGAAAGGACGATCTTGTAGACATAGAGATGTTGTGTGTTGGCATTGTGGTACAGGGCATGTACGTAGGCGTTGTTTTTGGCGGATGAGACAGCACTGGAGAGATGCTATCACTTTGGATGTCGTGGGAGCAGATGTAGCGTATGTGGCTACGCATGACGGAGATGTTGCCTTTGCTTCCATGTTTACTCTTGAATTTCTTATGTTGGTTTTTGACGGCACATTACCTTCGCATTGGATATTAGATGTGAATGCTAGATTTCATGTCACGCCGAGTCCTGAGTGGTTTAGCACATATGCTAGTGGTATGCTTGGACATGTGTGTCTAGCTGATGGTTCAGTGCATGACATAGTTGGTGTAGGAGATGTCAGACTATTGTTGCCGAGTGGTGCATCATACATGTTGCGAGATGTACGCCATGTGCCAGGTTTGATGCAGAGCTTGATCTTTGTGAGTCAGTTAGAGACAGTGGATGCCAGGTAGTGCTAGATGAGCAGAGTTTCAGATTGCATCGTGGACAATTAGTCATAGCGAGAGGTGCTAGTGTTGGCACGATTCATGTGATGCGAGTATGTCATGTACGAGACGACACAGTCTTCGTGAGTACACAGCCATGCAGAGAGATGAGGCATGTCTCCTTTGCAAATAGGTTGCATGATGCTCCAGTTTATGAGCATGTTGAGCCAGTTGTGTAGATATAGCTGTGCAGCAAGGCATGTCATTCGTGGATACGATGACAGATATGGATGGCTTGAGTGTTGAGGAGTCAATCGTGATTCATTCATTCATGGATATGCTTAGGCCAGAGGCTAATGTGTGTGAGTTAGAGCTAGGCATTGCTCTTGCCACACAGGGTTCAAGACAGATAGATGCTCTTGGTGCGCATGTGACATGCGATGGACACAAGGATGGATTCCAGAGATCAGAGTTCGGGTGTCAAGGTGATTTCCATCTGTGGAGTTCTGAGCCAGATTTGACCGAAATGATCAGATTGGCAGATATTGCTAGGATTGCATCAGCATTTGGGAGTCTCATGTACGAGATACTGATCTCGAGATCCGAGATTGCATTTGCAGTAGGTGCATTTGCAGTGGGAGCAGTTAGTCGTGCAGTGACTGACGTTGGCCTTGAGCATAGGGGTACTTTGCAACGTATGGTGAGATACTTGCAGGATGTGTGCGGCTTTGGTGAGGAGTATGGTGTTGATCACTCTATACATTCTCTACGATTAGAGCTGGATGCACACAGATTTAGTGAGCCAGTGGGTGTTGGCTGAGGTCATACTTGTGATGGCCTTGTACAAGTTTTGTACGGTTTTCTTTTCTCTCACGGCCACATTGGCCTTTACGTGGGAGGTTGTTGGGGTAAAGCCCCATGTGGCTGGTTAGGCCAGGTGCCCGCCCACTATACTTATTCATTATGTACATAATAGAATAAGGGGGCTCACATGTAGAGAGTGAATTTTAGCCCCTGCAAACATAAGGTCTCCTCTTCTCCTCTCTTCTCCATTGCTGCACACACTCACACACGCTCTCGCTCTCGCACTTCAAACAGGTCGTGTTTGGCAAATTTTGAATCCAAGTTCGAGTGGGAAGCATGGTAGTGGCCCAAGAGCAGACACTTCTTGAAACCGCAAACTAAGGAAGCGTACCTCTCCCTTATGTCTTCAAAGGATTGGTTCTCCCTGCTAAAACAAGAAGTGGGGCAAGCATTGGTCGGAGTCAAGGTGGGAGACAGCTATGTGGAACATTTGGCACCCAAAATGGTCGCATCAAATGAAGGTTTTCTTATGGAAGCTGTTGCCCTGCCAACTGAGGTGAAGATCTACATTAGGGCGATTGGTCCGGATAGATGCTCGCAATGCACAACAGCTTGTGAAGACCTCCTCCATCTTTTCCAAGAATGCCCGGCAATAAGTGACCTTGCAGGAAAGATTTGTAAATGGGTCCAAAAGACCTAGAAAATAGGATTTTTTAAGAACGATCTCTTTTTGGGAGGAAAGGTGTTCCCATGCTTTGCTCATCGCAACTCAAATTGTGATATCTTGCTACTTTAAACAAGTTTGAAAGGCAAGGTACTATTGGATCTTCGAGAACACCATGGAAAATGCTAAGTTTACGAAGATAATCCAAGAAAGCAGAGGGACTATCATCGCCATCAAGAAACATATGGACTCTAATGAGTGGAACATGACCCTGGGTGTTGTAATGATTTACTTGAATGGGTATCGTTGAGGATCCATCCATTTTCATGAGGTGGCTCCCTTGATATATCTACGATCATTTGAAGATATCGTAGCTCGAGACGAGCATAGCAATAATTTGTAATTCTATGATTTTTCTAGTATAATCTACTCACCATTGTGAGTTTTGAGGGAAAAAAACTTTGCATATCTTCGTGTCTCCTCACCTTGTTTGACTTTACATAAATCTATACTAATAGATAAAAGGGGAGGGAATTCCGGTTCCCCCCCCTGACAAGTGGCAGTAGGAGAATCCTCCGGTTGTGTGCCTTGCAAACGGCAAGACAGGACAGCGTAGAGAGAGAGAGAGAGAGAGAGAGAGAGAGAGAGAGAGATCCGGTTGTGTGCCCTGCAAACGGCGAGACAGGAGTCACAGGACTGCGTAGAGAGAGAGAGAGAGAGAGAGAGCGCACGCCTGGCACAACCCTGAACCCACAGCCAAAGGCGGCCCCTCCCCCCGGACTAATGCGAGAGAGAGAGAGAGGTGTGTTGGAACTTGGGGCTCCGGTTGCGTCTCTGTGTCAGCATGTGCGCGCGTGAGAGCTCTTGAAACCTGGCTCCACCTTCAACCCGGCTGCTGCGTCCGTGTCAACAATGAGCACGTGCGCGCGTGAGAGAGAGAGAGAGCAAGAGTTGCGACTTCCCAGTGTTTGGGGAAAACCATTTTCTCAAACATACAAAATTCCCTTACTTGCATTTGCGAAGAGGAAATTTTAAAAATCAGGTTACTTTTTTGGGTTTTTACATATTTTGGGACGGAATTTCTCCTTTTCCCTTTGCCCTCAACCGGCATTTTTGAAATTCATATTAAGCTGAGACACATTTTTCCCCAACACTGCTTCCCACCCAGATCCAGTGCTAAAAAAATCTTTTTTCTAATAACTTGGCAAACCTACCTATGAGAAATTTCAAAGGTAAATTGAATAAATTTGAAGGTTTTTATACCAATTTACACTAAATTCCTCAAAATTTTGTAGGTGGGGTTCAGTGTTCTGGAAAAATGTGTCTCAGCTTAATATCGTGCCATTTTCAATTTCAACCAGACGTGCTGCGTCTGTGTCAGCACGTGCACGCGAGAGAGAGAGAGAGAGAGAGAGAGAGAGAGAGAGAGAGAGAGAGAGAGAGGTGCCGCCTGTCAGTACCGTTTTGAGCCCCCCTGCCATGCATCCCAAGGCGTGCCTTTTGCAGCCGCGCGCCAGTGTGCAAAGAGAGAGAGAGAGAGAGAGAGAGAGAGAGAGAGAGAGAGAGAGAGAGAGAGAGAGAGAGAGAGAGAGAGAGAGGCGGCCTTCATCATGCAGTGTTCGAGAAAATTCATTTTCACAAACATCCAAAAATCCCTCCAATTACACTATTTTTCATGTATTTTTAAGAGAGAGGTGTGTTGGAACTTGGGGCTCCGGCTGCGTCTCTATGTCAGCACGTGCGCGCGTGAGAGCTCTTGAAACCTGGCTCCACCTTCAACCCGGCTGTTACGTCCGTGTCAACAGTGAGCACGTGCGTGCGTGAGAGAGAGAGAGCAAGAGTTGCGACTTCCCAGTGTTCGGGGAAAACCATTTTCTCAAACATACAAAATTCCCTTACTTGCATTTGCGAAGAGGAAATTTTAAAAATCAGGTTATTTTTTCGGGTTTTTACATATTTTGGGACGGAATTTCTCCTTTTCCCTTTGCCCTCAACCGGCATTTTTGAAATTCATATTAAGCTGAGACACATTTTCCCCCAACACTGCTTCCCACCCAGATCCAGTGCTAAAAAAAATCTTTTTTCTAATAACTTGGCAAACCTACCTATGAGAAATTTCAAAGGTAAATTGAATAAATTTGAAGGTTTTTACACCAATTTACACTAAATTCCTCAAAATTTTGTAGGTGGGGTTCAGTGTTCTGGAAAAATGTGTCTCAGCTTAATATCGTGCCATTTTCAATTTCAACCAGACGTGCTGCGTCTCTGTCAGCATGTGCACGTGAGAGAGAGAGAGAGAGAGAGAGAGAGAGAGAGAGAGAGAGAGAGAGAGAGAGAGAGAGAGAGGTGCCACCTGTCAGCACCGTTTTGAGCCCCCCTGCCATGCATCCCGAGGCGTGCCTTTTGCAGCCGCTCGCCAGTGTGCAGCGAGAGAGAGAGAGAGAGAGAGAGAGAGAGAGAGAGAGAGAGAGAGAGAGAGAGAGAGAGAGATGCACTCGCGCGCCAGTGTGGAGAGAGAGAGAGAGAGAGAGAGGCGGCCTTCATCATGCAGTGTTCGAGAAAATTCATTTTCACAAACATCCAAAAATCCCTCCAATTACACTATTTTTCATGTATTTTTAAGCGCAATTTTCTCCTTCTTGCCCTCCCCTCAACCGGCTACTTTGATTCTGCAAACGGCTCAAGGCTAAGCTGAGGCACACTTTTCCCAAACACTACCTTCATGTCAAGCTCTACGCACGATCTCCTCCGGAGTCCGGCCTGAGCTCCACGAGTCCACGGTCATGCAAGGCGCCCTTCTTCCCTACCTCGACGAGCAAGATGCGATCCATTGCGGGCAAGAAAGCGGGGGGCCATTTCGCGTCAAGCTGCCATCGCTACACCGGAGGCCAAGCAGGGTTCGCGAAACATTTTCGCAAAATTTTGTAGGTTTTTCCACTTTCAAAAATAAAATTCAGAGGTAAATTTCAATATTTGTAGGTGGGATTACACTACACCTAGGTTTTTTTCGAGCACTGCTCCACGGTCGTGCAAGGCACCCTTCTTCCCTGCTCGCGTCCCGTCTCTCTCTCTTGCGTTGCACGAACAGTGGCGGAACAGCGCGTTTAGCTCAGAGGCCACTGCCGCGAGGGCGCCAGTTCAAGCAGACACTGACGCGTGGCGGGGGGGGGGACGGAAGGTCAAAAATATTTTTACCCTTCAAAAGAAGAGTAGAATATTGAAAAATCTATGAGTAGCCCTTCTAATTTTTGCCTAAATATAGCTTAATGCAGGGTAGGGTCACCCTTCAAAAATGAGCCTTGACTGTGCGCATCGCAAGAGAGAGACGGGACGCGAGGCGGGCCGCCGGCACTGCGCACTCCTACTCCCACATGCTCGCCTTACCAAACGGCCACACGTAGGAGAGAGAGAGAGAGAGAGAGAGAGAGAGAGAGAGAGAGAGAGAGAGAGAGGTTATTTTTTTGGTTTTTTACACTATTTTTCTCTATTCTTGGGCGGAATTTCTCCTTTTCCCCTCGCCCTCAACCGGCATTTTTGAAATTGAAAACGGCATGATGTTAAGCTGAGACACATTTTTCCCGAACACTGCGTACGTCGCACTGTCGCGAGAGAGAGAGAGAGAGAGAGAGAGAGAGAGAGAGAGAGAGAGAGAGAGAGAGAGAGAGAGAGAGAGAGAGAGAGAGAGAGAGAGAGAGAGAGAGATAGATAGATTTTATTATCGTCCTCGGAGGTCAAATATGACCTATGGGACCAAAGTTACATGTGATGTAGTATGTGTATGGCTGATGAGTGACTCTCGATGCTCCAAAATTGTAGTGATGAGAGTCGCAATGGAGAGCCCACACTTTGGCTGGGAGAGGAAAGTGTGTACGTCTAAGTTATGGCTGAAAATGTGAGAGAAGCAAGTTCGGATGTGATCAAAAGCTGAGCAATCTAGTAGTGTGTGGTACTCAGACTCTCGAACTTGCAGTGAGCATAATGTGCACAATCGATTTGACTCTTCTCCATTGCCCCAACGCCCTATCTCGCATCGAAGGAAATGGGAGCTAAGCCGAATTGCTGCGATAGTGCGTATTGCGGACAAGGGAATAGGCTCAAGCATGTAAGTGTGAGTACGGTTTCCTCTCTCAGCGAAGAACATGGTTTTGTAGTTGGGGGCAATATAGGTGGTGTAATGTATGAAGCGTGACCCACCGGATTTCTCCCAAGCCGTAATACATTGGCGTTGTAGAAAAGCTTCATTCACTTGAGAGTCAATTGAAGCATCATGTAGCAAGTGTAATGCATCCCATCTCCCAAACCACTTCTTTATGTCTTGCATCCATCCCGTGCTCAAGATCTTGCTTTTATACGTCTTTTGAACTTTTTTGCTTGCTTCCCATGCAATTGTAGGAAGTCGATGTGAGGGGTTTTGACGCATCTTTATCATGTACTCCACAACCCTTTCCATGCCCATAACCTCAATTGGAAGAGATCCCGACTCAAGAAGTAGGAGCATATATGGTGTTTGTGTCTTAACTTGGAGAAAGTTTGTAAGAAAACGCTTTTGGACATTCTCAAACTCTTTCCAAGTAGACTTTGAGATGCTCCCGCCCCACACTTCAACTCCATAAAGAAGAACCGGTGTCACCAATGCATCAAAAAGATACTTCTTGAGAACCCAACACTTGATGTTTCCCGCATTACACATGTTCTCAAATGCATAATATGCTCTCTTTCCCGCTTCCAAACGACGCATAGCACATTCATGCCACTTGTGATTGGATGGAACCTCAAGGCCAAGGTACTTAAAGCTCTCAACAACTTCAAGTGTCTTGTTGTTGTACACAATGCATGGCTTCTCCTTATGGTTGGTTTTCACAAGCATAACCTTTGTTTTGGATTCATTTACAATCAGCCCACTATGCAAGCAAAAGTTCTCAAGGACAACCATAAGCTTTTGTGCATCTTCTAAAGTGTGTGCTAGAAGCACTACATCATCCGCATACAACAAAAGCATGATTACCGCATTGCAAATAGTGACCTCTTCAATGCCTTCTTCTTGCATAAAGTCAAGTACCATTTGTTCCAATTGATCGATGCATAGACCAAAGAGAGTTGGTGACAATGGACATCCTTGTTTAACCCCAATAGTGCTTACAAAAATTTCTGAAATTTCTCTTCCCATGCGCAATTGACAAATCACCTTCTCATAGATTCGAGAAACCGCAAGCATAAACTCACTTGGCACTTGGAGTTCTTCCATCCTTCTCCACAAATTGTTACGTGGAATCATATCAAAGGCTTTCTTAAAGTCCACAAAACAACAATACAATCGCTTGCCTTTCAACCGACTTTCCTCCATGAGAACACGAAGAGTGACAAGATGATCAATGGTGCTATGGCATCGACGAAAACCCGCTTGTCCCTTTGCACGCTTGTCATTCTCTTCAGCCCAATCACTCAATTTCATTTCCATTATGCACCCAAACAACTTTGCCATAAGAGACCCAATCATTATAATCATTCTAGAGAGAGAGAGAGAGAGAGAGAGAGTTCTCTATTTTGGGGCAAAGGCGGGCTGAGCGCGAAGAGAGAGAGAGAGAGAGAACGCAAAATGAGCCTTGATTGTGCGCAGTGCCGGCGGCCCGCGAACAGTGGCGGAACAGCACGTTTGGCTCAGAGGCCACTGCCGCGAGGGCGCCAGTTCAAGCAGATAGTGACGCGTGGCAAAGGGGGGGGGGCGGAAGGGCAAAAATATTTTTACCCTTCAAAAGAAGAGTAGAATATTGGAAAATCTATGAGTAGCCCTTCTAATTTTTGCCTAAATCTAGCTTAATGAAGGGTAGGGTCACCCTTCAAAAATGAGCCTTGACTATGCGCACCGCAAGAGAGAGACAAGATGCGAGGCAGACCGCTGGCACTGCGCACTCCTACTCCCACGTGCTCGCGTTACCAAACGGCCACACGTAGGAGAGAGAGAGAGAGAGAGAGAGAGAGAGAGAGAGAGAGAGAGAGAGAGAGAGAGAGAGAGGTTATTTTTTTGGTTTTTTACGCTGTTTTTCTCTATTCTGGGGCGGAATTTCTCCTTTTTCCCTCGCCCTCAACCGGCATTTTTGAAATTGAAAACGGTATGATGTTAAGCTTAGACACATTTTTCCCGAACACTGCGTACGTCGCACAGTCGAGAGAGAGAGAGAGAGAGAGAGAGAGAGAGAGAGAGAGAGAGAGAGAGAGAGAGAGAGAGAGAGAGAGAGGGAGGGGGGGGGGGGGGAGTTCTCTATTCTGGGGCAAAGGCGGGCTGAGCACGAAGAGAGAGAGAGAGAGAGAGAGAGAGAGAGAGAGAGAACGCAAAATGAGCCGTGACTGTGCGCATCGCAAGAGAGAGACGAGACGCGAGGCGGGCCGCCAGCACTGCGCACTCCTGCTCCCACGTGCTCGCGTTACCAAACGGCCACACGTACGAGAGAGAGAGAGAGAGAGAGAGAGAGAGAGAGAGAGAGAGAGAGAGAGAGAGAGAGAGAGAGAGAGAGAGAGAGAGAGAGAGAGAGAGAGAGAGAGAGAGAGAGATTATTTTTTTGGTTTTTTAAACTGTTTTTCTCTATTTTGGGACGGAATTTCTCCTTTTCCCCTCGCCCTCAACCGGCATTTTTGAAATTAAAAACGGCGAGGAGAGAGAGAGAGAGAGAGAGAGAGAGAGAGAGAGAGAGAGAGAGAGAGAGAGAGAGAGAGAGAGAGAGAGAGAGAGAGAGAGGCAGCAAACTCAGAGGCGGGACTCAGAGGAAGACGGAGAGCGAGACAGAGAGCTTTAGAGAGAGAGAGAGAGATAGATAGATAGATAGATAGATTTTATTATCGTCCTCGGAGGTCAAATATGACCTATGGGACCAAAGTTACATGTGATGTAGTATGTGTAAGGCTGATGAGTGACTCTCGATGCTCCAAAATTGTAGTGATGAGAGTCGCAATGGAGAGCCCACACTTTGGCTGGGAGAGGAAAGTGTGTAGGTCTAAGTTATGGCTAAAAATGTGAGAGAAGCAAGTTCGGATGTGATCAAAAGCTGAGCAATCTAGTAGTGTGTGGTACTCAGACTCTCGAACTTGCAGTGAGCATAATGTGCACAATCGATTTGACTCTTCTCCATTGCCCCAACGCCCTATCTCGCATCGAAGGAAATGGGAGCTAAGCCGAATTGCTGCGATAGTGCGTATCGCGGACAAGGGAATAGGCTCAAGCATGTAAGTGTGAGTACGGTTTCCTCTCTCAGCGAAGAACATGGTTTTGTAGTTGGGGGCAATATAGGTGGTGTAATGTATGAAGCGTGACCCACCGGATTTCTCCCAAGCCGTAATACATTGGCGTTGTAGAAAAGCTTCATTCACTTGAGAGTCAATTGAAGCATCATGTAGCAAGTGTAATGCATCCCATCTCCCAAACCACTTCTTTATGTCTTGCATCCATCCCGTGCTCAAGATCTTGCTTTTATACGTCTTTTGAACTTTTTTGCTTGCTTCCCATGCAATTGTAGGAAGTCGATGTGAGGGGTTTTGACGCATCTTTATCATGTACTCCACAACCCTTTCCATGCCCATAACCTCAATTGGAAGAGATCCCGACTCAAGAAGTAGGAGCATATATGGTGTTTGTGTCTTAACTTGGAGAAAGTTTGTAAGAAAACGCTTTTGGACATTCTCAAACTCTTTCCAAGTAGACTTTGAGATGCTCCCGCCCCACACTTCAACTCCATAAAGAAGAACCGGTGTCACCAATGCATCAAAAAGATACTTCTTGAGAACCCAACACTTGATGTTTCGCGCATTACACATGTTCTCAAATGCATAATATGCTCTCTTTCCCGCTTCCAAACGACGCATAGCACATTCATGCCACTTGTGATTGAATGAGAGAGAGAGAGAGAGAGAGAGAGAGAGAGGGAGGGAGGGAGAGGAGGAGGAGGAGGAGGGGAGAGAGAGAGAGAGAGAGAGAGACAACAGACTCAGAGGCGGGCTCAAAGGAAGATGGAGAGCGAGACAGAGAGCTTTAGAGAGAGAGAGAGAGAGAGAGAGAGAGAGAGAGGGGGAGGAGGAGGAGGAGGAGGGGAGAGAGAGAGAGAGAGAGAGAGAGAGAGAGAGAGAGAGAGTGACACAAAGAGCTTTAGAGAGAGAGAAAGAAGAGAGAGGAGGAGGAGGGGGAGCGAGAAAGAGAGCTAGAGAGAGCTAGGAAGAGGGAGAGAGAGAGAGAGAGAGAGAGAGAGAGAGAGAGAGAGAGAGAGAGAGAGAGAGAGAGAGGGAGCCAAGAGGAAATTTTAGAAACTTAGGTTTATTTTTTGGGGTTTTACTCTATTTTGGGGTGGAATTTCTCCTTTTCCCCTTGCTTTGAACAGAGAGAGAGAGAGAGAGAGAGAGAGAGAGAGAGAGAGAGAGAGAGAGAGAGAGAGAGAGAGAGAGAGAGAGAGAGAGAGAGAGAGAGCCGCAGATAGAAAACGGCACAATATTAAGTTGAGACACATTTTTCCCAAAACTGCTCACAACGCAAATTTTGAAGTTGATTGACATTGGGGAGATAGAGATAGAGAGAGGAGGAGGGAGAGCAAGAAAGGCAACTAGAGAGAGAGAGAGAGAGAGAGAGAGAGAGAGCCGCAGATAGAAAACGACACAATATTAAGTTGAGACACATTTTTCCCAAAACTGCTCACAACGCAGATTTTGAAGTTGATTGACATTGGGGCGATAGAGATAGAGAGAGGAGGAGGGAGAGCAAGAAAGACACTAGAGAGAGAGAGAGGGACAGAGACAGAGAGAGAGAGAGAGATGAATAAAATGATATATTAACGTCTTCACGAGAGAGAGAGAGAGAGAGAGAGAGAGAGAGAGAGAGCTGCAGATAGAAAACGGCATGATATTAAATTGAGACACATTTTTCTCGAAATTGCTCTCAGCACAGATTTTGAAGTTGATTGAAATGGTCGGGTGTGATTGAGAGAGAGAGAGAGAGAGAGAGAGAGAGAGAGAGAGAGAGAGAGAGAGAGAGAGAGAGGGACAGAGACAGAGACAGAGAGAGAGATGAATAAAATGATATATTAACGTCTTCACGAGAGAGAGAGAGAGAGAGAGAGAGAGAGAGCTGCAGATAGAAAACGGCATGATATTAAATTGAGACACATTTTTCTCGAAATTGCTCTCAGCACAGATTTTGAAGTTGATTGACATGGTCGGGTGTGATTGAGAGAGAGAGAGAGAGAGAGAGAGAGAGAGAGAGAGAGAGAGAGAGACGAGGGGGGGACACTAGGGAGATAAGATAGAAAGAAGAAGAGAGAGTAATTTTCTTGATCTTCTTTTGTGAACTTTGTCAACAGTGAAGAGCTTGAGGGTAAGAGGGGCCATGCCGCCGCCGAAGGCGGCGCCGTTTTACTAGTATGGATAGAGTACTAAGTGTTTTGATTTTACATTGCCGGTCAAAGTCTTTTCATTTTCTACCATCTTAGTACTTACCCTTCACTTTTGTGTTTCAAATTAAATGTTTCTTTCGGTTTTCTTTGAAATGAACCAAAGCATGACACTTGGAGGCTCTCTCCTTCCTTGAAAATTTTAAGCTACACTAGTATAGCCGGCAATTGCGCTCTCTCTCTCTCTCTCTCTCTCTCTCTCTTCTCTCTCTCTCTGAGCATCGAGCCCTGCGCTCCAATCTTCAAAGCGACGTCACCCTCTCTCTCTCTCTCACTCACTTTGGCTCAGAGATCACCGGATTCAAGAGACACTGACGCGTGGCGCCCAGGGGGTCGGGGGGGGGGGGGAATTCCCTCCCGCTTCATCTATTAGTATAGATTATATATAGTATAGATATTCCACATGATGTGTGAATAGCTAAAAGAAAAAGCTCAAGAGGTAGGTTAAGCACATCTAGTATTGTGACGTTTAAGAATCTTAACCATTTTTTTTTTATAAGGTATGAAAGTGAACCATAGTTAATCATTCGTTATCAAAAGAACAAATCAAGGGGAAAGGTGACTTTTGAGTGATAGATCATCATCCATATGGTGAGAGGATAATATGCTAACACAAGGAGGCAATGTATTATGTAATCCTATGTACTTGGAGTCATCCTCTAATATTTGAAGACAAAGTGCAAGTGTGCATGCACACACATATGATCCATGGTCCTAAGCTCTTGATTGTGGATCAGCTATCCACTCGACTAAATTGGTAGCCAATAATGGTGACGATCGATAGAAAATTCAAGTGCGCAACAACTAGAGGCTAGGAAAGAGGTAAGGGAATCATTAATATGTTCAAGAGGAGATAAGTGTGTTTGGTAATGATAAAGAGAGGGAGGGCAAGTTGTAGCTATTGCAAGAGCTCCACGCTCACAAAGAAAGCCATGGTGTTGAGTTCACAAGGGGATTTGAGAACTGAAACACTAGAAAGCATACAAGGGACTCACTACTCTCACAAGCTTGGAACTTGGAAGTTCGGAGGGAAAACAAGAGGTGTTGCTTTCACAAGGGGATTTGAGATCTGAAACACTAGAAAGCATACAAGGGACTCCAATGTTAAGGAAAGGTCTGCCTCAGCTTAGCCTAGAGCCGATTCCAATTCGAGATTAGCCGATTTGAGACCAAGAAAAAGGGAAGAAAAACCGCCAAAAATTACAAGGAAATAGCTTTAAAATCTTGCAAATTTGAAAGATTTTACTAGTAGTAACTACTCGGTTTACATCTTAAGGAGGAGGAAACAAGGCCGCCTAAAGGAAAAAAAAGACTTTCCGAAACATTGAGGAACTCACTACTCTCACAAGCTTGGAACTTGAAAGTTGGGAGGGAAAAGGTGGGAACGTTTGAGGGCTAAGTTTTAGATTAAGTAAAAGGAAAACACTTTACTTTAGATTATATTAGCATGAAAAGGAAAATAGTTTACTAAGCAAATTAAAGACTAAAGTCAAAATAGGTGAGTAGACCTCAAGGTTCACCCATAGTCTAAAGGACTCCAAACTCCAAAGTTACTAGTAAATAATGTAAATGGGTAATCACATATATCTGTACTATTATAATGGGGGGATTTCGGCCCCTCCCCTCGGATACGTGTCCAAAGCTCTTCACTCCGTCGCCTTCAAGGAGTGTAGTCTAAGCAAAACACACACACACATAGAGAGAGAGAGAGAGAGAGCTAGCCTATTCATGGGCTTCATGTACGATTGCAGGGCGTTTGTCTTAGATTTGCAAAATAGAGCCTTCAAAGCTTCCAACCTAGAGAAGTGCGTGCACACTACAGGGAAGAGGCCAGGTGGATCTCTGTGAGCCGGTGACTTTGTGCCAGCACTCGGTCCTCAACTCTCCAAGTCTCGAGGGCGAACTCGGCCATAGCTTGGTGATCGATGTCTCTAAGTCAATACGGGCCTGCTCCATTTCTCTCTCTTGCTTCAACCTTCAAAGTTCACGCACAGCCTACAAGACATGAGGGGCTCTATTTTCGGGCGGAATATCTATACTATCATAAAAGGGGGTGAGATTCTAGCTCCCTCCCCCATACACGTGCCGTTGCCTCCTCACTCCGACCAATTCCAGTAGTGTGCCCTGCACTCAATGCGCTCAGTGAGAGAACAAAGGCCTGCGCGTAGAGAGAGAGAGAGAGAGAGAGAGAGAGAGAGAGAGAGAGAGAGAGAGCTTGGGAGAGCTTTGCCATGTGTCGATAGCTGTGAGCCAAAGGCTACGGACAACAAAAAAGGGGCCGCTGGGTGCCCACAAGAATTTACAGCAGCACCAGTGCCTTCAAGTTTTGTGACAGCCCACACCAGTGCCATTGGGAGATAAGAGCCCACGAGAATTTAGAGCAGCACCATAGCCATGCCAGTGCTGTTGGGAGAATTTGGATTTGACCTCAAATTGAGAAGATGGCCTCTAAAGATAAGATTGACACCACTATTCCTCTCTTATCCACTATTCCCTTGGTATTCGATCCTCTCTCCCCTTGTATAGCCATAGGCTGAAGGCATTGTGCTTCCTTCGACACGGCCTTGCTACATACAGTTGTTTTTTGGGTACTTTCCCCTCCCAAAGTGCCACAGATTTTGCAACTCTATCCCCATTATCTAATGTGCCACTACCAGGTACTTTTTCAGCACGGTTGCGACGACTTGAAGCCATTCTTAACAAGCAAGGGTAAGCCAGTACTGTGGTAAGCATGTGATCAAAGCAAGGTGGGGACATGGTGGTAGCTATGGTGAGCTGCAGATGCGGCAAGTACAGAAAGTGGCAGATCTAGAGCATATGAGTAGGCGGATGTTTTCTCAACTAGCAAAGGGCACAGGCACAGAGCAAAACTCAGGGAAGAAGGACATGGAGGCAATATAGGTGCGTTTGAGAGGGTGGGCAAGAGATGCTATGATAGGTGGTCAACACTGGAGATGAGGGTGGGGAATGGCATCAACACACAATGTGTGTGCCTCTAGAGTGAGGTAGGGGGTTACTAGGATATGTGATCAAAGCAATGCACAGACGAAGACACGGAGCACTTGCAGGCTCCACGTGTCAGCAAGAGCCAAGATCCTAAGCACCCGTGATCGTTGAGCAAAAGGGCTCCTCCCAATCTCTCTCCCTCTCTGTCCTTAAAGAAAGTATTGACGACGTAGCAACTGCTGTTGTGAGGCACAGATGAGGAGCTAGAAGTTGTTGGATTAAAAAAATATAGAGAGGCTCAACCTCAAAGTGAATATCAATGGCATGCAAGCTCAAGTCGTCGACGATGAGCAAGTCCAAGCTCATGTTGGTGGGTACATCTACAGGTTTTGCTGAATGAGCACCAGCCGTTCTTTTACATTTTGTGGCTAGCGTTGCACATGATCATATTTATTTAACAATAAGCCTTTGTCATACATTGTTGTGCATACGTGTGTTCATATAAGATGGCAGATGTACACTGGATGCTTGAAATAAGGTTCTTTTTTAATCTGAAAGGTGTGTTAAATTTGAAAGATATATTCTCTCTCTAAGCCTCCTCCTCCTCTCTCTATTAGTCTTTACTGTCACAAACAAAAGCCCAAAGAGAGAGAGAGAGAGAGGAGAGAGAGTAATTTTCTTGATCTTCTTTTGTGAAATTTGTCAAGAGTGAGAAACTTGAGGGTAAGAGGGGCCATGCTGAAGGCGGCGCTGTTTTACTAGTGTGTGTACTAGATATTGAAAGAGACCTCTAATTTTCAAGTATGCGCCTCTGATTTTCGAAGCACGTCAAATTGAGGAGTATCTTGGCAGATGCCTTGTGAAAAATGAAAGAAAAAGATCATGGCAGCAATAAGTGTGGCAGCTCCGGTGATGACTCAGAAGCGGCACGGGGAGATGTAGGCACCAGCTGGCCCGCGAGGTGACGTTCGAACGAGGGCGGATGAGAGCAGACCACAACTACAAAGGCTATCGAGCGTAGTAGTTGCGCTCAGGCGGCAGGGCACGGACGTCTGCAGGAGGATTTTGAATGTCTCGATTCAGAGCGCGACTGAGGGTTGCCATCGTCCGAATGGGTCTGTGTGTGTGTGTGTGTGTGTGTGTGTGTGTGTGTGTGTGTGTGTGTGTGTGTGTGTGTGAGAGAGAGAGAGAGAGAGAGAGAGAGAGAGAGAGAGAGAGAGTCAACCTAGCGTTGGAGCTCTGCAGCTAAATGATCGAGAGAGAGAGAGAGAGAGAGAGAGAGAGAGAGAGAGAGAGAGAGAGAGAACCTCGCGCTACAGCTTTGAACCACCGGGGGGGTGGGGGGGGGGGTGTGCACTCGTTGCAGCTAAGAGCATACTGTTACAAGTTAAGCAATTGAAAAAATCTTTGGAACAAATTAATTAATGAAACGCAGTGGACCCAAGTGTATATACACTTCAACCCCCCTAATATTCTTACGGTTCTAAACTTGTGGTTTTTTCAAATAAACTTCAAAAATCTCCTACACGTGGGCTATCATAGTTTTATTAAACCCTCAAGAAAAATAGAGGTAACAAGGAAGACAGCGAGAGGGTTCATTTAAAACCAATGAGCGAACAAGGCTTGAACTCAAAATCGGACGCCCATGTGATCCCAAAGTGAACCCATAAATCTCAAAGCGCACATGTTGTAAACCCATGCCTTTCCATGTGAACATCAAGGATTTCCATGTGAACTGCATGTGATCCGAATGTAATCTCAAAGAACTCCCCTCGTCATTTTTTGGGTATTATTCTTACTACACGTCACCATTTCAACTAGCACGGTAGTTTAATGATATATTTGATCCATGGGTGAGCCACGGGACTAAGTGACACACGACATATAATGACGGGGAGTGAAGGGATCGATGGTTCGGAAGTCCAATGCGAGATTTGAGGCGGGCTAAACTTGGGTAGCGCAAAAGGAAATCCGGGCAACGCAAAAAATCAAGCCTGTTCCAATCGGTTTTGAACCCACCACCTCACAGCTCGAGTTTAGAGTCACATGGGCTAACCAACTCACCTGCACGCACATATCAAGTCGGTTTTTATGATCTTTTATTCTGAGCCAGCATGCAATCCCCGGGTTTAGGAGGTTCAATTTGTGGCTAGGTTTAGTTTTAATGTGACGGCTCTGCTGTGATTGCATAAAATTTTGTGTGTGGACTTGTGAATCGTGGATCCCCTCATTAAATTTGTGGGTTACTTAGTCCTCTCATAAGGGTGAGTGAAATTTTGCTGTGGGTTCAACCCCGGGGGTCGTAATGAAGATGCTTTTTATTCGATGCCCTTAAAAGATCGACGATGCATATTGATCGAATATTGTATACCATCGATCCCACCTGGAAAGGCCACTCGAGCAACTTCCAAAGTTCCACGAGAGGCCGACCAGCTTCGGGCCCGTTTGCTTTTTGCATTTCTGCTCGTGCCGAAATCAAGTGGCGGCGAGTGATGTAGAGAAGGGAATCCGCACGTACGGCAGTCGTAGCTGTAAAGCTGGCGCGTCGCCATAGCCGGCAGCAGCTCTGGGACGTCAATTGTGTATGTCGCTCGAGCTCAAGTCAATTTTGTATGTCGCTCTCTTACCTGTACCTCTCTACTGCTCATTGATGTGGGATTCGCACAGCAATTTGCTACCCAACCCTATGCACAGTTGCCCTCCATCATTCCATGTAACTTCATGTGGATCCTTCTCAACACATAACACATACACACACACACACACACACGCTTACTTTTTTAGTGGTGAAACGACCACACAAAACCTGTCCACCACACACACACACGCACGCAACCTGTCCACCACACACACACAAAACCCATGTATGCATGGGCGTACCGTCTTTTACATCGATGCCCCTTCTGTCCTGCATCCAAGTTGGACGTCAGGCCGTCTGTTAGCAGCTGTTTATCTTTTCCAACAGAATTTCTTGCTGAGACTTCTTAGCATGTATGCATGCATGTACATAGTTGTAATACATCGCCTTCCCGCGCCTGACAACAAATGGTCATTTTGGGCTGCTGACTTGCAGGGATGTGTGAATGCCTGAGCTTCATTCTTCTCCCATGGAGCAAGGTTTGCAAGCCAGCACTCTTTCGCCTCCTCTTTGCACTCAAGACCCAGCATCTTGTCTATCCGGCCATCAGAGTTAGTTCATATGAAGATTTTGACTCCAATGTCAGCGAGAATTCTCTTGATGAAGCCTCTGTGCAATCAAGAAAGAACCAGCAAGGTAAGTCTACAATCTATGTGCTCGGAGATGTCGAAGAGCATGCAGAGACATATAGTAAAGCCATAGCTGAGAATGGCAGTTCCATCAAGGCAACGGCTGAAATAGGGGGCCCTTCACATAGTCCACAGACTTGCAAACCACAAAAGCGTTACATATCAAATGGAGGAACCAACATGGCATCTCTATTCACAAAACAGGGTCACAAAGGGACAAATCAAGACACCATGCTTGTAATTGAGGTTGAATTTACTGAAACATGCACACATAAATACAATTTTGAAGGAGCCTATCGATTCTATTAATTTGAGGACCCATGCTTTGTTTGGCAGAAATTCGTTTCCCACCATAACACCACTTTCGGTGGAGTTTTTGATGGTCATGGTCGACACGGGCATCTAGTTGCACGCCATGTCAGAGATGTCCTTCCAGAGAAGTTAAAAGTCTCATGGCAAGACCAACATCAAGCTGCCAGAGAGGGTTTGTACTTGTCGGATTATGGTGATTTAGGGAATCATAGTTTGGAGGAATTGACTTCCAAGCATGTGCTCATCGATGCCTGGAAAGAGGCATTCCGGACTGCATTTAAGCTGACGGACAGAGAGCTACTAGTGAATGACACGCTCGACTGCTTTGCCAGTGGAACAACAGCAGTTGTTGTAGTGAGACAGGTTTGCTTATAAGATGTGAGTTCGTGTGCATTTTGATCATTCAAATGAGACATTAAAGATTAGGATGTATTTGGTGTGACAGGGTAATGATCTATTAGTGGGAAACGTCGGAGACTCCAGAGCTATTTTGGGGGCCAGAGATGACGATGGCTCCCTACTTGCCATACAGTTAACCGTTGATTCGAAGCCCGACGAACCTAGTAAGCTCATCCATTCTTTTGCTTTTTATATATGTTCATGTAGAGCCTTCTTCAGTGCTAAGCTGTTTTGTTGGCACTGTAAGCATACCAATCCCGCCGCAAATATCTGATCCTCTATTCATGATATGAAATCTCTAATATGTGAATTCTCATAAAAATGATGACCAGGAGAAGCTGAACGAATCAAGCGGTATGATGGTCGTGTTTTTGCCTTGCAGAGAGAACCCTCTGTGCATAGGGTTTGGCTACCACATCGCAATGCGCCGGGCTTAGCAATGTCAAGGGCTCTGGGAGACTACTGTCTCAAGAATAATGGTCTCATATCGGTGCCTGAAGTCACGTATCGCCGTCTTACGAAGAGGGATGAGTTTGTTGTTTTGGCAACAGATGGGGTAAGGAGATTTTGATTTCGTAGGTTATGTTTTGGCTAACCTCACCGTCTCACAATGTTCCAACAACAGGTCATTTCCTGTGGGAAAGATGAATATGAAGATTGGGGCATAATATTGTAACTGTTTCAACTAAAAATTGTCGGTTGGCATTGCTGTGTTTGCAGGTGTGGGATGTTTTGAGCAATGAAGATGTAGCAGCGATAGTAGCGTCTACACCTAACAGAGCCTTTGCGGCCAGAGCGGTTGTTGAACACGCAGTGCATGTGTGGAGGTCCAAGTACGCACATTGGAGGGTCGATGATTGTGCGGTTGTTTGCTTATTTCTATGACTCGAAGGAACAAGCTTGTGGCTAACTAATATTGGCTGTGGCTTTTGCTTATGAATGGTTTTGGTGGCCTCCTCTGCTGCTCTGGCGATTTCACACTATGGGACCTGTATTTGGTTTGGGCTTGTTTGAGTTTGTTTGCCTAATTGTGGCCCTTTTTCAACCAGTCTTGAGATTTTGAAGCGGACATTCACATGCAATGGCATCTGTATGCAGTTCTGGTTGAATTTTTTTAACATACCTGATTGCGATTGTGCTTCACTGAGCTTTGATTTTCACCATAGTTGTCTTGTTAGAAAGGATATTGGGGAGCATTCATGTCTACTACTTAGACCTCAAGGATGATATCAATGTTCATTTTCTACAAGTAGCACTGTCAGGTGATGATAGAGAGAGTTTGGCATTTGTGAGGTTTCCTTTTCTCAGATTTCAGCATGGCACATATATGACAAGTTACAATCACATTCTCGGGTATCAGAGGTATGTAATCGTTTGTGGCATGTGCAAAAAAAATGATGCTTGGTGGCACGAGTGTCTTAAAGGCATGCAGAAAAGTCATTTTCCTCTTGAGAAAGATTTATTTTCATGGTGTTGCCTTTGTTGGAGAGCTTCCAGGATGTCAAGTAGGTGTTGTAAACTCAACATTTGAGATGCACAATGTTGTCAATATGTAGTGGATGCTCATGCACATTTGCTTTGGTCCTCTCGGGCATCGCCTTTGAGCATTTCGAGCATTTCGAGTTGCCTTCACATTGAATTTCCTTCTTTCGATTTAGGAATTGGTTCTGGTTGTGTAATATATTGTCCTGCCCTTCTATGGCTGCTACCATCTTCATCACTTGGATCTACCCAAGTTATTGGGCTTTGTAGTCGATTTGGAGTTTTAGAAATGATCTTTTGTTCCTTCAAACTCCAAGAGATGTTTCTCCTGGTAGTCAATACACTTCTCGTTTACCATTCAAGGCATCTCTCAACAAACACTATTTCTTATTGTTTTTAGGTATTCACTCATTGCCTTACCATTTTCTTCATGGTCTTCATGGTTCGAATGCAGTATTATTCTCTGTATTGTCTTCTTTGTGGCACCTTGAGGCTTCCCACCAGTAATGTAAGCGTGCGTGCTAGCGCGCGTGTGCGTATGAGAGAGAGAAGAAGAAAAAGAGAATTTTAAAGTTGAAGGAAGCAATCCCAAGAAACCTCATTCAAGGAGAGTTCCCCAGGAGGTAAAACTAACTACATTGGAAAAGAGGGGTGGGAATGTGGCATGGGAGAGTTATTGTAATCAATGCATATTAAGTTCTCAATTACCAGATGACCTATTATTGATTAACGCATCGTTGATTGCTACAGTGGCTTTGAAATTGCTAAAGAACACGGCTAGCAAGGACAACACATGAACAATCATATGATTATGCTAGATTTTGTCATAATGAGCTCAGCCAACACTAGGTACAATACTATTGTCAGTGATGGTTTTGAGATGATTTTTTCACTTTGTTCATTTGAGCTCTTCCTCCATTTGTGATGGAGTGGCTTTTATTTCATGATAGAGCAAGCAAGTTTGTTCTTCAATGCTGGTGTAAATACAATTAAACAGTGCTGGGGAGGAATATTATGGGTATAATAGAGCGATTCCGACTTTGTGAGATTTTCGGCTGAAAGATGTAATTTTAGAAAAATATTTTCAAATGCTTGATGTGAGGACAAGGGTCTTGGGCAGGGTCCTAGGCAAAAGGGCAATGAGTCCATATGGCATAATGGTAAGCGGACATAATAGCAAGGGTTATATCAATAATTGATGGGTGGAGACTCTTATGCCATAACTCAAGCTCTGACACTTGATGTGCTATATGACGTTGATTGGATGTTTGGACTTTAGTTCGATGAATTATTTAGCAGAGACATTTATTCACATGTAAGTACCAATTAAGTGGTCTATGAAGATCGGAGGAAACATCTTTTCAAGAAGATACTTCAGTAGCTCTGGTGCTAAATGTCTTGTATGGTTTGAATTTAGGCTCAACTGTCAATGAAAGACGTGGTACTTCAATTCTTTAAGAATCAGCAAATGACTGCACTATCCAGGAAAAAAAGGCCTTTCTTGGTGCTATTTCTATCCCTAAGGCTAGCTTCATAGTAGGAGTCACCTTTCATGTGGTTTTTTTCTAGCGTCTAGCAAAATTCCATTGATAACCCGGTTCAACTTTTCGTGCACTTGAATGATTGACCAAAGAAATCATTAGAAAATTATGTCTCGATATTGAATTTTACAACAAGTGAACAAATGTTCAAGACATTTATCTAATCCAAGGCACTGTATATGGAAGAAAAGTTAATCTAAGAAGTCATGAACACCATACAATACAAGCTTGCTTTTGCTATATTAGCTATTGATCAATATGTCATACTTGCAAGAAAAATAATTTATTACATAAGGTGTTATTACCACTACCTACATAAGCATAGCTAGCTCTTGCTTGAAGCCTTCCTTTTTTGTGGTCTTTTGTAGTGCCCCTTTTGGGCTATCATATGAGATGATCAACAACCTTTTTGTAGGCACAACTAATATAACCAAGCATAAGTTGCATTGTAAAGAACAATTGAAAGATGTTTTGTGCATGCCCATTATGTGTATGAGTGTGGTGCTTCAAAATTGGAGACACCGAAACATGCCTCGTTCTATTAGCTCATGACAATTTGTAGATGGCAAGAGGAAATTTTCCATCACTGTTCTCTTTTTGGTGTAATTTTCCAACTTGTTTGCTATCAAATCAATCTACAATCGATGTTACATAGATCTTTGCATACCAAGCACATGGTTCTTGATTCAAACCATACAAAGCTTTGTACAACATGTGCACTATGTTAATTAAAAACCACCATGATGTGACACATACACTTAATCAAGAAAATCATATTGAATCACTATTCAAAAATCGAATTTTTCATTCAATTTTGGTATGCAAATGGACGATTTAATATTGTCATTTAATAGTCTATTGTGCATATCTTGTGACTGGTAGTCAGGTAACATGTGGGCACAAAGGTCTCATGAAAATCAATTTGCTTCTCTTTGGCATAACCTTTTGCAACAAGTCTAGATTTAATATAATTTACAATAGTATACAATGTAAACTTTGACTTATAAAGTCCCTTTGTACCAATTACATTTTTTCCTATTTTTTGGAGGCAATCACATAAAGACCCTGCAGTTGCATAGGAGCCATCCAATTTTTGGACTACATAGGAGTCCTTAGTAAAGCATTGGATTTTTTGTGCAATTGTGGACCATTGGATAAAGTTTTCATATTGGTGCCACATGGCAAAAAACTTTCTCTTTTAATGTTTCTTTTAGATCTTTGTGAGAGGTGTTGACATTTGTGTACCTCCCTCTTTAAAGGGAGCCATTGAATATTGGTTGTCATTATTTTTTATGCTTTTAGAATATATTGTAAATTAAATAAGTCATTGTTACACTTGTTTCCAAAAAGTGTAATACTCTACAGTTACAAAAAAAATTCAAAATACTAGTCACTTTCTCATTTTTCCACTCACAAAGAACTCTCTTAGTATTAAATTTCTCTCAATAGCATTATGTAGGCCATAGTCAACTTTTCACCTTGTTTGACTTTTGAAACCCGTCAAAAGAAATAGGCTCTTTTTGGCCCTCTCAAAAATGCCTTAGAGAACAAGAGATTAAGGAGTGCATTCATATAAGTTTGATCCCATGATGTGAAGTATTGAAAGTTTTCTTAATATTTTAATTTTGTGAAAGAGTCGTTTATTTAAGGACCTCATCCATTCCATTAAATTGTTTTATTAGTTTTTATGCTTATTAGACTTATCTTTTTCAATGAAAGTATAAAAATATTATTTTCTAGCTTATTAATGGATCTTTCAATTTGATTTATTTTATTTTATTTTAATTAAAATAATTTTTAGTTTTTTTTGTTCTAAAATGCCAATGTGTGCCTTTCAACTTGTTGTTTAAGTGTGTCCTTTGTAACAAATAAGGCATTTGTGATTATGTGTGTATAATAGACGGTACAACTTATATTAGAACACAATAGGAATGGCATGTAATAATTTAGGCACTCATTTAGACTTACTCACCATAACTCTCATCCCCCCTCCCCCCTCCTTAAATTCACCAGGCCTTCATCAAAAGATCTATTAAGCAGGGATGCCCCCTCGTCCCTTTGCTTTTTGCCATCGGATTGCATCCTCTCATCTGTTAGAATTAGGGTTGCAGGAAAACACACACAGCTTGGAGAAGACGAAGAAAGCTCAAGGCACACAACTGAGAGTGTATTACTTAGTGTGAAATGGAAAGATAGATAGTGATGGGCGCATATACAATGCACGGGGGGAAAACTTACTAAAGAGGGAAAAAATGCCCCTGCGGTCCTAGTGTGTTCACACACATCACTACCACATGTATATGGTAACAAATCCCCCCTGGAGTGATCGGGTGAACGAGAGCTGGCACATAAGTAAAGGGAAGTGCCATGCCCTGAGGACATGATCAATCCACAAAGGGGAGTAAGCCCAAAGACAATCGTAGCTATAAAGACTGCCCTGTACTCAGCCTCACAACTCGAAGTGGCCACAGTAGGTTGCTTCTTGCTCAACCATGATATACATGAACTGCCAAGCATGAAACAAAAACCACTTGTGGACACTCGCGTGTCAAAACAACCAGCCCAATCTGAGTCTGAAAAAGCATGTAAGTCTGGCAGCAATGATCCCCCCTTGGGATAAAACAAGCCAAGATGTAAAGTGCCACTAAGGTAGCGGAAAATCCTCTTGACAGCCTGCCAATTCTTAGACCATGGGCTATGCATAAATCTGCTGACTTGTGAGACTGCAAACTGAATACCCGGCCTCATGTTACAAACATAAATGAGGCATCCAACAACAGTTTGGTAAAGAGTGACATCAGCAGGATCACCAGCGTCATGAAGACTCAATTTCAAACCTGTTTCCATGGGAGTGGCAATAGGTTTGCAATCCTCAAGTCCAAACTTACATAGCAATGTCACTATGTGACTTTTCTGACACAAGGCAATACCACCATCACACTGCTTAAAGTGTATACCCAAGTAATGATGCAACAACCCCAAATCTTTCATCTTGAAAGTAGCTTTCAAATCAGTCTTAACTTCAGCAATATGTCTCTCATTTGGTCCAGCGATCAGCAAATCATCTACATAAAGAACCACAATGAGAAGTACATCACCCTCACGCTTTACATACAATGTGCTTTCTGTTGGACTGTTACGAAAGCTTCGTTTGACCAAATGAGTGTTAGCTTTCTCGTACCAAGCACGAGGAGATTGCTTCAACCCATACAAAGCCTTCTTACTTCTGCACACTTTGTTCTCTTGTCCTTTCATGACAAAACTGTGAGGCTGTGTTACATAAACTTCCTCAAATATGTCAACATTCAAGAAAGGAATAACAATGTCTAATTGATGTACATCCCTACCAAAATGAGCTGCCAATGCACATAGAAAACGAACAGTAGTCATACGACAAGTGGGAGCAAAAGTTTCTTCATAATCTATGCCTTTTTGCTGCACATAGCCTTTTGCAACAAGTCGGGCCTTATGGCGATCAACCTCACCATCCGACTTGCGTTTCAACTTGTAAACCCACTTTGTACCAATGGCCTTTTTGCCAGGAGACAAATCACATAAAGTCCATGTGTCATTTTCTATAAGTGCATCATATTTTGATTGCATGACAACCATCCAATTTTTTGAATTATGTGCTTCATCAAAAGAGAGAGGTTCCTCAACATCATGTAGGCTAGACACAGCCAATGCGTAACAATGTGATGCATAAGATGCATGGCGAGAGCCTGAACGAGTACGACTAGAAAAAGGTGTATCCAATTTACTGTCACGCAATGTATGCACCAGCCATTTTGGCATACCTCTAGCTTGCTCATTTTCAGCCCTTTCCTCATCAAGTACATCATGTACATCTGCATCAATAATAGGCTGATCTGTAACATTTTTGAAAACCCCATAGGCTGTACATTTGCCTCATTGGAATTTACATTCAAACTTCCACCATTGAAAAGAGGCAACAAAGTGTCATAAATGTCCTATGAGCTTACATTACTGTCTCTACTACATGACAGCAGCAAGGGCTGAACAGAATCTTCCACAAACACTACATTCCGTGAAACCATAATACGCTTTGTTTGCGGATGATACAACCTGTAAACTCTGCTTTCAACACTATAACCAACAAAAATACATTTGACAGCCTTATCATCCAATTTTTTGCCTAACAGCCAAAAACATGCATGTGCTCAATAGAAGGCTTTCTATCATGCGATGCTTCATATGGAGTAATAGACTGCAAAGCTTTCGTAGGACGCCTGTTAAGTACATAAGTGGCACACATGATGGCCTCAAGCCAAAAAGAATGCGGCAAAGCTTGACTTTTGACCATACACTGTGCCATTTCCGTAAGTGACCTGTTCTTCCTCTCAGCTACACCATTTTGCTGAGGTATATAAAGCACTGTACATTGGTGTTTTATCCCAAGACTAAACAGAAATGCATCAAATTCATGAGACATATACTCCGTCCCTCGATCGGAACGGAGGGTGCCCATAGTACATTTCGAGACATTTTCAGCCATAGCCAGAAATTGTTTGAAGCACATAAAAACTTCAGACTTCGCTTTAAGTGGAAATACCCATGCATGCCTGAAGTAATCATCAATGAAAGTCACGAAGTACAGGTATTGCCCCAGAAAGGAGTTTGCATGGGTCCACAAACATCACTATGCACAAGCTGCAACCTACATGTGGCCCTAATTGAACCATCCTTTGGAAACTTAGAACGCTGCATTTTACCCAAAATACAGCCTTCACAAACATGTTTGACAGGTGCTTCATTAGGAAAAATATGAACCCTCTAGGGGCCCTTTGGGATTAAGGTTAATTAGAGGTCAGCCAATAGGAAGAGGGTGGTGGACACACTCTATACCCTCAAAAAAGTAGGGGGACAAGGTAGCCTTACACCTTTTAATTGTCTCTTACCTAGTGAGAAGGTAAGGGAGGTGGCTAGGGGAAAGGGGGGGGGGGGGGGGGGGGGGGGGGACCACTTTGACCTCTTTTCCCCCACTTTTTGGCCCGGATTTAAAAATACACTAAAAATTTCAAATTTTCAAAAAATTTCAAATTTCAAGTTTTCCCTCCTTAAAAGGTCCCCAAACCTATTTCATGGTCAAAAAAGTATTTTTGACCTTCAAAAGTAAAAAACGTGCACTAAAAAATCCAAAAAAATTGATTTTTTTAAAAAACAAATCAAAACATCATTTTCACCCTCCAAAGTCTTTCCAAACCTATTCTATAGCTAAAAAGTGTTTTTCTCTCTCTACAAACCTTTTTCCAAGCTCTCCATTGCTGCAACAACCACATGCACCCCCTATAGTCGATCATTATCTCTCTGCTAGCTTTCTCCCACCTCCATTGTAGCACCAAGCAAGCTCCTCCTCCATCTCTTCCCCTTACCCACCACATAGTTTCACACCAAGCTAGCTCCTCTCCCTTCTCTCATCTCCATTACAACATGAAACAAGATTCTACTCCTTCTACTTTCATTCACTCACACTACATGGAAACCTCTACTCCCGAAGGTGGCAAAAGTATGAGCTCACATGAGTTGCATACCACAACAATAGGAGGTGTGAATATCGCGTGGGCATTGCAAGGGTTCATCTCCAACATAAAGATAGAATGGTAAGAAAACTACCCTTGTAGCTTACATTCAGAGCTTAACATCATCTCCATCTTTAAGTTTATCATGCTGGAGAGAATTAACCTCTTTATGGATTTCAGTGTTTAGGCTTCACACCTCATAACACTGGGTGGTGCTATTTTGTTGATGACTTTGGTGCGCCATCTATAGTTGTGTAGCATGTGATTTGAGTCTCACAATGTAAGTAAGCTGTGTTATCTATCGAGAGTCGTCAAAGATTTTTCTTGTAATTTATTCTTCGTATAATTGTCATTAGATAATTGGAATGATATCATTTTGTACTTTATAACTTTGTGCTCACATAATCTTTTGTTTACTTACAGATTCAACTTGTTTTAAGAGGACATGAGCAAGCAACCATGTGCAGAGATGGAAATCACTCTATTTTTGTTCCTTGAGGAACCTTTCACTACCATGTTAAAAGATTTTGATAAGAATAGTAGGTGTTTTTTAGAATCTTGAACCAATAGGGACTCTCTGGGAGCTCTCATAGAAGCCATCCATATAGTACTACTATCTTCCCTAGTGTCATAGACACACAAATACTCAAGTGTATATGAATCTCTAGATGAGGAAGACAAATACTTGTAAGATAAGCCTAACAGCAACAACATTGTCTCCATTTGTAATTATTTTTCATGAGGCTGGATTCCTCTATAAATGCAATATAAATATGTTTTTTTGTTAAATGGTGTCGCATTGAGTGAGAGTATTTAATTTAGATTACTGAAGTTTCATACAGATCTGAGAAATATTGTTTACTTTTATGGATATTTTGATTTGCCTGTACGATGATTCAAGTCGCAAGTCTTAATCACTCCACCTTGAAGAAATTCAAGCAATATTTTGATTTCAGTTTAATCATTAATGGTTATTCTTATTAAAGTGGATCATAAACTTTGTCAAGATGTCCTCATTTGGGGATGTTGAATATATATCATTAGCAATGTTTCACAAGAACACTAGGTGGACACAAGGAAGTAAAAATTGGCTCCTTGTTTGGTCGATTTCTAGTGTTTAATGTTTAGTGCACAAGATTTGTGAGGCCGTTGACATGGGGAGTTCACTAAAGTATATGTAACATAGCACATGTGTTCAACAGAAGGGATTTTATATTCTTATAAAGTTGCAGAAACATGTGTAGATAAGGCCTATAAGGGGTACTTTTAATCCATTCTAGTGAACGCACATGATATAGGAAAATTTTACATAGTGAATGCTCCGGACCTTTGAACACAAAGAAAGGGGGGGGGGGCTCTAATTACATCTGAGTGAAAAGAAGTGGAATTTGTAATGTCATGTTGCATAAAGATTTGCTTTCACTTAATCTAAAAAAAAATTGGTATCCTGGGGTGCAGACAAGGCCATATAATGCAAAAAAAGGGGTGTCAAAACTGCTGGATGGGCCATATGTGGGCCCTTGTGGCCACCCTTTTTTTGTATAATTAGGCTATTGCTGCACTCCAGAACCATGGAAAAGATGAGATGAACCTAAAATTGAACTTTTCAAGCACATTATGCCTTCCTTCAACTCAACTTACTAGTTCCCTGCACCAAAAGGGAAAATCACATTGGACAGTATAAAAATCTAGTCTCATGCTGCATAAACATTTGGTTTCATCAAATATTAACATTCTTGCTATTATAAGGGGCAGACAAGGCCATATAATGCAAAAAAAAGGGTGGCCACAAGGGCGCGCAGGTGAGCCATCCAAAACTGTTGGATGGGCCATCTGCGCGCCCTTGTGGCCACCCTTTTTTTTTGCATAATTAGGCTATTGTTGCACTCCAGGACCTTGGAAAAGGTGAGATGAATGTAAAATTTAACTTTTCAAGCACATTATGCCTTCCTTCAACTCAACTTACTAGTTCCCTGCACCAAAAGGCCAAATCACATTGGTTAATATAAAAATCTAGTCTCATGCTACATAAACATCTGGTTTCATCAGCTATTAACATTTTTGCTATCCTAAGGGGCAAACAAAGCTAGAAAATGCAAAAAAAAAGGGTGGCCACAAGGGCGCGCAGATGAGCCATCCAAAACTGCTGGATGGGCCATCTGCGCGCCCTTGTGGCCACCCTTTTTTTTGCATTTTCTAGCTTTGTTTGCCCCTTAGGATGGCAAAAATGTTAATATTTGATTTAAATTTAACTCTTCATGGCCAAAACCACTTAACTTAAAACACATGGATAAACCGAAAAGCAAAATCACTATGGAGACAGTAGACACAACTCTTAATCATTTTGTCATTGCAAAGTCATCTGAAATGATGTGAGCCTCTACAACTTCTTGAATAGCCTCCAACGCTATTGTTTGCATTTTATACTGATTTTCATAGCTTTGAAGCACCTCCTTCACCGTGTGAGCATATTTTTGATGCATGGCCATGATTCAAGTGTTAGGTTTTTTTTTTTTTTTTTTTTTTTTTGAAGTGTTGAACTTTTCGGTTGTTTTCAACAGCTTCTAGATTTCAATCGGCTCCGAATTTGTCTGGGCTTGTCTCACATAAATTTGTTCATCTCATCGCTATCTTCGACCATCATGTGATGAGAAAAAATCATATCTTGCTCGCATTCTCCAAAAATCAATGTGCAAGTTGACAATTTATTTAAAAATGATGTAAAACATACATTTTTTACTTTTTTCTTAATCTACGAGCTCCAACGAGCATTAAAACCATGGAATCTGAAAATACTCAAAGAACCATTTTTTTTAATTGTGTTAAGGACTGTATTTCCTACATACAAAACTTTCCCAAAATCTCGCCCTAACACCTTCAAAAGTGGCTTCCAAGGAGTGTACTCGGTCAAAATTTGAAACTGAAGAAAAACAATCAGAATGAACTCCTAGACTGTGTATAAACTTTAGAATAACCAAAATTTCCTTCAAAAAAAAGTTATGCTAAAAATTTGAAAATAGCCCCCCATTGGACTCCCCACAACGATAGAAGTCAAAGGGTTCAAGGAGAGGTATGGTGTCACAAGTGCATGGTGGGAATCTCATCGAGGTTTATTCCGTCAAGATCTCTTGTACTTTATCATGTCTTCTCATGTACAATCTTTTAAAAAAAAAATGATACTTTAAATGACTACAAATCTTATTTAACTTATCAAACAATCTAAAATATGGTAGACCAAGAGTGCTCTTACACATCAACAAACAAAAAAGTCCAAACTTCTTCTCATTAACTTTGATAAACATACATTTGTGAACAACTTCCAAGGGGTAGTGCAGTCATAGTTCTTACATCCATTCCATGACATGGTATGCTCAAGGGGTGACCTATCATATAAAAATATCTGTGGTGGGGGTGCCCTCATGTTAGGAAAGGGTGTGCTGCTGATGAAAAGTTGTTGTATTGTCCTACTAGGGATCTCTCTATGTTAGCATAGTGATTTTTGGTGTAGTGGGAGCCACATTGCTTGAGGAGAGCTTTGCGCCACCGTAAAAGCTTCATGTTATGCTAGTTCCTTGAGCCATTCTTGCACTAGGATGAGATTACCTACCTCTAATAAGGATGGATTTGAAGCACCTACCTACAAGATGTAACAAAGAAGGCTGTTTTAGAGGAAAAGTGGTGACACTTGACCTCTCTAACCTGCACCCACTGTTTCTTGTAATGCCACTGTTTTGAGCTGAAGAGCTTGACATTCGTGCATCCACGAATGCAAAAAAGCACCTGCACCCATACACAACCAATTGCAATAGCCTAACAAGCCTACTTCTCCCCTCCCAAGATATTGAAGAACCATACACATTCGTCTCACCAACAGTATGACGATCTTGGGATGACCTCTGCTCACCCTCACGTGCGGCCTTCGGTGTAAACACCGCGGACAAGCAATATGTACACTTTTGTTGTGCGGAGTACATGGTGGTGGAGGGATACGATTTGTGATGTCCGTGAGCACCATGGCAGTTGTTGCGTGAGGAAGCAAAGAATGAAAAGAAAGAGGGGGGAGGGGGAGGGAGGAACATGGGAGGAGAGAAGGGGCAGAGGGGGAGAGGGAGAGAGAGAGGGGAGGAGGAGGAGAGAAGGGGGTAGGGAGGGAGAGGAGAGGAACATGGGAGGAGAGAAGGGGGCAAAGGGGGGAGAGGGAGAGAGAGGGGAGGAGGAGGAGAGAAGGGGGTAGGGAGGGAGAGGAGAGGGAGAGAGGAGGAAGGAGGAGGAGAGAACAAAGGTTTTTTTTTTTTGGGGATTTTTTTTTGAAAAAGTGGACTTTTAGTGTTTGTAGGTTTAAAAAAATGTCAAAAAATGATTTTTTGATGTGTATATATGTTGGGAGGGAATTTTAAGTCAAAAATAAGTAAAAATAACTTTTTTGAAAAAAAGTCAAATTTTGGCTCTTAGTGACCCACGTTTTTGCTGATGTGGCCACACCCCTTTACTCCCTTCACTTTCCAAAAGCTAAAGAGAAAAAGTGACCTCTTAGGTCCACATCCTACATGTGTCTAAAAAAAGGCTAGAAAAGTCTACTCAAAACTAGCTTCTTGAATGCCCTTGTCCCCTTAACCCTACACAACATTAGCCTTAATCCCTAAAAATTAGGATTCCTTACAAGGCCCATACAAGGTTCATATTTCTCCTAATGTCAAGAGGCAGCAAAGCAGCAACCATATCATATTTCTGCAAACGCAACAAACTGGCGAAATTCAGATGCCCAAAACATGCATGCCACAGTTTTGCATCTGAAACAGCCATTGAATGTGCAACTGCATTTGCAAAATTTTGTCCACACTTGTCATACAAAGTGAGCTTATACAGCCCAAGGCACAAAAGGCCAGATGAAAAATTTCATCACCAAACTGAGCTCATGAACTGTACATCTGTCATCCACAAATTTGACTACAAGTCCAAGTCTAGCAAGTGCAGATACAGACAAAAGATTCTTCTTGATCCCAGGTACATAAAGTGCATCAACAAGTGTGAAAGAACTGCCATTTTCAGCAGCAAGCACGATCTTTCCAACTCCCTGAACAGGATAAGAGGCATCAATGGCACAAGTGACTGAATTCCCATGAGGGATAGACTCGAGAGAGGTGAACAATTCACGATGTGAGGTAATGTGCTTTGTAGCACCACTGTCGAAATACCACACATGTGAATCTGTTGTAACTGACATGCATGCATCATGATCAGTAGGATTGTAAGTGCACTCTATACTAAAAGCCCATTCTGCATCAACATCAGCATCACAATCTCCTTTCACAGAAGAATCAACAATGGTTGCATTTGTAGTGGGACCATCATTTGAAGTGGAACCACCCTCTTTCTTCTTAGCCTCTTTGGCCTTCAACTTAGGACACTGCTTGATCAAGTGATCATTAGCTTTACAATAATGGCAACGCATCTTCTTTTTTTCCCTTATCACCAGAATTGCCAGACGAAGTGCTGCCAGCAGAAGCATTGGGAACACAAGTTTTCACACTCGCAGCAGAACCATAAGAAGTGGCTGCATTGCTGTTACCACCCTTTCTTTGAGAACAATAAAAGCCTGTTCAACTGCACGCTGTCTAGTCATGTTCTTTTTGGAAAGTGACTCTTGCAACAATAATGTGCACAATGCATCAAACTTGACAACTTCAGGATTTCCTTGGGTCATAAGTCTCCAAGTACTAGCAAAAGTCTAGTAAGAATCTGGCAAGGCATCAAGAACAGTCTGCACAAGGGAACTGTCTGAAATGACTTCACCTGCAAAAATAAGTTGCTCATTGATATCCTTAACACCAGCAAGTAAAGTGTCCATATTATCTTCCTCATGCATAATCTTCGATTCCAGCTCTTTATGCAACAAAGCAATTTTTGCCTCATTGTGGCTTGCATAAAGACCAGCCACGATATCCCAAGCTGTTTTGCAGATTTCACTAAATGAATGTGAGGAGTAATGGTGCGCTTTAAAGACAATGCAATCAACGCATGAGCCTGCGCATCCTTTATATCCCAACAAGCTTGTTCTGCCGTAGGCAAAACAACTGTGCGCGTATGTCGCACATGTCAATACAAGGAACTTGTCGATACACCGCGTGCGAGCCACAAATGGTCCCAAGCACACAACGAGCCTAAACTAGTAAGATCAAAGATGATGGTGGTGTGTCACTCACCGCTCTACGCTTGCTTCGTGGAGGATTCCTCGCCACGAAGAAGAGGGAGACGCCGCTACGCCGTGCTCAACCGCCTCGCCGCCGGCGTGCCGCCGCAATGCTCTCTCTCTCTCTCTCTCTCTCTCTCTCTCTCTCTCTCTCTCTCTCTCTCTCTCTCTCTCTCACACACACACACACACACACACACACACACAAGGAGATGAAGAAGAAGAAGATGGAGATGGAGCAAGAGCACTCTTCAATTGCACAAATGAGAGAATGAGTGAATCTTAGGTTTAGTTGATTTTTATATGAGCTCGCCCCATTCACACTTGGGCGCCCATGCTTAGCCAACTAATCCCTTGAATGTTCCACTTAGAGTGCGCCTCTCATCGACGATCACTCTTACCCTTTTCCTATTGGACCGACAAGCCCGGTACCTGACTCTACCAAGTAAATAATACAACGTCCGTCGTAGGTGATAGGGTGTACGTGAGCCGTGAGGGTTAACATGCCCCCCTTCCTGATGTAGATTCCATCCTCGGAAGCTATTGAGTTGAAGCTTGTTTGTCGAGGTGGAAGAGCATTTGAGATGAATGTCGTTAGCCTTCTTCAATCACTGCAAAATCAAACAACATTGGCATAGTAATTACATTCTCATATAGAATTAAAAAGCATATGCAGTTGTAGGCAGACAATGTGATTGGTAACAGAATTTTAAACCATTTGTCAGCAATATACATTAAATTACAATATAATCAAATGCATAAACAGATGTAAAGGTAAAAAATTAAACAAGTATGGGGTCGCTAATTTAACGGTCGAAAGGCACTAGAGATCGACTATTAATATCATGGGTAAGCTTCTTAATTTTCTCTGGTCAATTAAATTGTTTAATCGCGAGAGCCAAGTATTTCATGTTCGAGGGCTGACTAGAGGCTATACCTAGAAGACCTTGTAGTTAAGCTACGATAAAAGGAATTTCTCATGAAATCATCACCTGACTGATTACCTTTTCTTTGACCCCCCAAAGTCTTTTCATAGTGATTCAATTTTGATGTGTGTGCTTATTTTGTATGCCTTGGGTTTTTTTCTTTTCAAGGAAAAGCGCCCACACTGGGAACCTCTAGGGCTCTAGTACCATAGGCGATACATGTGAGTGATGTACCAAATCAAGCTGAGATTTCTCTTCCAGCTTAAGATTTTACATTGTGGCACTTTGATTTGTTTTTCTTTGTTCGTTTTCAGCATTTTAATTTTGTAACTTTTGGGGGGTCATATAACACTGTTACACCTCCCCAGGCTCATCACACTAGTAAACTCCCTTTATAATACTTAAGCTAAAGGTCAATAGGGACTAAGCCCACTGGAAAGGCCTAGTACATTTCACACAATGCTGCCTAAATCGGATTAAGAACCTAAGTAACCATTGATAATTAGGAAGGCATTCCCCATGGTATTAAGAGAAGATCTCTAACACCTAGCTTGGTCAAACTAACTTAGTCGGACTGCTTGATTTTTAAACCTAGACAAGTGATTATGACAAAAAATTACATTGAATTTAATGTTTGTACTAAACAAAGGCACTAAATATTATGCTACCAATCACAATCAAAGCAAACAAACATAGATGCAAAAAAGATAAGGGGCAATGCTAATGGACAAGAAACACCTGTTTGTGTTGATGGTCGCACTTGATTTGAAGAGTGAGTCAAGATAAATATTCCATGAAGGTTCAAATCCTAACAACAACAATACGCTCCTGTACACACTAGGAAACACAAGGAATACCTCTAGGAGGCACATCAGTGGAAAAAGGCACCAACACTTATTGAACACAACAAAAACAAAAAGGAACCCTAACCTAATTATTTGCACTCCCCCTAGAGAGTCAAGGGAATAGGATATTGTAGAGATTGGGGGGAAACCCTAAGGCTAAACCCCTATCATTATCGTCGAGATAAACAAAGTCATCATCCATGAGACCATATGTGCCATCCCTGTAGTCATGTAAATCTTCTTCTTCATCATAGGTACCCATGTTTACTAAGAAGGTCACTAGACACCTATAGTCATCTTGGTCAAAAGGGTAGGCTTGTGCAATGGGAGAAACGCTCTCTACTAAGTATGGATCAGTCGTGGTCAAGAGACGTATCAGCCACTCAAACTCCTCAAAATTCCTCTCACATGCTAGCGTACCTACCAAATCCCATTCATATGCAAGCACCGGAAAGACCATGTGAAACATTTTTGAAAAGTAACGAGGGTACCTCTCACCCAAGGCAGGAGTGGATGACTCTAGCGTACTAGCCATATCTGTACACGCAAATAGATGATGGTTAGAGTGCAAATATTACAAGGATCGTGTTCTTGTGCATAATGTGTTTTAATGATTTTGTATTATGGCTCTTGCTCTTTTACTTTTTTATCTTGTTTCTGTGAGTATAAGGCTTTATATATACATTCCCTAAGATTGGAGATTAAGAGGTCAGGGAGGAAGGTTGAGGGGGAAGCAAGTGAATGATGGATGTCAGCAAACACTCCCCCCTTCCTTGGGTACATCATACCTTTTGGAATGATGTCGTCACCTTTTGAAACCAATTGTTCCAAGTTGTTACGGGTGAAAGCTTTAACCAATAGTTTTCGACTGCCCTATGCATTTCATCTAGTTGCAAGGGTGGTAAGGTACTCTCCCATGATTTTATTTGCAACATTGTTGTAGGTGGTGAACGTACAACGGGAGGTGCAAACTCTTTCTTACTTGTATGGATATGTACAATGGTAGGTGGAGGTTGTGTCGAAGCTTCTATTTCCATATAGGAACTACATGAAGAGCAAGAAGCTTCATTTGATTTCCCTGTTCCTGAGCTAGGTGGAACAAATCGTTCTTTCTTTGGTACCCAAACTAGCTCTGGAGCAGTGTGTAACATTCCGTGATTTTTTCCTTTCCGTGATCTTCAATTTGTTTTGGAGACATAGGATTGAGCTCACATGGGCCCGGTGACAAGTAAGAGCACAAATTACGTTTTGGCACCCAGATTTGATCATTTCCTTTATAGTAGCCTTGGGCTTCCAATAGTTTTTTAGGAATCCAATGCAACGTTTCTACATTTCTTGGGGCGAATGGGACGTCTCTTACCAGGCTCCTGTCTTTTAGCATTGGCTATGGTTGCTAAAGAAGCTTTAGGGACCCACTTGTATGTTTTCTTTGTTATATTGGGATGGGTCTTGTGTGTCTCAAGCTTTATTTCAGCTACATCAGTTGAAGCTCTAGAGACTTGGGCTATGGAGACATATGGTTCAACTTCTTGAACATGCAATGTTTTGGGTTTTATTTCCTTAAGAGGCAATATCTTAGGAAGTATGGCTTGAGTGGCAGAGCTAAGAGTTGGTTTTGTGTTGTGACACCCCCTGCCCCCAATCAATAGTGCATTTGGTGGCTATCATCCACGTGCGTCCTAGATTTATATTACCCTCCATAGTTCCAACAGGCATGACCAGAAAGTCTTGATCTACAACCCCATTGTCATAACTGACAGAAGTCTGCCAGATTCCAAAAACCGAAGTTTTTTTCTTGTTGATACCCTTGACTTGGATAATACTCTTAGATAGAGGTGGCTTCCCCAACTGACACCACACCCCATATGATAGCAGATTATATTTAGCACCCGTGTCCAATAAGGCGTCATATAGCACTTTTCCATAGGTGTTGTTTAGCTCAATAGGGTATCGTAGAGGTGTGTCAGAGTCCAACCAATCCTCGTCGGTTTCAATGTGGAATGCATGTGTGACTCCAAGGTTAGCCTCTCGTTTTTGTCTTATATGTTGTTGTCACTCCTTAGTCTCAGCTTGAGCTTGTATCTTCTTCAATTCTATTTGTGCCTTGGTTGCCTTTTTTGTATGGATGGCATGCAGCTCATCTTGGCTTAAAGGATCATAGTATCTTTTAAATTTGCTCCCATTGAGGAATCCAATGGTTTCAACTCCATCAAGAGTCTCCACACGAATGGTCCTTGTGGGGTGATCTCACATACTCTATATGGTCCTTTTCCCGCATATTTCAACTTTTTCTTTTCGTTACGCACTCCATACATAAGGACTTTATCACCAACATTGATATCTTTGTTCTTTAGATGACGACCAAACCATTTCTTCCTCCTATCTTTCTCCACAAGTGCATTTTGCACAGCTAATTGTCTCTCTTCATCTAGACTTTCAAGGATATATAATCGCTCAACTAAGGGGTTACCATCCCAACCTTCTTGAGAAGCTACTCAAAGACTAGGAGCGACAAACTCCCATGGTATAACCGCTTCTTGGCCATACACCATCTTGAATGGTGTGCAGTTAATGACAACTTTGTACGCAGTACGATAAGCCCATAGAGCTGATGTAAGCTTTAAATCCCAATTTGTGCGATGAGGTTCCACCGTTTTGGTCAAGATAGAGATTAAGGTCTTGTTGGTGCTCTCAGCTTGGCCATTTGCTTGTGGATAAAAAGGTGTGGACTTATGGTGAGCTATCATAAAGTTGGTAGTGAGTTCTTTTATTACTCCATTTATAAAATGAGTACCATTGTCACTCACAATCTCAAAGGGACAACCAAATCTTGTAATAATGTTCTCAAAGAGAAACTTGGCAGTTGACCTCGCATCGGCCTTACATGTCGCCCTGGCTTCCGCCCACTTTGTCACATAGTCAGTGGCAACGATAATATATCGAGATTGAGTGCTTCGAGTTGTCGGACTAATTGGGCCTACAAAGTCCAAACCCCATTTTTCAAATGGTTGAGTCACTTTAGCAGGATGTAAGGGCATCCTATCCTTTCGTTGTGTGATCTTGTAACGTTGGCATTCATCACATCCTTTTGCAAAAAGTGATGCATCCTTGAATAAGGTAGGCCACCAATAGCCTGATTGCAACACCTTTCTAGCTGTTAGTTCCCCTGAGAAATGTCCGTCGGCTATACCCATGTGGGGTTCTTGCAGTATGTATAAATACTCATCCTCACGGGCACAACGTCTAAGAATATCATCCTTCCCTAGCCTGTAGAGAGTTCCTGCAATGAGAGAGTAAGGTTCACATTCTTTTAACAGTTTTTGAGCTATGTCTTTGCGAAGCTCTTTGGGGGGAAAACCATTAACTAGAAAGTTCACAATCTTCTCACTCCATTCAGGTATGGTTTCGACTAAGAATAGAGAAGTATCGGGCAACTCATCATCGACTCCAGTAGGGGCTTCACCATTGGGTACGCGAGACAAATGATCCGCCATGACATGTCTTTTACCAGGTCTCACCACAATGGTAAAATCAAACTCAAGGAGAATTAACAACCATCGTGTAATTCTTCCCGTGGAACAAGGTTTATTTACTAGATACAACAAGGCTTGATGATCAACATAGAACACAAACTTGTTGGCCAGAAGGTAGTAGTGAAATTTCTTCACTGCATAAATCATACCTAAACCTTCCCGCTCTGTAGTGGTGTAGTTTCTCTCGGCATCATTCAATTGACAACTTGCAAAGCTAATGGGGTAGTCTAGTTTATGTTCTCCTGGTTGAGCTAGAACACACCCAATAGCAAAGTTCGATGCATCAATATGCACATAAAAAATTACATTCCAATCGGGCACTCGTAGAATAGGAGCACTAATCAAGGTCTTTTTCAATGACTCATAAGCATGGTCACACTCCGCAGTCCATTGGAACTCAATAAGAAGCTTGTACAAAGGACGAGCTATCTTGGCAAAGTTTAAAATAAACCGTAACCAACATGGCCCATGAACCTTTGAACTCCTTTATAGTTTGTAGGTGGTGGCAATTCAGCAATGGCTTTAATTTTTCCCTCATATGTGGAAATCCCATTTTTTGACACTATATGCCCTAAAATGACTCCATGTTTAACCCAGAATTGGCATTTGAAAGGGTTTAAGGAGATGTGATACAATCTACACTTCTCAAACACTTTTCATAAGCATGATAGATGTTCTTTCCAAGAGGAATAAACACAAAGGTCATCTAAGAAAGCTTCACAAAACTCCCTCAAATATTCTCTAAAAGCAGTGTTTATTAATCTTTGAAAGGTAGCCGGGGCATTGGTTAAGCCAAAAGCCATAACACGAAATGTGAACACTCCAAATTCGGTTATAAAGGTTGTTTTAGCTTGGTCCTCCAGCGTAATTGTGATTTGATTGTAGCCAGAGTACCCATCTAAAAAGCTATAAGCTTCCTTCCCTGCAACTCTTTCAAGCACATGTTCTGAATATGGCAAGGGATAATGGTCCCTCCTAGTGGCAGCATTGACCTTCTTGAGATCCATGCACACTCTGAGTTTCACAAGCTTTTCAATCTCTTCTTGAACGATTTTTGCATATTTAGGATTCATTGGGTAGGGTCGTTGCTGAACTGGTTTAGCCATGCTATTCATGGGGATTGTGTGTTGCACCACGAAAGGTGGAACACCTTTCATATCATGATATGTCCATGCAAATATATCCCTAAATTCCTTGAGAAGTTCTTTAAGTACACACTCCTCAGTCTCTGTCAGATCTTGGGCAATGAAAACAGGTTTAGACTCTTCTCTTGGGTCTGCTAACTCTATTTCCTTAACTATCGTTGGACCGTTATAGACTCCATTGCTCCCATCGATAGGTTTTCTTTGAGCCTTTGTATACACAACCTTACGTTCCTCTGTGGTATAGGATTTGAAATGTTCAGGTGTAGGGTGTAAGTCTGTGGAGTCATGTTGTTCTGTGGACTGTGATTTCACTTCTGATTCCTTTTGTTGTTGAGCTAACTCTCGATTTTGTCGTCTCCTTACAGTATGGCTCAACTTTGGCTTCTCTGTAGCCTCTAGTTGTGCGATGTCAATGGGTTGTGGACTACACCACATAACGCTTTGAAGGTATTCACCCCAGTTATCTACCAACTTTCGATGAGCATCACATGCCCCTATATAATTAAGCCATTCTGCAGTAGTTTGCTTTTCACTTATTCTAGCACACACATTTGCTCGATATCGTCGCCTCTTATATCTCTTACTTTTCTTGTTTAATTCTCGATTACGGTCAATTTCTAGTGAAGAGTCACTAGATGAATCACTACTCGTGTCTTCTGCTCCCTTGGATAGATTATCATCTAGGTTACCACTGGGCTCTGAATGGTTTGTCCCCAAATTTTCACTAATATTTAGCTCAGATTCTTCGTCCTCATAGTCAATTTCAACTGATGATTCTGACCCAAATAGTGTGGGCTATAGTCTTGTGAGGCGCTATTGGTTCCAATACCAGTCAAACAAACAAACATTTGCCAAATATCTGACATATCTAGCATGCCATTTCACCTGACCTACAAACCTGCTGACTATTGGCACCAATATTACAACCTCCAGATTGGTCATTACCTTTTTATGTATTTGCTGATGCATCGGATATGGCTATTGATGTTGTCCTCATGCAGGAAAGAATTAGGGGATGGTTCAGACCTGTCTACTATGCTAGTAGGGTGTTAACATCTACTGAAAGGAATTATGCGGTCACAGAAAGGGAAGCTCTTGGCATGGTATATGCTTAGCTAAATTCAGAAATTATTTGCTGAGCAATAGACTTATTTTCCACGTGGATCATCAGGCATTGCTTTATCTAATTTAAAAACCATTGCTGACTAGAAGATTAGCTAGATGGATGTTGTTGTTACAGGAATTTGGTTTTGTAATTGTTCATACTCCTGGCAAAGAGAACACCATAGCTGATTATTTAAGTAAAATTGATACTGGTGAGGACCAACAGGTGTTCAGGATGATCTACCTGATGCTGATCTGTTTGAAGTTCAAAATACAATGTCTGAATCATGGCATGATCAGATGTTAACATTTTTGACAGATGGTACAATGCCAATGGGATTTTCAGGTGATCAGAGGAGTAAGTTTGCTTTAAAAAGTAGATCATTTTTGGTAATAGCAAGAGCATTAAACAAGAAAGGAATTGATCAAGTTATTAGAAGATGTGTTCCAGATTTTGAACAGAAGGCTATTTTGCAAGAAGCTCATTTAGGAACACATGGAGGACATTTTTCAGGTGATATAACAGGTAAGAAAGTGTTGCAAACTGGATTGTGGTGGCGCACTGTGTTGAAAATTGCCCATGAGCATGCTAGAAGCTGTGTGATTTGTTAGAAGTTGGGTAAGAGGACAAATTAATAAGTTCATACATATCTGAAGTGATTCAAAGAAGGAGGAAAGCTTGGGTGAGTATGAATGTTAAGTTTAAGGTTTTTTAGGTTGGAGATTGGGTTATGTTGTATAACTCCAGATTAGGGCCACATCCAAGCAAGTTCACTTTGAGATATATTGGTCCATATAAGATTGTCTAGGATTTGGGACATGGAGCTTTCATAGTTCCTGATGTTTTTGGTACCAGGGTTGAAAAACCTGTGAATGGGTTCATATTAAAAAAGTTTCAAGGGAAACCACCCCAGTTGGAATGGCCATTAGCAGGATTGGTTCAACCAGAAGAGTTTGCAGAAAGAAGTCTGGATACAAGGTTTGGAGCTCTGCAATTTCAAAAAGGGGATGACCACCAGTAGTGTTAAGATTAACAGTACAATGCATAGCAGCTTCATAATAGGACAGGGGAATCAATATTTACAATTTTTCAATCGAACTGTTGGAATACCTGGTGTCGGAGTTTTTTGATCGGATGTTTCTAGGTCAAAAATTTTAATGGAGATTTGATAATTTATATTGAAAAGCAGGAGGATTCTCCACTAAGTGTAATCATAGCGCACCGCGTACCGTTTACGTGGGAGAAAAGCAGAGTGCATTTTTCGCAAGTGCGAACCATCACCTCTGCCAAGCTTCCCCATGCCTTATGTTGTCCCCAGATTTTTTCAAGTACACACCCACTTTGCGCATACCTTTAGTCGTGGTGAAAGGGAAGACAAACGCAGCCATGCAGCCCGAGGCAGAGCAGGATGAGCAGCCAAGAAGGTTGCATCACAAGGGGCAAGTCCTAAGTGTTGACATCAGCAGCCTGGAGGACGAGGAGGCTTCGGGAGAAGAAGAGGTGGCTACAAAAACTCCTCTCAGGACAACAAAACTGCAACAGTCCTTGATGGATCCTTTTATGGATTTTAAGGTATCTCTCAACTTGACAATGGACATTAATGTGGCATGGCTATAGAGTGTAGGTTTGGATGCTTTTGCGACTTTGCCATGGGATGACTGGAGATATAATTATTATGCAAAGTCACAGTTAGATATTCTTAGGAAAACCAGGGGTATGATTACTAGTACAGTATCTTTTTCCCCGGAGTTGGTTTCATGAGTATTTCATTTGCCATTGAAGGGTATCAACACCATTCCTAGATGTTCTGAAGTTTTGTTGAAGGAGTTTGGGCCTACAGAGGATAATAGGAAATACTATATGCTAAAGAATGTTAATTATGTCAGGAGGGAGTAGCTCAAATGGTATTTGGAGAGATTATGTTTTCTCATAAAGTTTGACTATATGTCAAAAGACTATTGAAGATGATGAAACAAGAAACAGAAGGAAGATAGCAACTCAGAGTAGGAAGAAGATGGAGAAGGAGAAGATACAAAGCTTGCGTACGAGATCTCTGTAGTCTATCTCTCTGTATTAAAATAATAGAGTCTTTACAAACTCAGAGCTACAAAGCTTATTTGAGACCCTAAGAGATAAGGTGTCCTTTCACAGCAAATGTCCAGGGGGAAAAACCCAGTGGGAGAAAAGTGCCCCTACTGAAGCGCGTATACACACTAACACTACTACATATCTACAAATCCCCCTTGTAGTGATAGTGTGAATCCGTACAAGGTAGCAGATCATCATGTGTATGAGAGTAAGCCCAAAGCTTTTCGGAAAGCTTCAAACTTTTCTTGTGATAACACCTTCGTAAATAGATCTGCAATGTTATCCTGTGTAGGACAGTAAGTTAGTGTGATCTCCCCTGCATGTAGCCTTTCCCTGACATAGTGGTAGTGAACCTCTATGTGCTTTGTTCTTCCATGAAATATTGGATTCCTTGCAATTGCCATAGCACTCTGAATGTCAGTGAAAATGGTAGTGGGTGCCTGTTGACACTCACAAAGATCTGCCAATAACCTGCGTATCCATACACAATCAACTGTTGCCGTGAAAGCTGCCCTGCACTCAGCTTCACAAGTTGATGTAGCCACTGTGGGTTGCTTCTTGCTTAGCCAAGATATACATGCATTTCCCAAGAAAAAACAATTCCCACTTGTGGAATGTCGTGTGTCAAAATCACCAGCCCAATCTGAATCGCTGTAACCAAGAAGCTGCATAGAACTGTGCTTTCCATACATATCCCCCCTTGGAAAGAACATGGAAAGATTAGGGGTACCTGAAAGGTAATGAAGTATGCGCTTCACAGCCTGCCAATGATGCATACCTGGGCTGTGCATAAATCTGCTTGCTTGTGAAACCCCAAATTGAATGTCTGGACAAGTGTTGTCTGCCAAATATATCAAGCAACCAACCGTTGCTGCATAAGTATGTATATCAAAAGGTTCTCCAGCATCGTGCATGCTCAACTTTGATCCAATTTCTACGGGTGTAGAGATTGGTTTATAATTTTGCATACCAAACTTGTCCAAGATTTTATGCAAATATTTTGCCTGCAACATGTATATGCCATCCTCTGATTGCACAAACTGAATACCCAAGTAATAATGTAGCAAACCAAGATCAGACATCTCAAAGGTTTTTCTCAAAGCATCTTTAAACGCTTCAATTTCATCTGCAGTACTGCATGTAAGAAGCATATCATCCACATAAAGTGTTAGCATAATGAGAAATCTATCTCTCTTTTTGACATACAAAGTACTTTCTGTTGGACTATTTTGAAATCCCTGGCCAATCAAATAAGTATGTATCTTCTCATACCATGCTCTTGGAGCCTGTTTGAGAGCATACAAAGCTTTATGCAATCTACATACCTTTTGCTCTTAACCTTTTACAACAAAACCACTTGGTTGACTTACATAAACTTCTTCCTACAAATCACCATTAAAAAAAGCAGTTTTGATATCTAACTGTGGATGCACGAGAAGTAGGAGCAAAGGTTTCATCATAATCTATGCCTTTCTGTTGCGCATAGCCTTTTTCCACAAGCCTTGCTTTGTACCTGTCAACAGTACCATCTTGTTTCCTTTTTACCTTAAAAACCCACTTTGTACCAATAGGCTTTTTACCTGTAGGCAAGTCCACTAGATCCCATGTATGATTCTTATGAATGGAATCAATTTCTTGCTGCATAGCATCTTTCCACTAAACACACGCTAAAGCTTGTTCAAATGAATCAGGCTCATCTGCATCACAAAGAGTGCTAAAGCAAGCCAAATCTATTTGCTCTCTGCCAAAAGTAGTACCAGCACGTGTTTTTCGTGGCAACGGTGCATCCAACTTGCTATCCTGCAAAGTTTTTTGAACCCATTTAGGCAAGGTTCTTTCTTCCCTGAGAACTTCTTGCTCTTCATGCACAATTTCCTCTACATCATGAGGTGTCACATGCTGATCAAAAGATTGATCAAGATTATCAACCTGTTGTGATTCTTGATTCTCCACAAAAGAAGGAAGCAAACCTTCAAATACATCATGTGTCTGCATATGAGGTACATCAAAAGCAACCATAGGTTGAGCAGTAGTTTCTGCAAAAATTACATCACGACTTTCAAAAATCTTGTTTGTAGCAGGATTGTAAAGTCTATAACCTTTACTTCCACTATTGTACCCCACAAATATACATTTGATTGCCTTATCATCAAGCTTCCCACGTAACTGCTGAGGGATGTGAGCATAAGCAAGACAACCAAAAACACGAAGATAACTGACTGAAGGTTTTCTGTCATACCAAGCTTCATATGGAGTAATGGTCTTCAAGGCATGAGTAGGACACCTGTTCAAAACATGTGATGCACAAGCAATTGCCTCCATCCATAGCTTATGAGGCAAACTCTTAGCCTTGAGCATACATCTAGCCGTCTCCATTAAAGACGTGTTCTTCCTTTTTGCAACACCATTTTGTTGTGGTGTGTCTGGCATAGTGCATTGGTCTTTAATGCCTTTCTTTCCCAAAAAATCCTTAAATGCACCTGACATGTATTCACCTCCTCGATCGGTACAAAGAGTCTGTACTTTGAAACCTCTTTCATTTTCAACCATGGCGACATAATGTTGAAAAATTGCAAACACATCTGACTTTGCTTTGAGTGGATACACCCAACAAAACCTGGAAAAGTCATCAATGAAGGTCACAAAATAAAGGTTGTTTCCCATAGATGGAGTCCTCATAGGACCACATACATCACTGTGTACAAGCTGCAACTTTCGTGTCCCTCTAACTGAACCATCCTACGAAAATGAAAATCTGTGCATCTTTCCAAGAACGCAACCTTCACATACATGTCTTGGTGGCATCTCCAATAAAGACAAATCATGCACCATATTATGACGTTGTAAAGTCATCAAACTGCCATAACCAACATGCCCAAATCTAGCATGCCACAACTCAGCATCCTGCATGGCCCGAGTCTTTGTTTCTGCAATACATACCTCAATCTGATTTTCATAATGATCTAGCACAAATAGTCCATTTTCCAGCGTACCTGTAGTGATAAGAGAATAACCATTCTCTTGATCTCGTACAACACATCTGTCATCCTCAAAAATGACCCGAAGACCATTTTTTGCAAGAGGGGATACAGGCAACAAATTCTTCTTGATCCCTGGAACATATAAGACATCTGGCAAGCATAAATCTGAACCATCTGAAATGGTAATCAAAATCTTACCAACGCCTTTGATTGGATAAGAAGCATTATTTGCACATGTCACCTTCTTTCCTGCTGGAGCTGTATCCGATGAACAAAACAAATCCTTCCTTGAAGTAATATGCCTGGATGCACCACTATCAAAGTACCAAATCATTTGTGTCTCATCAACACTGTAAGCAGAAAAATCTGAACATACTAAGAAAGCATAAGAATCCTGCACAAAGTTTGCAGACTCTTCTTTAGCTGTAGAAGAATCACCATAAGCTGAAACAACCAAACTTGACTCTTTCTTCTTTTCTTTAGCAATTTGCTTTTTACACTCACTAATGTAGTGACCAGGTTTCTTGCAGTAGTGACATTTACCTTTCTTCTTGGACTTGTCGGAATCACCTTTAGACTTCTCTGAAGACTGTCCTGCACCAGACTTGGAGTGATGAGCACTCTCTTTACCCTTGTTTTTGTTCTGTACAACAAGAGCATGATCCATACCATCCACCTGTAAAGACTTGTTCTTACGTGATTGATCCTCCTGCAATAGCAAAGCCACTAACTCTTCAAAATGAAGAGGCTCAGGATTAGCTCGCAAAGACAGAGTCAAAGAAGTGTGAAAAGTCAAATAAGATGGTGGTAGTGAATTGAGTGTTTTGGAAACCAAGTCCTTCTCTGGAATCACTTCATCAATGCTAAGCAATTGCTCTTTAAGATCCCTGATTTTTGTAAGATGCTCGACGATATCGTCACCTTCGTCCATCTGTATTTTGTCAAGTTGTTTCTTCAAAAACTCTATTCTGGCAGTGTTTCTTCCTCCAAACATAGCTTGCAGAGTGTCCCAAGCATTCTCAGAAGTTCTGCAAGATCTGATATGTGGTGTGATTGTCCTCTTTATGGTTAAGGCAATCACAACCATAGCTTGTGCATATTTAGTATCCCATTTCTTTTGCTCTGGAGTGACTTGTGAGGGTCCTGCACCAACAGTTGCACCACGACCAGGCGTGGCAGGTGCAATGCTACCTGGATGCAATCCTTAGCTTGATGACCATACCTCCCACAGGCATTGCAGTTCCCATTGAATTTTACCGTAAAAGTAGGGCATTCACTGGTACTATGCGGTCCATAGCATACTGCGCACCATTGTTGCTCCCTTCTTGGATACATATGATTGTTTTGCGGAGCACGATTGTCTCTAAGACTCTCTTGAATAGCCTTGGTGAGATCTGCTAAAGTCATCTCAGATATCTTTGGCTCCTTAGCAATAGGCTTTAGCGTCATTGGCTGATGCCCTGATGCTTGCGAGCTAATAGATTTAGGCTCAATAGACACTCTTTCTCCTTGTGTCATTAAATTATCCTCCATATTGGATCGCATTGGTGGTGACTGCTTCCCAAGTGGTGATACCTCTAATGACTAGGCCATTGTAGATATCCTCATGTCGTAACCCCCTAATGAATCTATCAAGCAATTGGTTATTGTTGAAGCGCTCATTTGGATTACAACGAGAATTCAAATGCTTCAATCGAAAGTCTCTCACCGACTCTCCTTCCTCTCGTTGGGCTTTCTGGAGCTGAGAGGCTACACCCCAAAGCACTCCCTCTTGTATGTATTCTTTTAAGGACAGTCTCCTAAGAGTAGGGTAAATCGTTTTTTCTTCCACCCTTAAAGTTCTATACCAATCCCAAGCCTTTCCACTTAAGGTTAGGCTTAAAGCATTGCTCTTATATAGGTCATTGTGTTCTCCTAGAGAATCACATATTTGTTCAAACACTTCGATATGCTTTCTCACATCCCCGTCTCCACTAAATTTTTGTGTGAGCTTGGCTATTTGTATTGCCTTACTTCTAAGCTCTCTATCAGGCGTGTTACGCATATTCTCAACAATAGATCGACCAATAGCTTGAGCAAATGTTGCCAAGTCACCTAAGTGAGCAGGCACCGTGGGTGGAGGTGCTCTAGAGACTACATGTGGAGTAGGTATTGGCATTGGGCTTGGCACATAGGAAGCCCTTGGGTTCCACGTTGGGTACGATGTTGTGCCATGTGGTGGCCCAAAGTTCATATGTGTGGCCCTAGGCATAGCAGACGTCTGATGTGACATGCTAATGCTAGCCGGTATAGTCCCATGGAAATAAGAACTTGGGTATTGTGGTTGTGGAGCATAGGTTGTTGAAACAATGGGAGGAGTAGAGACTACATGAGTACGAGGACCCATGGGTGTATACGATTGGTACACACTTGTAGGTACTGTTGCAGGCATTGAGCTACCATGTAGCGGTGCTTTACTAACAAATGAGGTCCATGGCGTGTTTCTTGGCATGTCTATCATTGGGGTAGGCATGGTAGTCGTGGTGTCATCAAGGGAAAGATGAACTAGACTTGGAAAGGTAAAGCTATCACTTGTGGGCTCAGATTGCACTGAGACCCCTGGCGAAACAACGTATGGAGGGTCCATCGGGCTTACCGTGGGAGTCTCCATTTTCGATAAGGTCGGTTGTTTAGCCTTTCTTGTATCTAAGAATCTCATGAGACCCATTGAAGGCATGTTGATCCCCTTGTTCTGTCTCTCTAACTCAATGACCCTATGGATGACCTCACAAACTCTTTGTTGTTGATGATCCTCCACACTAGTAGCACCCATTGTGAATTGTAGGACAACTAACCAACCCACGTGATAGGTGTGACCTGTGTATAGGTCGGTCAGAGTTTCCATTTGTAGTTCGTACTCCCAGTTCGCATTTAGGAACACTCCATCTAGGATTGAGTGTAGGACATCTATAGTAGGACATTGTGGATTGTAGGACATCTAACCAACCCACGTGATCCCCTTTGTTCTGTCTCTCTAACTCAATGACCCTATGGATGACCTCACAAACTCTTTGTTGTTGATCCTCCACACTAGTAGCACCCATTGTGGATTGTAGGACATCTAACCAACCCACGTGATAGGTGTGACCTGTGTATAGGTCGGTCAGAGTTTCCATTTGTAGTTCGTACTCCCAGTTCTCATTTAGGAACACTCCATCTAGGATTAAGGTGCTAGGGGTGTCCTTTGAGCTAGATGCAATGTTGCTTTCTAGGGGTTGGCCCTTAGCGGTTACTAGGTCAGAAGCACTCGATTGCTCTCTTAGCAAGGATATTGACATAGGCCCTTTCTATTTTAACTCTCTTCGTGCTCCACCTTGCATAAGCTCTCAATTTTCTTTTCCCTCGCTGCAAGGATATATCGCTCAACCTCTTACACTTCAGCAAGGCTTCTACCATCGGGTAATATGACCTCGGACGGAAATAACTCTGAAGAGTCAGGAGGTGCAGTGAATGAAGTATTCACGTGCACATTCTCTAACAGTATAGGGTCTACGTTGGTCATGAATGGAGAATTTACTTCCCAACCCCCCTCATTTACATCATTAGCTCCATGTTCGAAGCGAGTGGCTCTACTAAAGGTTTCCTTCAAGCGGCTAAGCACGCTCGGCCTGGACCGTGGGCCCATGGCATGTATGTCTTGGCTTGAGCTATCGGGATTGTGCATTGGGAAACCCTCCATGACATCGTAGTCAGAGGAAGAGTCACTAGCCGCTATGTTCGGGTCTTGGTTTGTACTACCTTGGGTCCCCGCCGAGGGCCCAAAACCTAAAGTAGGTGGATATTGAGAACTCGCGTAAGTCGAAATTCTCTCTAGTTGTTCCGTCTCTAGCACACGACCAGAGCGCAGATGCATGTGCCTTTGGCACCCTACAAGCGTCGGGCTGTCGGCGAATAACCTCGAAGGTTAACCGCTTACCTTTTTTAAGCGTCCGTTTTCACTCGTGTTTTTTACGTTTTTAATGTTTTTTTTAATGTTTGATTTTTTTGACTAGAGTGTGTGATAGCTCGAAACGAGCGTATTACTTAGACGGTTGTTGTGTGCTTTACAGCACAATTTTCGGGCATCTGAAGTTCCGTTGGTCCTCAAGAAATCGATTTTTAGCTACGTGTGAATCTAAAATTCGTAATTTTGAAGCCAGTGCTATGCGAGGGGAGACACGAAGCTTAATTGTACCGAGCAATGACCAGCTCATAGCAAAACTGTTTGTAAATGACTCTCTCCTTTTCTTGAAGGCGTGCCCCCAGGTTGTCAAGAAAGCTTTGGAGATTGTGTAAGCGTTTGTCGTGGCCTCGGGCTAACTGTAAGAGATGGAAAACCATTGACTTACTGGCAACCCAGTTTCAATTAAATGGCTTTGAGATATTGTTAGTCGACAGAGTAATAGAAGTGTTGGATAAGGTTGTAATGCCAATCTGTGAATTTGGGTTTGAGTGGAATGCCCAGGAAGTAGTCTTTTCTGGAAACCCCATTCTAAAGGCATCTATCATGCATTAATGCACGAGACTAAGTGGTCTAGCCCTCTCAACAAAATATGGAAGAGACAATGGCTAGAAAAATGGTGGGGGGAAGTCATGGAGAACATTTATGAAGATTTTTTTGTGGAAGGTGATGTGGGGTGCTCTACCGATGGGCATAAATATCTAAGAAAGAGGAATTGGGTATGGTTTTTGCTTGGGGTGCAGGATAGCTAGTGAATATCTGGCCCACCTTTTCATGGAATGCCAGGAAATTAGAGGCTTGGCAAGGAAAATATGCAAGTGGGTACAAAGGACATGGCAGAACAGGTTCAAGTGATTTGTTCCTTGGTGGCAAGAAGATGGAGACTCTGCTCTGCTTATCTGCACTCAAATTGTTAGGTACTTCTTCTTCCACCATATATGACAGGCGAGGAACCACCGTGTATTTGAGGGAGACCTTCATGTAGCAAGCTTCTCAAAGATTATACAAGAAAGGAGACTAATGATATATACGCTCGAAAGCAAGCAAGATTTGAAAGACTGGTCTAGGGCTACCCATGCCATGTTGTCGACCTGCGAGAAGTGCTAGCCTAAATGGGAGGCGATAGACATCCATTTTAAAAAAATCACCAGGCCTTCGTGACTCCTCACCTTGTTTTCTTGCAATCAACTAGTTTTATGGGATTGCACCCATAATCATACTCACATGCTTAAAGCATCCTTGTTAACCCATAGCAGACATGCTTAAAGCCCCTCTCTCTCTTCTCTCTCTCTCTCTCTCTCTCTCTCTCTCTCTCTCTCTCTCTGACACACACACACACACATTTGAATCTAAAAAAACACAACACTAAGAAATGAATGCTTAGTGAATGCACCAATTAGGTGGCCATGGTGATGCCTATGCGTGGCTCTTGCCCGAACATGTAACATGGCTAATATTTGGAAGGGATAAGCACCTCCCCCTGTGAGCCCTCTGGTGTGTTGAAAAAAGAAAATAAATGAATGCTTAGTACACATTTATAGGGATGATTTTGTGATTGTCCATCTATAAGGGGGTAGTCCCTTCCCCTTTAGAGAGTCTCCTAGGGATAAGACCCCTTCAAAGTAAAAGAATGGTAGAAAAGAACATTAAAAACTTTAATGGGGAGGGCTTCCATAAATGGCAGACGAAGCTTGGGGGTATTTTATGACAAAAAATCTTTAGGTGTAATTATCACAATTTTGCATGAAGATTATGTGCACTTTATAGATAATTGTGTGAATCCATAAATAGCCTAGGAAGAGCGAGAGAAGAATTTTGGTGCTAAAAAGAAGGTTATCCTTAAAATCCAACTCTACAAATTGATAATGTAACGAGGTGAAGACATAGCTAGCCTAGTCAATAAGTTAAAGAGCATTGTTACTCACTTCACATACATAAAATGTGAGGTTCCAAAGGATGCAAATGTAGATGTTCTTTTGAGTGCTCTTCAACATGATCATTTGCTCACTGTATTAGAGGAAAAAGAGATTGTACCAGATATGCAAGAGGTAATAAATTCACTACAAGAAGAGGAGAGAGAAGCATCATCTAGGAGAGAAACCTTGGTAACACCATCATCTCATGCATCTTCAACTAATAACAAAAGAAGTGCTATCAATATGGAAGATCATGGCATACTACTAGAAATTTCTATATCACCAAGCATTGCATCCACTATGGAAAGAAGGGTCATGATTCTCCTTCCAGATGCCATTTTAAGGACAAGGGTAGTAGTATAGAAGCAAAAAATGTAGAAGAGGAGGAGGAGAAGAAGAAGTGAAGATTCTTGATCTCTACTATATAAGGTTGAACATGTGGTTTTCATTATTAAATTAATGTGAATCTTTTGGCACACAATCTCAACTCGCACTCTAACTTCACTACCCTGTCATTAGACAACTAGAACATCATTCCTTGTCTTCCACAAAAAATCCTTCAGATTTTTGGTTATGACACCTGATCACACACAAGCTCATGGCACACAAGCTTACTAGAGTGAGAGATCCTCATGTTGATGACACACAAGCTCATGACACACAATCTTAGTAGAGTGAGAGAGCCTTATGTTGATGTCAAGTGTGTTGACTCATGGTAAGCGACCTTTTATAAGCTATATATAGTAGAAAAAGAAGGCAAGACTCTAAATCCTTAATCCATCAATTATGTATTTATTTATAAGTTACTCTTCTCCAATAGACTTTTGGAAATATGTCAACAAAGAGGATACATGTGTACTTATCATCACCCAAATGTGTCAATATTCTATTAGCCTACTCCTTAATCAAGTGACTAGCAAACGACCCTTTTTTTTTTTTTGGCCCTAATGCTACATCCTTGCTGTAGAAATCCCTCACCTTGAGAGCTTGAGGGATTCTTTTGTGACAAGCTAAGTTGACTAGAGTGGAAGAGAGCTCTAGAAACATATACAATAGAAAATACTATCCTATTTTCAGCCAAAGCTTTACCCACTTATTGGGTCAAAATTGAGTACTTCCTTAAAAGTTCAACATGGGCCGAATTACCCTCTTAGCCCCTACATTTGGCCTTATTCCCTTGTTTCCAAACAACTCCAAGAACTTATTCTTAGACCACTAGGATACCAAAAAAGGATGCTAGATTGTCTTGAATATCCTAGAATTTTTCTAGGAACTTATTCTTAGGCCACTACGATACCAAAAAAGGATGCCCGCTTGTATTGAATATTCCTAGAATTTTTGGAGTTTGATTGCATTCAAAAGATTTTTTGTGTACATTCCACCCTTTTATACCATCTTCAACCTTTAATTTTTTTCATTTAGAGGCAATTTTTAGTAATTTTAATTGCAAAAAAAGGAGCCTTGGTGCACCTTTTGCAGAAACACCATTTTGTAGTAGTGACTTGCCTACTTGTTGCTCAAGTGACAAGCCATGCAAGCATATTTCCAAAATATTAGCCCACCATTGTGCAATATATGGCTAATCTACTTGATGCTTGAGGGATGCACTCTGCCAGAAGTGTGACTCATGACATGTCCATTAAACATAACTAATCATATTCGACATAAAGAAGGCATAATAATAGCATGTAGTATCTTTTCATTAAGCTATATTATACATTAATCTCACGTGTGGGATTCATTTGATTGCAATATTACAAAGTATCAGCACACAATAACCTACCCATACACGTGAAATTAATAACTTCACCAAATTCAAACACGTAACTTGTTTGACACGACTCCATGAGAGGAGTTCCCGTATCTTTCTGACTCAAATAAGGTTTTTAGGCAACTTGATGAAAGGAGATTTCATGAATTACATGGAGGCTATCATCTATAGCCTATATACTTTACTTGAATCATTCCATGAAGGCGGTCCTCAGACTTAGAGTCTAGCAACTTGTTATACTACGTGGATAGCATCTTTCATCTTCTTTAGTGACATTCGTGCTTGTGGCAACCATGTCTTTTGAATTTGAATCATATATAGACGGATAAATTTTAGTGCATATGTGTATCCACTTCATGTATTTTGGGCCCTTGGAGCATATAAGTAATTTTAGAAAAAGAGCCACTTTATGCCACCCGAGTTAGTGAAAATAAGTCCATTCATACATTTATAACTTCTTAACTTTAGCATGTGAGATATGCCCAGGTTGGAAATACCATTTAGTATTTTAATGATCTTCTTTAGTGACATTCGTGCTTTTGGGCAACAACATCTCTTGAATCTAATATAAAAGCTAACTTTTAGTGTAGATGTGTCTCCACTTCATGCATCATCCATTTGGACCCCCCGAGAGATCAAGTAATTTTAGCTAAAGAAACCACCTTATAGCCACCCTAGTTAGTGAAAACAAGGTCTTTTGTACATTTAGAACTTGTTGAATTAGTTCTTATGAGGTCTTTCTAAAGGCTCTTATAATAGTAATAAGCATGTGTGTGTTTTGGGGAGGGGGGGCGGGGGGGGGGGGTGGCAAGGGGGAATCCATCTTTTAGGTTTTATAAATCTTTGACTGATAAAGTTCTCACAAGAGCCTTTATCGCTTGAGGTTACTGTAAGTGTATATGTCTCTACCTTTGGATGGGCACAATGCAATATGCTTGTGATACCAATTTTAGCATTGGCGATGATGAGAAACCTTGTTTGTGCCTACCTACTATGCGAGAAAACTTGGAAGAAAAACCTACAAAGAAACATATTGAAAGGTGCCGCGGGAAGCGTGTGCAAGTGCAAGTGCAAGTGCAAGAGCAGAGAGAGAGAGAGAGAGAGAGAGAGAGAGAGAGAGAGAGAGAGAGAGAGAGAGAGAGAGAGAGAGAGAGATAGAGAGAGAGAGAGAGAGAGAGAGACCTGCTTTGGGTGGAGCGCACATCAACGTTATCCTGTTGCAGATCCTTATTCTGTTGTATTAAAGAATAAGTGTGTATATGGTTAAGTTAGTAGATGGGTTAGTAGTAAGTGGGATGTCCGGCCAGTTGGCCTGAATCCCAACAAACTCCCACTTGAAGGCCAATGCAGCCCAAGCGACCTGGTATGTACAACCGGGAAGCAATCTAGTGGCTTCAACCTATACCCATCAACTCACCACAATGTGTAAACCGCTCCAAAGCTAAGCCTTTCGTCAAAGCATCTGCTGGGTTGTCGTCAGTGTGTACCTTGACCAAATCAATGAGCTTTTTGGCCAAGAAATCTCTCACGAGATGATACCTGACTTCAATGTGTTTCAATTTGGAGTGAAACACGAGATTCCTTGCCAATGCAAGAGCACTCTGACTATCACAATATATCACTAGAGTCTCATCAATGCCAAGATTTCGTACCAAGCGAGATAACCATATAGCCTCTTTACTTGCATCCGACAATGCAACGTACTCTGCTTTCACAGTGGAAGACGACGTACAATCTTGAAGACATAACCTCCAAGATACTGCTGCTCCAGCAAATATGAAAGCATAGCCAGATGTCGATCTCCTATTGTCGACACAACCCGTATAGTCTGCATCCGCATAACCCACGTTGGATGCATCGCTATTCCCAAAGCGTAAACACCTGTCGACCGTACCTTTGAGGTACCTAAGAATGTGCTTCACTGCTTCCCAATGCTTGCTGCCAGGATTTGCCATATATCGGCTCACCACTCCCACTGTAAAAGCAATGTCTAGTCTTGTGGCCACCATAGCATACATGAGACTGTCCACTGCCAAAGAATATGGTACCTTAGCCATTTCAGCTCGCTCAGCATCAGATTTGGGTGCATCTTCCTTGCTGAGTTTCAAGAATGCCTGCATTGGGGTACTCAATACTTTCCCCAGCTGCATATTGAAACGCTGCAAAACTTTCTCAATGTATGTTTCCGGAGATAACTCAAGAATACAACATTTGCGATCTCTTTTGATTCGCATGCCAAGAAAGTGTGTAGCATCCCCCAAATCTTTCATTGCAAAACTATTGCTAAGTGTTTTCTTCAAGTTGGCAATTTTCGCAATGGATTTCAGCTATAAGCATGTCATCAACATACAAAACTGAATGATCATCGAGCCATCATTTAGCTTTCTTGTGTACAAGCAGTGATCCTCTTCGCTCCTTTTATATCCTTAAGACCTCATTCATGCATCAAATTTATGATACCACTGCCTTGAACCCTGTTTTAAGCCATAAAGTGCCTTTTTGAGCTTACATACTAGCTCCTCACGAGATGCATTCTCCTGAACAAACCCTTCAGGCTGCTGCATGTAAACATCCTCATCGAGATCCTCGTGAAGAAATGATGTCTTCAAATCCATTTGGACAAGTTCCATGTCCTCAATCGCTACAAGACCAAGTACGGTTCTAAGCGTTGTCATCTTGACTACAGGCGAGAAGATTTCATCAAAATCGGCTCCCTTTTGTTGTTTGAACCCTTTGGCTACAAGTCTAGCCTTATACTTTGGATTTGGATCACCTGAGGTAAATTTCTTCTTGTAAACCCATTTGCCAGGTAAAGCTTTCGCATCATTTGGCAGTTCTACCAAGTCCCAAGTGTCATTAGCCAGAATCGAGTTATACTCAGATTGCATATTCTGCTCCCACTTCACCACATCATCCGCCATGATGGCTTCTTGGTAGCATCTTGGCTCACCGCAATCGGTCAACATGCTGTAATCAAGACCTGGCTCGAAACGCGCAGGTGAACGAGAGACTCTAGTAGACCGTCTCACTCCTTGACCATTGCTATCCGCTCCCTCTGGAGCATTGCTAGTGGAAGGTACATCACTAGCCCACTGAGTTGATTTCATTGTCTCTGAGGCAACATCCTCAAAAGTGACTGTCCAAATTTCTATTTCCTTGATAGGTTGTTTATGCATCTTCGACTCATTGAAGATCACATCTGAACTACGGATGACTCGATGAGATTCCGGGTGCCAGAGACGATATCCCATCTCTCCATCTGTGCCATATCCAATGAAAATACATTTGTGTGACTTTGGCTCTAACTTTTGTCGAAGTTGTTTATGCACACGAGCATAAGCTTCACAACCAAAAACACGTAGATGGTCATAATGGGGCTTACGTTTAGACCATAACTCTTCTGGAATCTCATAATTCAATGGCGTACTAGGTGAACGATTTATAATGTGCACTGCAGTCAAGACGGCTTCTGCCCAAAAGCCTTGTGTGAGATTTGCTCTAGAAAGCATGGCTGTGACTCTTTCCTAAATCGTACGATTCATGCGCTCAACAACTTCATTTTGAGCTGGTGTGTATGGTGTAGTAAATGCCCTTTAATCCCCCTTTTAGCACAGAAATTGTCAAACTCCTTGGAGACATACTCTCCACCGTTGTCAGTCCGCAACCTCTTGAGTTTCTTGCTAGACTAATTCTCAATGAGTGCTAAATTTTTTTGGAACACAGGAAGAACTTGATCCTTATGTTTCAAAGGATATGCCCACACCTTTTGAGTAGAGTCATCTATGAATGTCACAAAATAGCTGCCCCCCCTAGAGATATGGTTGACATAGGACCACAAACATCACTATGCACTAAATCTAGAGGTTCAGCTCGCTTTTGACCCAATGGTAAGTGCACGGACCTAGTATGTTTGCCATAGATACAGTGCTCACAAATAGGAAAGTCAACATAAGACAAGACAGGTAAGTAGCCAAAACGAGTCAGAGTTCTCATTCCTTTTTGGCTAATATGACCTAGCCGACAATGCCACAACTCAGTAGACGACAGCTCGACTATAGATATGTAATCATGACCAACATATGACACATACATGGAATACAAGGTACCATGCTTCTGACCTCTGAGTACAACAAGATTACCTTTGCGTACTATCCACGAACCATTGCCAAATGTGGTGTTGTAGCCCAAATCATCAAGCTGAACAATAGAAATCAAGCTTTTAGTCAACTTGGGCACATGTCTGACATTACATAAAGTAAAGTGCGTGCCATTCCTTAGATGAAATTTGACGTTTCCGACACCCTCAATGTCTAATGTCTAGTTCATAAGCATCACCAAGTCTCACTTTGCCACAAGAGTGAAAATAAGTAGAGAACCACTCTCTATGTGGTGTCACATGGAAACTCGCACCAGAATCTACTATCCAATTATATGCATACTGCGCATCTTCTGTAACAAGAGCCTCGACAAGTAGATTTGTTGTGAAGACCAATACGTCAGAGGTAAGTGGCATAACAACCGCTGGAAGAGTCTCTACAATAGGAGCATTTGAAGACTCTAGCACATTGATCTCCTCTAACTTTGCTTTGCCCTTGTTTGAATCATCAGACTTAGAAGTTTCACCGGATTGTTTATCCTTCTTGCTTTGTTGCCATTTCCTGCAATCCTTCTTCACATGCCCTTTTTTATGGCAGTGATAGCACTCGACATTACGCATAGAACCCTGAGACTTACTGTGTGAGCCCCCACGTTCCTTGCTTTTGGCACGACTTTGAGTGCGACCCCTCTGTCTATCACTAGCAACATACGCATCACCATCTTTCTTGCCTTCGAGAGATTTCCTGCGAATCTCCTCGGTAAACAGACTGCCAAGGACGTCATTGTACACTAGACCGGTACCAGGTGCTGAGTTGCTAATTGCAGTACATAACATATCCCAAGATGAGAGTAAACTACATAGCAAGAAGATACATTTGATTTCCTCATCGAAGACCAAACCCTGAGTGGTCAACTGAGTGAAAATGATATTGAACTCATTAATGTGAGTAGAAATAGTGCCCTCTTCCTTCATACGAAGGTCAAACAGCTCCTTCATCAAGAAGACCTTATTAGTGGCATTTTTGTTCTCATAACTGGAACACAACTTATCCCATAAATCTCGAGCAATTCTTTCTCCAACTATAGTAAAGTACAAAAATTTGGCCAAATGCAAACGGAGGGTAGATTTGGCCTTAGCATCAAGTTTCTCCCACTTAACATCTGTATATCGCCCTCTGGGCACTCCATGATAAGATCCAGCTAGCCTTTTTGTATAAGAACATCTTGAATCTGCTCTTTCCAGATAGCAAAATTCGTCCCATCAAATTTTTGGATATTGTAAATATCCTTTTCACCACTAGATGACATGGCTGCAAGCTAAAGATAATATGGCGATAAACACTGGTATTTTTGGAAAAAATTCGGTAGAGTTTCCCCGAAAAAACTAACAGAATCTCAATCCAAAACTGTCACAAGAGATCAATAACTCAATGCTCTCAGAGCATAAGACAGGTACATCAACCACTAACTATGCATAAAAAAGTTAACCCAAGACTGCCAACACGGCGTCAAATGCACCTAGCCCTCTCTATACATGTCCTATGGCAAGGCCATGAAAAAGGGGTACTCCAGCAACCTGTATCACCGAAAGGATCTCAACATTCAAGAATCCCCCAGCTCAAGAAAACCTCACGCTATCGACCCTCACAAAAGGTTATGCAGACAAGAAACCAGCCTAGTCTCAGAAAGGGCCTCCGAACCGAGTCTCAGAAACGGTCGGGACTACCAGAAACAAGCCAAATCGGCTCCACAAAAGGTACATATAGCAGTTTCCGCAACTCAACGTACATCCACTGTCAACAATATTGCAAGGTGCAGTATACGCGCTCAAACAGGCGCCAAACAAAATGTGCAAGCAATAAGCAAATCCCTGCGGGGAGTAAAAACGCTCTCAAAAGAGCTCAAGCACTATCAAAAGTGCCAAAACAATGCATATGTGCATCAAATACTCTCGCTGAAATCTGTGCTGATGCTAAACACTGCAACCTGTAAGAAACGTGGATGTCCTGCGGGGAGTAAAACCTGTAAGAAATGTGCAAGCAATAAACAAATCCCTGCGGGGAGTAAAACCGCTCTCAAAAGAGCTCGAGCACTATCAAAAGTGCCAAAACAATGCATATGTGCATCAAATACTCCCGCTGAAATTTGTGCTGATGCTAAACACTGCAAACTGGAAGAAACGTGGATGTCCTGTATGTATGCAAGAACCTGTGAGGAGATGGATGCCTGAAAAACCCAAGAAAATGTCGATGCCAAAAAGTACTCCTAATCAGCCCATAAACACTATCTCAATAGCACATAATAGCCATAAAACGGCTATATGCCATCCCAAAATAGTATCTAAACAACCTACACCTGTAGCAAAAGTGGAGTTGAAAAAAGCGTAGCTCGAATGAAGCTTTCGACTGTACGAACAGCTTCGAAAGGGGGGTAAAACTGCAAGACACCTGCTGGAAACGCTCTCGGGACGTTGAATTTGCTGATGCTGAAGAGGGAAACCTGTTTGCACTTTTGAAAGCGCGCGCGCGGACGCGAAAACGGCAAGCACAAACCCTGCTCTGATACCAGTTGAAGGGTGCCGCGGGAAGCGTGTGCGAGTGCAAATGCGAGAGAGAGAGAGAGAGAGAGAGAGAGAGAGAGAGAGAGAGAGAGAGAGAGAGAGAGAGAGAGAGAGAGAGAGAGAGAGAGAGAGAGACCTGCTTTGGGTGGAGCACACAACAACGTTATCCTGTTTTGCAGCTCCTTATTCTGTTGTATTAAAGAATAAGTGTATATATGGTTAAGTTAGTAGATGGGTTAGTAGTAAGTGGGATGTCTAGCCAGTTGGCCTGAATCCCAACACATATGCCTACCTTGTTATCTTGCCACACATGGTTGATGTGAGCTCCCAAAATCCTTTTGGACTAGGGGCATCTGTGAATAGTAGCTTGCCTTCACTTACCCAAATTTTTTGCCTAGATCCTAGAAAGAAACATATGGTGAACTAGTTTTCTTGCCATACATGGTTGATGTGAGTCCCGAAACCCTTGAGGGCTATGCACCATGTGGTAGATAGAGTCTCTCTTCACTTACCAAATTGTTTCCCTTAGTTGAATTGATTGGTCCGTAGCTAGGTGTAGATCGATACCAATTTAATGGTCGAAATTAAAGAAGATACTCAAGAGAGTTTCCTACCTAAAATATCCATAGGAATAAACTAAGTGTATAAACATGTGTAGGCAACAAAATCTAGAAAGGCATTTTTTTGGGTTATTTCACGGGAATAGGACACGCATACCCACTTATGTGCACCACACTTCTTTGAAATTTTGCTTTCCAACTCAATGATAACAAGATGTCAAGTAGACGAGTGCATTGCCGCGGGGGGGGGGGGGGGGGGGGGGAGAGAGAGAGAGAGAGAGAGAGAGAGAGAGAGAGAGAGAGAGAGAGAGAGAAGAATATCTCCCTCACACTCTCGACATTAAACTTTGGAAGCATAGCATGCGTCGAATTTCTCCTCCTTTGAACTCCCATAAAAAGTAATTCCCAAAAGCATCCCAACATCTTGTGCCACATTTGTCCACAAAAAATTAAATCGATGCATTAGCATATGCCTCCAGCAGTGCCAATAACAAGGCCGACACTAATTTTGCAAATGACGGCACTGCCTGCTGTTAGAGAGAGAGAGAGAGAGAGAGAGAGAGAGAGAGAGAGAGAGAGTGCGTTGATCAACAGAGCAGAGGAGAGAGAGAGAGAGAGAGAGAGAGAGAGAGAGAGAGAGCTCCTTTGAACGACAGAGGGAGAAAGATAATCTATTTTTACTAGGAAGCTTAAAAAATAGCGTAAAAAACCTAAAAGAAAGCTTAAAAAATGTGTACACAATTTGATAAGCACCACGGCTATATCACTACATGCAACTAGGTGTGTGTTACAAGTTTTGGAAATCGTTTTATTAGCGGGTATCTAGTTCATATACCCTGTCGAAAACGCAGGAGGGTACATATAGATAACTAGTACGGCCAGCCGCCTTCGGCGGCCTCTCTCTCTCCCCCTCTCTCCCTCTTTATCACGTGCATAGAGGTTTTTTTTTAGTTTTGTTCTTTAGCCTTCAAGTCGCAGATTGCTACAAGTGTAAAAGGCTCCCCCTTCCGCCATATCATGATAGTACATACTACATATTCATATATTAAACACTGCAAACAAGATAAAATGATACGTTTGAAGATGGTGTAAATGCCGCCACCAAGGAAGCAGCAGTGGTGGTAAAGATGGCTACGAGCAGTACCGTGGGGCGATTACCGTATGTCTGCGAGGAAGAGTCGTGTCGTGGGTGCTTGCACCAGACAAAGCCTGGGTGTAACCTCACACCTTCATCACTATCGTCTCCACAGCTCTCAAGAGGGTTGTCCATCCGGCCATCTGGGTATGGAAAGCTTGCCTGTAAGTGTTTGAGAAGCCTATCTGTTCTGGTTGTTTCAATCATGAAGATACCAGGCCGCGTCGACACCCTTGTAGATGTGGGCATCAAGGTAAGCAATGTTGAATTCATGCCGGACATTCTTGACATACGCTATCGGGAGAATAATCGTGCTGCCCCCCCTGTTGTACCTTGCTACCCTCCCCTAGAAGAGAATGGACCCAACGAACTCGATTTTGAAATCTATGCTTCTAACTCCATGGCCAACTATGAACCTCCACCTCCTCCCCGCGTCCCGTTCGGTATCCCCTTTGAAGATTATTATGGCGAGGCTATTGGGGTGGATTACATCACTAAAGAGGAGAAGCCTGCCAATAGCTTGCTTCAGTTGTTGGATTCTCTGAATGCAAAAAAGGTGAAAGAGGGCGGAGAGAATACCAAAAAACGTTCATATCCTTCTGGCAGTTTGCTCATGGCAGAGACTGCTGAAGAAAAGCCTCAACAGCCAGAGTCCGCAGGACAGGGTAGTGGTGAGGACATCAATGATGTTCCGGATTTGCAGGAAATCATCAATGACAGTGAACCTATCAATGTGTCTGGTCTTGTAAAAACAAATGCCGATGAAAATGTTCCATTCTCCTCCAATAAAGGTATCAGAAAATTGACAGAGCAACCTTCTAATTCATCACAGTTCACCAGACATGAGAAGGCCTCTGCTCATGGCAGAAATTTGAGAGCTCAAAACTCCCTGCATTTGCTGTCTCCCACCATCGTGTCGAGGAACGAGTCTCAAGACATTGGTGGATCTTCATCTGTTCATAGCGTTCCACAAGAGCAGCATGCAGAGAGCAGAAGCTTGGAGGACTTAAAAAGGAGGACTCAAACTTTTCTCACTAATGGGGCTGTTGAGGAAGCGCCAGTTAAGGACAACTTTCAATCTGGCATGCACTCAAAAAGAAGGACTAGTGCTGCTGTTGACATAGCCCCAGGATCACCTGATGACATAGCTGTGCCTCATACAGCCGCTCAACACCAGATCAAGGGAAACTTAAGGCAAACAGGATATAATTACACACCAAGTGAAGCTATATTACAGGAGAATGCAAAATTGTCAAAGATGCGTGTTGTGGCTCCAGTTGATCCAGGAAGGGAGTACCTCACCTCTGCACAAACACTTGATAGCTTCAAGGAGACATTTCCCACATCACAATTCTATGTGCCCCGAGAGGGAGATCTTGTCGTGGGGGCAGTCACCTTTATTAACGATCAGAAAGTGGATTTAGAAATAGGAGCCAAGCTGTCTGCACTTATGCCTTTAAGGGAGTTGCAACCGCTAGTTCAGCATGCTGGCAATGGGTTCTTTGACACTTCTGGCAAAGATAGTTTGAGAATGCCTTTTGGGGAAAGTCTGCTAGTAAGGGGTGAACTTGCTTCCAATAGTTTCTCTCATACTGGGATAGTTGGCATAGGTTCCATTCTTGTTGCTGAAGTTATTGCAAAAACTATTATTGATGGAAGAGCAATCCTTTCTTGCAAATCACCAGCCCAAAAACTTGCTTGGCATCGCATAGACCAGGTATGTTACCTTAAGATAAATTTAACCTTTGCTAGTTAAGAATGTGACTTAAAATTGCTATGTATTTGCTTTATTTGTGAGATCTCCAAGGGGAGGGGTGTTTGAACGGCCAAGTCCTGAGAAGTCCAATAGGAATGGGGCCTATGACAAATCCTAAGGGAGGTCAAAATGGTTGGGTGGAGAGTAATGAGCATGCCAATGATTGGGAACATTCGGGAGGAGACGAGCAGGAAAAAAATGAGCGAGAGAGAGGGAGAGTCCTTGCGAGGGAGCAGCAGGAAGCCGAGAGGGAGGGCAAAAGGGACCCGAACCGGATTGAATTGAACAAGTTTCAGTCCTGACAAGGACAAGCGAAAATCTGAAAACTTTGGGGTACCAAATACGCCTTTTTGACTCTTTTGGCATGCAAATTGCATTGTTTCAGTGCTTGAGAATGCAAGTTGTCACCATATGCTTGATGCTTCCATATGCTTGCGGTTTGCACTTTGAGGAAGATGATGTTATGCTCCGCAAATTGCATTGGGAATGCGTGAATATGCTTGAACTCCTTCCGAAAGTGTATGTTTACACATAATTTTGCATGTGGGTGACTCATTCTGCAAAGCTCAGTTAATTGTGCTCACTTGATGCGTGCTTCTGAGGTTATCTTGTATATATTTGCTTTGCAGTGTATGGGGCTCAAATAATTAAAAATAAAGCAGGATTCTCTCTCACACACACACACTGAGCCCCTTGCGTAAAAATTGATGACGTGGCAATTCTATAGACGACCTGGACATTGCATTGGCTGATGACGTGGCAGACTATACGGACTTCCGCGAATTGCGTTGCTGGCTGCTGATGTGGCAGTTGTATGGAATTTCTGAATTTGCGATGGCACCTTTTGGAGACCAGATGCTTTTAGGATCATATGCTTTTCATGTAAACTGCTTTTCATTGCCAAGGAGTCTTTAAATATGTGCCAAGGACTTACTCTCTGCCATGCTTCCGCGTGGAGATGCAGAGCAGTGGTGCCGGCGTTGTACTGAGTTGAAGCAATATAAAGAAATACCGAAAGGGGTGCTAGGGTTTGGGGACAGTGCTCTCTTGGGGTGGAACTCCGCCACTCCGTGTCTTGTGTGCCGTGCATCTCTTTCAGTTTTGTTTTTTTGAAGCATCTAAAGTCTGTTCAATTTGTTCTTTTCCATTGGCACGTGGCGCCCTTCCGTTACACTTGCTTTCCTTCTACAGATCCATTCTTGATAATAAGTGCAGTATCTAGGAATTCTATGCACTCAGAGACAAGAATACATTTGGCACACTTTGCCACTTTCTTTGCGACAAACACTGCCAAAATTCTTTTAGGAGAATTGAAGTCACTACTAAGTAACTCTTTTTCTTCCTCCTCATCTTCCTCACTAAGAGGATTTAACGTCATGTTGACTGCCATTCTCGATTTCTTAGGGCAATCTTTGAATTTATGTTTGCCCAAACACCCATAGCATAAGCCTCTTTGCTGAGAGTTAGCACCAAACGATCAAATGCTATCTCTGCCATAAGTGTTCTCTGTGCCATAGGAAAAAATTTCCTTGTAACACCTAAGAGAGTAGTGATCATATGAGGATCCTGGCTTCCTTCCCCTGCATCTGACTAGACTCTTGCATCGCAAGTATAGTTGGGGTTGGAGGAAGTCTCCACGGACAAAATCCCAAGTAAACAGTGACTTTCCACGCACATTGAGCACTTTACAAAACTTGGCAAGAAATTATAGCACGCTGAAATCTCTGTTTTTGGCCTTCAATTTGCACCAAAACACATGTTCGGTGATTCGCTAGCTTCCCCGGAGCTCCTAGGACTTGTTGGCATCAAAACTGGCCAAAACACTAAATCTGCAAAAAATTACAGCAAGCTGTAATTTTCTGTTTTGCGCTCCGATTCATGTGCCGGTCACATCCGTAGCAAGCCCTCGAGCTCTCGCACGTGTAGGGCTACTTGCCCTTTGAATCGGATGAGATTTCTCCCTTGAAATCTCTTCGAATTCACCTGTACTTGCGGGGGATTAGCAACTAACTAATCCAATACCTGTGCAAGAGGCTCGTGCCTCGGCAATTGCACATGAGCCCACACAATTGTACATACAGATGTAAATCCCTCGAGCGGGGCATCACGTTTCTGTATTCAAAGGGGGAGAGAGGTGTGCGAGAGCGGAATCATTGTGCCACAAAAAGCAAGGGAGAAGGCCAGCTTTCCATCAAAGCTGTAATCACTTGCACCCACTACTCACACACACACTGTGTTCACAATGAAGTCCAAAATCAGCCCACACTAAAAAATGGGCGCCCCTCTTGGAAGGGACTTCTGGAACTTGAGAGTTGACCTGCAGGTTGCTCTCCTACTGCCATGTGTCCAGTTTGCTCCTTGTGGTTTAATTCTGTGTATCCACCAACTTATGAAGTCGTGGCGAGGGGCCTAAATGACTTTAATTGAGCCTAGCCACTTCTTTACTAGTCGGATTTCAGTGCCGATCGACCCAACCATCTCGTGGTTGCTTGCTTTGACTCCTACGGGTGAAACTCTCTGCCAACGGCAGGTTCTTGTGGTTCTTGAGGTTCTTGAGTTCTTGGCGGCCTTACGCTCACACCAAGGTTCCTTTTTCCCACCTCACGTCGATTGGCCTCGCTAAGTGCACGCTCCGCTCTCAGTGAGTGAAAAGAGGCACAAAGGGAGGCCGGACAAGCCCTTCTTTTTTGGGTTACCTGTCACTCTTCAAAAACACAATTAGGAATCGATATGCCCAAGTGGACTTGGGTTATGTGCGACCGCAACAGGCAAAAAAAAATTTATGTGGTTGTTTGCTTGAGTGATACAAGACACTGCCAAAGCTTTGATACCAATGTAAGGTGCAACGAAAGCGAATGTTGAACTTTGCTCAAGATGAGTGCTCCGAACTATGCTTAGGGTTCCTTTTACTTACGGAAGGGAGAGCCTTCCGTTCCTTTAGTGAGAGAGTGCAAATGATCACAAACAAAGTGAATGACACTGTGAATGAAGGTTCTGAGACTGAGAGAGAGAGAAAAGAATACCGACACCAGAATGTTGTCAAACCCTCCTCCAAGAGCCCCACTCTCTATGGCGAGAGAGGTCTATGCTATTGATTGCACAAATCTGATACAATGGTATAGATGCAATGGACTTGCCGGCGATGTCGACGACAATGATGTGCTTTAAATCCCCCCTCCCCCTTACAAGGCAAAAACGACAAACAATTGCTTGGCTGCTAGCGTTAAAGTATACTTAAAAACTCTACCCTAGAGGAGAAAAACGCAGCCATTTGAAAAACACCAGCAAAAAATGGTCGATCTGTGAGGGAGATGAGAAGCGCTAGCACGAAGGTCCGCCCGAAGAGGCCCTATACATCCGATACCATGTCAGAGAGAGAAAGAAAGAAAGAAAGAAAGCTTTATTAACGTCTTCTACAGGCCAAAGTCGGCTATGAGACAAAACCATGTACATGTGTGTGTCCTTTGGATATCCCAAAAAGGATAAAAGTGCTGAAAATACAAATTGATGAAAACTGCTAGAGGTAGCTACGATAATCTCATCAGAGGTGGGGTGAGTACATGTATATGTATAAGGAGGGGATGAAGCTCTAGAGATCTCTAGTCGAAATGACTCTATATGCTCAAGGAGTACAACTTGGATATCTCAAAAAGGATAAAAGTGCTGAAAATACAAATTGATGAAAACTGCTAGAGGTAGCTACGATAATCTCATCAGAGGTGGGGTGAGTACATGTATATGTATAAGGAGGGGATGAAGCTCTATCTCTAGTCGAAATGACTCTATATGCTCAAGGAGTACAACTTGGATATCCCAAAAAGGATAGAAGTGCTGAAAATACAAATTGATGAAAACTGCCAGAGGTAGCTACGATAATCTCATCAGAGGTGGGGTGAGTACATGTATATGTATAAGGAGGGGATGAAGCTCTATCTCTAGTCGAAATGACTCTATATGCTCAAGGAGTACAACTGTCACGAGACGGGTATCACGTGCCAACAGAAAAGAACAGACTGAACAACTTTAAGGACTTCAAATAACAACTGAACAGAAAGAGATGCACGATGCGAGACGGGGAGTGGCAGAATTCCACCTCAAGAGAGCACTGGCCCCAAACCTTGGCACCCTTTCGTTATTTCTTTATATTGCTTCCTCTGCATCTCTTGCGGACAGACTGCCAGAGTGAGAGCCCATGGGTCATATTTAAAGGCTCTTGGCCTCTAAAAGCAGTTTACATGAAAAGCAGTCAAACTCAAAAGCTTCTGGTCCAAAAAACAACCAAAATGTTTTGCGGAAATCTGTACAGTTGCATCTGTCCGTACAAGCTGCCATGTCAGCATCTCAGCGAAAATTGTGGGATTCCGTACATCTGCTGCCACGTCATCATTCTCCACGTTGTGGGTGTGGGGAGGTCCCGCTTTATTTAATCTCTTTAGGTCACTTGGGCCCCATCAGACGGGTCCTATAAGTTGGTGGGAACTTCTTTTGCTTCTTTACTTATGGTTTAGGCCCCTTGGCCGAGATCTGAAGGTTGGATGACTTGACACATCAGCTGTTTGTGACAACAACCATGAAGAGGCAGCAGAAGTCCTACAACTTGCAGTGCACCTTCTCAGCAAGACCGGCAGAACTCCCTAGCATTTTTAGCCAACAGATCCCCTGGCGTTTTTCATTAGCAAAATCAGCCTAGTGTTTTGCTTAGCAGATTCAGCCTGGCGTTTTTCATCAGCAGTACCAGATCAGCCCTGGCGTTTTTGCAACCTGCAGATTGCTCTAGTGTTTTGCAATTTCTCGGCGTCAGATCAGCCATTGCATCAGCGTTTCCAGATTTCAGCACTTAGACTTTGTAAGATCAGCCCCAAACCTCGCAAATCTCACCTACCCATAGCATATCCTTGCCGCACGGTTAGATCAGCCAGCGTTTTCAGTTTCAGCCCCTGTTCACAGATTTCAGCATCTGCGTTTTCAACGCATCGTTGTCATGTCGTCGCCATCGCCATCCTCGCCGACACAGTGTTAGAATTCAGCAGTTCGCAGATTTTTAGGTTCAGTCCCTAGCGTTTTCAATTTTCAGGCCGTCTCGTCGTCATCATCATTGTCGTTGACATCGTTGGCAAGTCCATTGCATTTAGACCATTGTTGCAATCAATAGCATAGACCTCTCTCGCCATAGAGAGGGGGGCCCTTGGAGGCGGTTTTGACAATAGTCTGGTGTCGTATTCTTCTCTCTCTCTCTCTCTCTCTCTCTCTCTCTCTCTCAGCACCTTCATTCACAGTGTTATTCACTTTGTTTGTGATCATTTGCACTCTCTCATTAAAGGAACGGAAGGCTCTTCCTTCGGTAAGTAAAAGAAACCCTTGAGCACAGTTTGGAGCACTCATCTTGAGCAAGGTTCAACATTCAGTTCCGCTGCACCTTACATTGGTATCAGAGCTTTGGCTGTGTTTTGTATCACTCAAGGAAAGAACCACATTTTTTTTTTTGCTTGTTGCGGTCGCACGTAACCCAAGTTCACTTGGGCGTGTCGATTCCTAATTGTGGTTTTGAAGAGTGACAAGTAACCCAAGAAAGAAGGGCTTGTCCGGCCTCCCCTTGTGCCTCTTTTCACTCATTGAGAGCGGACCGTGCACTTAGCCGCCGGCCAATCTGCGTGAGGTGGGAAAGAGCAACCTTGGTGTGAGCGCAAGGCCGCCAAGGGATGTGCCGCCGCAGGGAAGAGTCAAGCTCTGGTAAGAGAAAAGCCTTCTCTAACATAGGTTGCAAGCTAAAGAACTCAAGAACCTCAAGAAGTCAAGAACCTCAAGAACCCAAGAACCTCAAGAACCCAAGTTCCTCGCGAACTTAAGTACCCAAGATCTCAGTGTATGGTCATCACCCGAAGCGGACTGGATACTTTGCGTGGAGGTGATGAGCATGGAGGTGGCGAAGAAGAATTTTCCCCACCAGGTTGTTTTTTCGACCCTCCCTCTTCCCGATCTACGCCAAGGGTTGTACCAAATCTTATGGAGGCTTTGGTCAAGACGATGATGGACATGATATTACAACAAGAAGTGCAACGCACCGCCTTGGATCGCGAGCGCGAAGAAAGAAAGGCAGAATTGGATCGCGAGCGCGAAGAAAGACGGTTAGCCTTGGAGCGTGAGCGCGAGCAAGCGCGCTAGGCGGCCGAAGAGAGACGAACGGCCTTGGAGTTAGAGCGTGAGGCGTAGAGAGACCGACGCATGCAAGAGTTGGTCCTACAAGTACTCACCTCGAAGCTCGAGCCGGTTAAAGATGTTGGTAGTTCATCAAGTAGCACAAGCAGAGATTGGGACTCCAAACAACCCCGTCACTCAGAAGTTGACGTTCAGTAAGTATGACGGTAAGATGGATGCTACTATTATTCACTCTTGGTTGCATCAATTTAATGCTTACTTTGTGACAACTAAGAAGACATGAAATAGCAAGGTTTTGACAACAGCCATGTACCTTGTCGGTGATGCCATTAATTGATACCGCGCATGGCAAGAGGCACAGTTGACCGCGCACCTAGAGGATGCCAAAGAAGGCGCGCCCCTTTCTTTCAATTGGGCCGACTTCCAAGACAAGCTCAAGGCGTGGTTTATGCACCTCAATATCTAGCACGGTTGAAAGACGATTGGCGCAGTCTCAAGCAAAATGTTATGCCAGTTATGTCTTTCTCTAATCGTGTTTTGCACCTCGGCACCCAATTACGCAAATCGGATGGTGAGCGCAAAGAGGCATTCCTTAATGGATTGGATGAGTACATCAAGTATGATGTCGAAGTACTCGATCCAATAGACCTCAACAAGGCGGTAGTGATTGCTCTTACACAGGAGATGAAGCACAATAATGGAAAGCCCAAGGAGAATAAGTTTTCTCAAAGTACCTCTCAGACTCCTCAAAACCCACAGAAAGGTAAGAACGGTAAGAACGGTAATTCTACTAGCCAATCTTTTTCTAATCCTTCGGAAAAGAACACTCAAAATGAATCTAAAGGTAAAGCTAACACACTTGCTAAACCTAAGCTCACCCGAGGTGAAAAAGTTGCACAAGGAATCATAGGAGGTTACATAACGGCAGAAGAACAAGTCATTTATTCTAAGGAAGGTCGTTGTTATCAATGTCACGTCAAGGATCATATAAAGAGCACGTCCTAAAAACCCATCCAACGAACCTAAAGAACCCACAGAACCCACATCCTCTGTTAATGCCATAAATGAGAACACTCGTGTGTCCCAAGTTTCTCATGATCCTCTCATTGATGAGTCTCTCATGAAGTGTTATGGTTATGTGAATGGTCAACACATCGTGGTCTTGTTTGATTCTGGTAGTATGCATGATGTGAGGTGACTCTCTTGTCGAAAGAGCCCGCTTGGAGGTTCGCAAGACATCTCCTCTTAAGGTGTTGGGCTTCGCTCCCGGTATAGTATGGACTCTTGCATTACACGAGAGTGCCTTGATGTGTTATTCACTGTTCAACAAGCGTCCTTGCGCAGAAAATTTGTAGTTTCTCCTCTTTCAGGATGTGATATGATTTTGGGCATTAGATGGTTTTGTGAGCATAACCCTCTCATTGATGGGGCGAACAATACTCTCACTCTAAATGCCAAAAGTGACTCTCGCGTCATCATTCGTGGTGAGGAAGTTGTTCATTCTTTACCTCTCATTTCTAATGTGCAGGCGAAGCTTGAAAAGAAAAAGGAGAAGGAGACTCTCTAAGTTTGTCTCTTCTTCAAAGCACGACACACATGTTTTGCATACCGATGTGATTATTCACAAGGATGATGATTTGCATGATAAAGATGTGATTGTTCACAAGGATGATGGTTTTTCCAATAAAGCTAACCTCATTGCAGATTCGATCAGTCACAAAGGACCGATCTTGGCTCTCGAGTTGAGGTCCAAAGAACCCACTCAAAAAGTATTGTGTGTTCGCATGATTAGTTAGTAAGCATTGTTTGAGTGATTTTCGTCATCGTCTATGTGTGTTCCCTTTCCACAGGCATACCGTATTGTAAGATGCACATGATTCACTCATGAATGAGCACGGATGTACACGGATTACTATCGAAAAGAAGAAATGTTTGCATTCAAGGAATTCACATTCCATGTCTCTTCCTTGGCATGACACAGTCTCAGAACGAGCACAAGAAAAATTGACCATCAAGCATTGACATTTCCATTGTGATTTACCATAGTTCATAGATTTAGATCAGAAAGTCAAGTTTCGACCCCATTTTTTGCGTGTGTTTGGTGAACGGCTTGGCACTCCGTCACTTTGTTCATCTACATTGCATGCACAGTCTTTTAGGAAGAATAGTATTTTTCCAGTCACTCTACATGGAATGAGTATGTTCATGATTTTGTGTTGGAAGTGGTTTCAGGAATTTTCCTCCTTGGAGATTCTTGAAGAAGGTAGACGCAAAACCATAGCTGAAGTTGGAGCATTGAAGTAGCCACATATCACTTTGTGTCGCTTTTGACGTGGCCCATAGAAGCAAGCATTGCAGACCTTCATGAAGTTCAAGTATCGCACGACCCACACATCAGAGTGGGCCGGCGAAGCGTTCTTCGCAGGATTCCTGGAATTGTTGGCGTGTCACAAAGTGATGACGTGGCTGCCCGCTATACACACTCACCCTCTGTAGGAAAAACCCTAACCCTAACCCTAACTGCAGAAATCAGAATTTTGATGATGTGGCGAGTTGACACGTGGCAGTTGTACGGACCCCCGCAAATTGTGGCGAGATTTCCGGTAGAAGGACAGAACAACGGCAGATTTTTGGCATTGCTTTTGTGCTTTATTTTCTAGGCTGGTGGATGTGCTGATTTCTATGCAATTGAGAGAAAGCCTTTGCTTTATTTGCTAGAGAAAAGCCTCTTGCTTTAATTTATCAAGCAAGAGAGAAAGAGAGAGAAAAACCCTTGCTTTATTTTTAGAAAGCTTTTAGGCTTTTAATTTTCAGCTTTTTGGCTTTGCTTTTGGCATCCCATGTAACCTTTAAATTAACGGGCTGGCCTCTCACAACTCAGACCATCTGGACGCAGAGTCTGAGTGTGAGCGCCTGCCCGCACTCTTGTACTTTGAACTCAAATTAATATAAAAAGAAATACCGAAAGGGGCGCCAGTCTTTGGGGCCAGTATCTCTAGGCACGGAACTCCGCCGGGCCAAGTGTTGAAAATTGTGAACTGTAAATTGTTTTGAAGTGGTGATTTGGTGCTGTCACGGTAGATTCTTGACTTGGAGTGTCCAAGTCTATTACAGTGGTATGAGAGCACGGCCGATTTCTCTTCTATAGGAAATCCGATCCCAATTTTTTTTTCTGCGGCACCTATGGCTTCAGGCAAAGATCAGTCGACTCCCTCTGCATCCAGAGATGCGTGAAGGGATCACAACGAAGATTCCGGCAAGGAGTATGGCCCACCTCGGCCTACTCAGGCTTAGTGTCGAGAGATGGAGCGTCGTCAATTGATCGGTGATGCAACAAAGACAATGCTCAATTTTGCGAAGGACCCAAAATTCGCAAAATATATGAGCGAGACTTCTTTCCAGGAAGTGCACGAGCAGTGGCAGAAAACCACAACACCACCCTCAAAACCCGCTCTCAAGAAACGTTCTGCTCACAAGAAGTATTCAAAGAAGGAATCAGAAGAGGTGGTTAATGCATGGATTGCTCAGCTTTTTGATGCACAAAACAAAGCTAAAAAGCACGGCAAAAAGCAGAAGAAAGGCACTGACTTCCCGGGTTATTTGGGTTGCCAGTCGATATTTCAAAAGGCAAAGAAACAGAAGAAGCGTGTTCGATTTGAAGGAGTACCCAGCTCTTCTTCTTCTTCTTCTTCTTCTGACAGTTCTTCTAGCTCATCTGATTCGAGCGAAGAAGACAGAAAAGGCAAAAAGCGAAGCAAGAAACAACCCTTCGGAAAGGGCAAGAAAAAGGCAAAGAAGTCTAAATCTTGCCCCGTGAGCGACAAATCTACAGAGGACTCGTCTACTGACAGTTCAGACTCTGATGACAACAACTTTCATGCAAAGAAGAAGAATTTTTACAAAGCCAACCAGTATGACTTTCTGGAAGACAAAAGCAAGAAAATCTGAGAGTTTAAAGAAAGTGGACAGTCAATTAAATTTGACACGTTTTCGGGATATAGAGATGCTTCGAAGGCTTTGTCTTTGTACAACAGTTTGACATTGCTTTCGCGGGAGGACGATACTCAGAGCACTCTAAGATTCGGAGGGCTGCCTCTTACTCTAAGGGGAATGCTCAAACTTGGTAGTCCACGCTTCTATTAAGCAAGACTGCGCCAATTAAATGGCTGAAATTCAAGAGGCTTTTTATTTCTTCTTGGTTGACTCGAGAGTATGAACGTGATATACGAACTGCTTGGAACCATCTTTGGATGACTAAGAAAGATACAGTGGACGCTTATTGCAAGAGATTTTGGAGCTCTTTTCTACCCGCCTCTTCATTTAAGAAGATCTATTTCAAAGAACAGATTGAGCAGTTTACCTTGGGTCTACCTACAGAGATTCGAGATCACTGCTTGGAACAGAAGTCAGCTTCTATTTCAGGAGTTGATGAGTCATGCGAAACGGGTTTTAGCGGCACTTGCAGAGGCAGTTCTAGCGGCACCCGGCAGGGATGTAGCCATTACACCTGTCATTGGCAAACTTCGGTTGCATTGTCAGGGGTATTTGGGGCACGAGGATTTTTACATAATGCCTTTGGAAGGTTGTGATGTCCTCTTGGGAATTCCTTGGTACCATAAGAACAACGCCGTGGTCGACTATCGGGTGAGGAAAGTGACATTGACTACAGAGAAGGGCAGAACCATTGTACTTGATATTAAACTTAAGGGCGAGTCTGTCCCTATTGTATCGGCTTCGGCCATTTCTAAATTAATGAAATCCAGTCTGTTTGTTTACTCGATCTTTATGAAAGAGTTGAATGATTAAAATAGGACAAATATGTCTGAACTTGATAAAGAACGCCAAGATTTTCTCCACTCTCATGCCGATTGCTTCTCAGAGGGCCTGCTAGGCGAGTTACCACCTGCTCGTCCTGAAGATCATACCATTGATCTGATTCTTGGAAGCACACCACCGAACCGGCCACCTTACCGTGTGAGCCGAGCACAGAACGAAGAGATTATGAACCAAGTGAGAGACCTCTTGGAAAAGGGTCTGGTCCAGCCTAGTACTTCACCGTATTGCTCTCCAGTGTTGTTGGTTTTGAAGAAAGACGGATCTTGGAGAATGTGCATCGATTATAGAGCTCTCTACAAAATCACCATCAAGAACAGATTTCCGATTCCTAGGATCGTTGATGTACTCGACAGATTACAAGGATCCTCGTGTTTTAGCAGGATTGATTTGAAGAGTGGATATCATCAGATCAGAATCGCGTCGGGAGATGTCTACAAGACAGCCTTTCAGACAACTTTTGGGTTATTTGAGTTTTTGGTGATGCCTTTTGGCTTAACCAATGCTCGTGCGACATTTAACCGGATGATGGACATGATTTTTCGAGAGTACAGGCTATTTGTTGGCACTTTCTTTGACGATATCATTGTTTTCTCCAAGAATGAGGCAGAACATAGAGATCATCTGCTTCAAGTCTTTCAGGCATTACGAGCTCACAAGTTAGTGATTAATGCAAAGAAAAGTGAAATTTTCCTACCAGAGATACACTTTTTGGGACACATTGTCTCATCAGCAGGAGTGCAGATGGATCCGGCCAAGATAGAGACTATCGGTGATTGGCCCGATTTGAAGAATGTCCATGAAGTTAGAAGCTTCTTGGGATTGTGTTCGTACTATAGGCGGTTCATTCGAAAGTTTGTAGAGGTTGCTTCCCCTTTGCATGTTTTGACAAAGAAAGGAGTTTCTTTCTCGTGGGGACCCACCAGAGGTGACCGCCTTTCAGACTTTGAAAGAGAGATTGACTATGGGACCAATTTTGACTTTGCCGGACTTGCAGAAGTCATTTGAAGTATATTGTGATGCTTGTGGTCGTAGTCTGGGTGTGGTCTCAATGCAAGAAGGCCATGTCATTGCTTACGAGAGCCGATTGTTCTCAAGGCCGGAATTGACAGCATAGATTTATGAGAAAGAGCTTTTGGCGGTTATCCATGCTCTTACTCAGTGGCGGCATTACCTGCTCGGAGTGGACTTTACTGTCTTTACAGACCATCAGAGTTTGCGCTACTTCTTGTCACAGAAGCATCTATCGGAAAAGCAAATGCGGTGGGTGAACATCTTGTCACAGTTTCACTTCCAGATTGTCCATGTACAGGGATAGAAGAATTTGGTGGTAGATGCTTTGTCTTGGAAGCCGTTGGTTCTGGCTATTTCCGCGATACATCATAGGAGCTTCGAGGATATGGTCGACCAGTATGCCACAGATCCAGATTTTGCAGACAAACACACGGATACAGGATGGGGACACAGTAGCGGGATATTCCATTCGAGATGGCTACTTGATGAGGAAAACCATGTTGTGCGTTACACAGCCGTTGAGGGAAAAGGTTATGATTGAATCCCACTGTCCGCCTTTTACGGGTCATCGCGGCATTACTACCACCATGAAAGGGGTAGAGAGATACTTCTTTTGACGGAGACTCAAGAAAGATGTGGAAGAGTTTGTGCGCAGTTGCTTGGTATGCCAGAAGGTCAAGTTTGACAAGCATAAAGCACAGGGATTGTTATAGCCTTTGCCCATACCCACCCGCTTATGGGAAAGTATTGCAATGGATTCGAACACAGAGTGGTCACGATGGTATCTGGACTGTTATTGACAGATTTAGCAAGCAGGCTCATTTCATTCTAGTGAAGAAAACAGTCAAGCCGGATCACTTAGCGAGACTGTTTGTGGCCCAAATTTTCAGATTACATGGCATGCCTGAGACGATTGTCTACGAGACAGGGACCCCATATTTACGAGTTTGTTTTGGAAGTCAATTTGGGAGAACATTGGCATGCGGTTGCAGTCCTCGTCATCTTTCCACCTACAGACTGACGGGCAATTTGAGATTGCCAATTCAGTGGTTTTAGATTTATTGAAGTCTTACATCTCTGAGCAGAAGACTCAATGGGAAAAGTATCTACCTTTGGTGGAATTTGCCTACAATAACACGATACACTCTTTGACGTGGAAGGTGTCATTTGAGATTGTTGAAGGTGCTGCAAAGGTTCCACCCTTCCTAAGCACGAAAGATAAGATTTTTGAAGCGTATGAATACACGTGCGACTTAGATACGGCTTTTGCCAAAGTCTGCGAGGCTTTGCAGAAATCTCAAGAACGACAGAATAAGGCAGCGGATCGCCATGGTCCCGATTTGAAATTGAAGGAGGATGATTGGGTGCTCTTATGTTTTGAGAAGGCACGCCTGAGAAAGAAAAAGGGAAAGGAGAGGCTTTTTCCAAAGCTTAGTATGTGATACTATGGACCTTTCCAGATATCTGAAAAGATCAATGATGTCTCCTTCCGACTGAAACTGCCTGACACTTGGAGGATTCACAATGCATTTCATGTGAGTCTCTTGAAACCTTTCAAAGGTGATGTGCCTAATGGTGGGGAGCCCGATGAGCAACCCGAAGTGGAAGAAAACGAGGAGATCCTTGTTCCTGAACAGATTTTGGCACATAAGGACACAAAGAATAAGGGTAAAGTAAGAAGGCGGTTCTTGGTTAAGTTCAAGAACTATCCTGCATTGGATGCGAAGTAGATGGAGGAGGAGGACCTAGCAGATACTCCTCAGATTTTGAAACTTTACCTTGAAGCTTTTGGTTTAGCATAGTCTACTCCAAATGGAACCCAGAATTCAACTTGGCCGCAGATCTGGTGCAGTGGGATGCACAAGAGGGGAGTTACTCCGCTCCTTTGTCAACAGATGCCTTGATTTGTTGTATACTAGAGTCACTGATGTCTCTTTGAGCTTCAAAGATACTGAGCGCTGACAGTATTCTGCTGTGACTTTATGAAATGGAATTCCGGATTATGAAACGGATTTGTTCTTGACTTGTTTTTAAGTGCAGGAACTGATAGACGAAATGACTGTAGCATTTTGGTCTAAATGATCTCGAATAGACATGGTTGCAATATGGGTTAGTCGATCGGACATCTATGAGGTCACGACTGGATCTAGATGCGACTGCTAGCTACATTGCCGATAAATCATGGTCTAAGATCCGAATGAATGTTGAATGTCATGTGATGTCCTGTGATGTCTAGTGTTGTCTTGTGATGTCGTGTGATGTGACTGTCCATTGGTACATGTGCTAGATGTGTGTTCCTAGTACGTAGATACTAATTGTCAGTGTATGCTAAGACGGTTTATGGCCTCTTTCTGTTTTGCAGGTGTAATCGAGGGCGATTACAATGCTTTCAAGAGGGGGGTATGTCACAAAGTGATGACGTGGTTGCCCGCTATACACACTCACCCTCTGCAGGAAAACCCTAAACCTAACCCTAACTGCAGAAATCAGAATTTTGCTGACCTGGCAAGTTGACACGTGGCAGCTGTACGGACCCCCGTGAATTGCGGCGAGATTTCCGGCAGAAGGGCAGAACAGCGGTAGATTTTTGGCATTGCTTTTGTGCTTTATTTTCTACGGTGGTGGATGTGCTGATTTCTACGCAATTGAGAGAAATCCTTTGCTTTATTTGCTAGAGAAAAGCCTCTTGCTTCAATTTATTAAGCAAGAGAGAAAGAAAGAGAAAAACCCTTGCTTTATTTTTAGAAAGCTTTTAGGCTTTTGATTTTCAGCTTTTTGGCTTTGCTTTTGGCATCCCATGGAACCTTTAAATTAATGGTCTGGCCTCTCACAACTCAAAGCATCTGGACGCAGTGTCACAAAGTGATGACGTGGCTACCAACAACAGAAACCCTAATTTCCGGAAATCGCGGAGGTGGAAAAAAAAAATGTTTTTTTGAGCGACGCAAATCTCAGCTTTTGGCTACGGTTTGGAAGATAGAGAGAGAGAAAGGCATAATTGCTTTTTGTTGCTCTCATTGAGAGAGAGAGAGAATCTGCTTTTGCTTTCAAGCTTTTGGGCATCCCTTGTAATCTTTATATACACGGTTTAGGGCTCACTCTGCAGAGCATCTGGACGAAAAGTTTGAGAGTGAAACCCTAACCGCTCTTGTACTTTGACATTGATTAATACATAAAGAAATACCGAAAGGGGCGCCAGTCTTTGGGGCCAATATCTCTAGGCATGGAACTCCGCTAGGCCAGTGTAAATCTATTGTGATCTGTGAATTGTTTTGAAGTCGTTATTTGGTGTTGTCGCGATTGATTCTTGACTTGGAGTGTCCAAGTCTGTTACAGTGGTATCAGAGCACGACCGATTTCTCTTCTACGGGAAATCCGATCCCCAAAATTTTTTCCGCGGCACCTATAACTTCACGCAAGGATCAGTCGACTCCCTCTGCATCTGGAGATGCGGACAGGGATCACAACGAAGATTCAGACAGAGAGTATGGCCCGCCTCGGCCTACCTCGGCGGAGCAAAGAGAGATGAAGCGTCGTCAATTGATCGGCGATGCAACAGAGATGATGCTCAATTTTGCGAAGGATCCCAAATTGGCAAAATATATGAGCGAGACTTCTTTTCAGGAAGTGCATGCACAGTGGCAGAAAACCACTACACCAGCTTTGAAACCCGCTCTCAAGAAACCTTCTGATCACAAACAGAATACAGAGAAGGAATTACAAGAGGTGGTTGATGCACGGATTGCTCAGCTTTTTGACGCGCAAAAGAAAGCCAAAAAGCACGGCAAAAAGCAGAAGAAAAGCACCGACTTCCCGGGATATTTGGGTCGTCAGTCGACTTTTGACAAAGTAAAGAAACAAAAGAAGCGTGCTCGATTTGAAGGAGTACCCAATTCTTCTTCTTCTTCTGACAGTTCTTCTAGCTCTTTTGATTCGAGCAAAGAAGACAGAAAAGGTATAAAGCGAAGCAAGAAACAAAGCTTCGGAAAGGGTAAGAAAAAGGCAAAGAAGGCTAAATCTCGCCCAGAGACTGACAGTTCTATTGAGGACTCGTCTACAGACAGCTCAGATTCGGATGACGGAAACTTTTATGTAAACAAGAAGAATTTTTACAAAGCCAACCAGTATGACTTTCTCGAAGATAAAAGCAAGAAAGTCCGATAGTTTAAGGAAGGTGGGCACTCGATCAAGTTTGATACTTTTTCAGGATACTCAGATGCTTCGAAGGCTTTGTCTTTTATACAGCAGTTTAACATCGCTTTCACGGGAGGACGCTATTCAAAGCACTCCAAGATTCGGAGAGCTGCCTCTTACTGGAAGGGGAATGCTCGTACTTGGTGGTCCACGCTTCTTTTAAACAAGACTGCGCCAGTTAAATGGCTGAAATTTAAGAAGCTTTTTATTTCTTCTTGGTTGACGCAAGAATATGAACGAGATGTACGAGCTGCTTGGAACCATCTTCGGATGACCAAGAAAGATACAATCAATGCTTACTGTGAAAGATTCTGGAGCTCTTTTCTACCCGCCTCTTCATTCAAGAAGATCTCGTTCAGAGAACAGATTGAGCGGTTTACCTAGGGTCTACCTACAGAGATCCGAGATCACTGCTTGGAACAGAAGTCAGCTCTATTCAGGAGTTGATGAGTCATGCGAAGCGGGGCTTTGCCATTCACTCTGGTAGTTTGACCCACCCCACAGATGAGGCCATGACACAACGAGCCGAACAAACTTCTGGGAATGAAAGTAGAAAGAAAAAGAGCAAACGAGAGAAAAAGGATGCACGGTCCAAGCTTTACTCCGGAGTAGAAAGCTCGCTTCATCAGAGAGGGGAAGTGCTTTGGATGTGGGGAACATGGACATATCTCCGCGAAGTGCCCTAAAAAGTTACAGAAAGAAGAGAATGATAAAGACGACGACAGGTCTGAGAGTTCGAGAGCAACTGAGCAACGTGGCAAAAAAGGCAGATAGAAAAGCAGATTTGGTACCACATGGCGTGGGACTCGCACCGAATCTAATGAATGAAAGTACAAACTTTGCCGCTTTTGGGACAAAGTGAAGGATCGGGAAGCTCTTTTGAAGGAGCCAAGGGCAACTTCTTTTCACTTGGAATTGGCGGCTCGATTTGGAATTACGTCCGACAGACTGACGCCACAGGCGGAGGTAGTTCGACTGGCACCCAGATGGGATGTTGCCATTACACCGAGCATTGGCAAACTTCGTTTGCAATGACAGGGGTGTTCAGGGCACACGAGTGACGTTCTACTCAGGATCCCTTGGTACCACAAGAACTACGCCGTGGTTGACTACCGGGCCGAGAAAGCGACTTTGATAAATGAAGGGCTTAGAGATTGTACTTGATGAACTTCAGTTTCTTTACTCATTCTTTTGGGAGAGAACTGAACGATGGATAAAGGTTGAATATGTTTTGACCTGATCATAAGAACGCCAAGATTTTTCTCCACACTCATACCGATTGTTTTTCAGAGGGCCTGAAGATCAGACCATTGACCTGATACCTGGAAGCACGGCACCGAACCGTGTGAGCTGAGTACAGAATGAAAAGATTATGAACCTAGTGAAAGACCTCTTGGAAAAGGGTCTTGTCCAGCATAGTACTTCACCATATTGCTCTCTCCTGTTGTTGGATTTGAAGAAAGACGGATCTTGGAGAATGAGCATCGATTATAGCACGCTCAACAAAATCACCATCAAGAACAGATTTCCGATTCCTAGGATCGATGATATACTCGACAGTTACAAGGATCCTCGTGGTTTAGCAGGATTGACTTGAAGAGTGGATATCATCAGATCCGAATTGCGCCCGGAAACGTCTACAAGACAGCCTTTCGGACGACTTTTGGGTCATTTGAGTTTTTTTGGTGATGCCTTTTGGCTTATCCAATGCTCCTGCGACATTTAGACCGGATGATGGACAAGATTTTTCAAGAGTACAGGCTATTTGTTCGCACTTTCTTTGATGATACCATTGTTTTCTCCAAGAATGAATCAGAACACAGAGATCATATGCTTCAGAGATACATTTTTTTTGGGACACTTTGTCTCGGCAACAACAGGAGTGCAAATGGATCTGGCCAAGATAGACACTGTCCGTGATTGGCCCGATTTGAAGAATGTCCATGAAGTTGAAAGCTTCTTGGGATTGTGTTCGTGCTACAGACAGTTCATTCGAAAGTTTGCAGAGGTTGCTTCCCCTTTGCATATTCTTGATACAGAAAGGAGTCCCTTTCTCGTGGGGATCCACAGAGGTGACTGCCTTTCAGACATTGAAAGAGAAATTGACTACAAGACCAGATTTGACTTTGCCGGACTTGCAGAAGTCATTTGAAGTATTTTGTGATGCTTGTGGTCGTAGTCTGGGTGCGGTCTTAATGCAAGAAGGCCATGTCATTGCTTACGAGAGCCGATTGTTCTCTAGGTCGGAAATGACAACACAGATTTATGAGAAAGATACAGATTTTGCAGATTTATTTTCACACGGATACGGGATGGGGAGATAGTAGCCGGATACTCCCTTTGGGAAGGCTACTTGATGAAAAAAACCATGTTGTGCGTTACACAGCCGTTGAGGGAAAAGGTTATGACTGAATGCCACTGTCCACCTTTTACGGGTCACCGCGGCATTACTACCACCATGAAGGGGGTAGAGAGATACTTCTATTGGCCGAGACTCAAAAAGGATGTGGAAGAGTTTGTGCGCAGTTGCTTAGTATGCAAGAAGGTCAAGTTTGACAGGCATAAGACACAGGGATTATTATAGCCTTTACCCATACCCACCCGCCCCTTGGAAATTATTGCAATGGATGTCATTTTTGATCTCCCGAGAACACAAAATGATCACGTTGCTGACATGGCAAGATGACACGTGGCAGTTGTACGGACCCCCGCGATTGTGGCGAGATTTCCGGCAGAAGGGCAGAACAGCGGCAGATTTTTGGCGTTGCTTTTGTGCTTTATTTTCTACGCTGGTGGATGTGCTGATTTCTACGCAATTGAGAGAAAGCCTTTGCTTTATTTGCTAGAGAAAAGCCTCTTGCTTTAATTTATTAAGCAAGAGAGAAAGAAAGAGAAAAACCCTTGCTTTATTTTTAGAAAGCTTTTAGGCTTTTGATTTTCAGCTTTTTGGCTCTGCTTTTGGCATCCCATGTAACCTTTAAATTAACGGGCTGGCCTCTCACAACTCAGAGCATCTGGACGCAGTGTCACAAAGTGATGACGTGGCTACCGACAGCAAAAACCCTAATTTCTGCTAGAAACCCTAATTTTCGGAAATCGCGGAGGTGGAAAAAAAAATGTTTTTTTTGAGCGACGCAAATCTCATCTTTTGGCTACGCTTTGGAAGATAGAGAGAGAGAAAGGCATAATTGCTTTTTGTTGCTCTCATTGAGAGAGAGAGAGAATCTGCTTTTGCTTTCAAGCTTTTGGGGCTCTGCTTTTGGGCATCCCTTGTAATCTTTATATACACGGTTTAGGGCTCACTCTGCAGAGCATCTGGACGCAAAGTTTGAGAGTGAAACCCTAACCGCTCTTGTACTTTGACATTGATTAATACATAAAGAAATACCGAAAGGGGCGCCAGTCTTTGGGGCCAATATCTCTAGGCATGGAACTCCGTCGGGCCAGTGTAAATCTATTATGATCTGTGAATTGTTTTGAAGTGGTTATTTGGTGCTGTCGCGATTGATTCTTGACTTGGAGTGTCCAAGTCCGTTACAGTGGTATCAGAGCACGACCGATTTCTCTTCTACGGGAAATCCGATCCCCAAAATTTTTTCCGCGGCACCTATGGCTTCACGCAAGGATCAGTCGACTCCCTCTGTATCTGGAGATGCGGACAGGGATCACAACGAAGATTTAGACAGAGAGTATGGCCTGCCTCGGCCTACTCCGGCGGAGCAAAGAGAGATGAAGCGTCGTCAATTGATCGACGATGCAACAAAGATGATTCTCAATTTTGCTAAGGATCCGAAATTGACAAAATATATGAGCGAGACTTCTTTTCAGGAAGTGCATGCACAATGGCAGAAAACCACTACACCACCTTTGAAACCCGCTCTCAAGAAACCTTCTGATCACAAACAGAATACAGAGAAGGAATTACAAGAGGTGGTTGATGCACGGATTGCTCAGCTTTTTGACGCGCAAAAGAAAGCCAAAAAGCACGGCAAAAAGCAGAAGAAATGCACCGACTTCCTGGGATATTTGGGTTGTCAGTCGACTTGTGACAAAGTAAAGAAACAAAAGAAGCGTGCTCGATTTGAAGGAGTACCTAGTTCTTCTTCTTCTTCTTCTTCTTCTTCTTCTGACAGTTCTTCTAGCTCTTCTGATTCGAGCGAAGAAGACAGAAAAGGTATAAAGCGAAGCAAGAAACAAAGCTTCGGAAAGGGCAAGAAAAAGGCAAAGAAGGCTAAATCTCGCCCAGAGACTGACAGTTCTATTGAGGACTCGTCTACAAACAGCTCAGATTCGGATGATGGAAACTTTTATGTTAACAAGAAGAATTTGTACAAAGCCAACCAGTATGACTTTCTCGAAGATAAAAACAAGAAAGTCCGAGAGTTTAAGGAAGGTGGGCACTCGATCAAGTTTGATACTTTTTCAGGATACTCAGATGCTTCGAAGGTTTTGTCTTTTATACAGCAGTTTGTGTAACAAACTTCGACACTCCAAGTCGAGAATCAACCGCGACAGCACCAAATAACCACTGCAAAACAATTCACAGATCACAATAGATTTGCACTGGCCCGGCGGAGTTCCGTGCCTAGAGATATTGGCCCCAAAGACTGGCGCACCTTTCGGTATTTCTTTTTGTATTAATCAATCATCAAAGTACAAGAGAGCGGTTAGGGTTTCACTCTCAGACTCTGCGTCCAGATGCTCTAAGAAGTGAGGCCCTCACCACTAATTTAACGGTTACAAGGGATGCCCAAAAGCAAAGCCCCAAAAGCTTTTAAAATCAAAAGCATCAGTTCTCTCTCTCTCTTGGAGAGTCTTTTCTTTTTTTTTTTTTTTTAAAAGCAAAAGCAAAATTCGTGTCGCTCATCATTTTCCAAATTTTTTTTTTTTATAATAATCCGTCTCCGCGATTTCCGGAATTTAGGGTTTTTGGCAAAAATTAGGGTTTGCAGGAATTTTAGGGTTTCTGGCAGAAATTAGGGTTTCTGCTGTCCGCCACGTCATCACTTTGTGACATACCCCCCTCTTGAAAGCATTGTAATCCACCGCGATTACGCCTGCAAAACCGACCAAAGCCATAAACCGTCTTAGCAGACACTGACTGTTAGTACCTACGTACTAGGAACACACATCTAGCACATGTACAAAATCGACAATCACATCACACGACATCACAGGACATCACCAGACATCACAGGACATCACATGACATTCAACATTCATTCGGATCTTAGACCATGATTTATCGGCAATGTAGCTAGCAATCACATTTAGGTCCAATCGGGACCTCATCGATGTCCGATTGACTAACCCCTATTGCAACCATGTCTATTCGAGATCAATCAGACCAAAATGCTGCAGTCATTTCGGCATCAGTTCCTGCACTCACAAGAAGTCAAGAACAAATCAGTATCATTATCAGGAATTCCATTTCATAAAGTCATCCAGCAGAATACTGTCAGCTCTCAGTATCCCTGAAGCTCAAAGAGACATCAGTGACTTTAGTATCAAAATCGAGGCATCTGTTGACATAGGAGTGGAGTAACTCCCCTCTTGTGCATCCCACTGCACCAGATCTTCGGCCAAGCTGAATTCTGGGTTACATTTGTAGTAGACTATGCTAAACCAAAACATCGAGGTAAAGTTTCACAATCCGAGGAGTATCTGCTAGGTCCTCCTCCTCCATCCACTTCGCATCAAATGCAGGAAAGTTCTTGAACTTAACCAAGAACCCCCCTTCGGACTTTACCTTTCTTCGTATCATTATGTGCCAAAATCTGTTCAGGAACAAGGATCTCCTCGTTTTCTTCCACTTTGGGTTGCTCATCAGGCTCCCCATCATCAGGCACATCACCCTTAACAGGTTTCAAGAGACTCACATGCAATGCATTGTGAATCCTCCAAGTATCTGGCAGTTTCAATCGGAAGGAGACATCATTTATCTTGTCAGTAATCTGGAAAGGTCCGTAGTATCACATACTAAGCTTTGGAAAAAGCCTCTCCTTTCCCTTTTTCTTTCTTAGGCGTGCCTTCTCAAAAGTAAGAGCACCCAATCATCCTCCTTTAGTTTCCAGTCGCGACGATGGCGATCCGTTGCCTTTTTTTGTCGTTCTTGAGACTCCTGCAAAGTCTCGCGAACCTTTGCAAAAGTCGTATCCAAATCTCGCGAATATTCATCCGCTTCAAATTTCTAATCTTTCGTGCTCAGGAAGGATGGAACCTTCGCAGCAGTTTCAACAATCTCTCATGGCGTCTTCCCCGTCGAAGAGTGTATCGTGTTATTGTAGGCAAATTCCACCAAAGGTAAGTTCTTTTCCCATTGAGTCTTCTGATGTGAGATACAAGACTTCACTAAATCTAAAATCACTGAATTGGCAATCTCAGATTGCCCGTCAGTCTGCAAGTGGAACGATGACGAGAACTGCAACCGCGTGCCAATGTTCTCCCAAATTGCCTTCCAAAACAAACTCATAAATCTGGGGTCTATGTCGGAGACAATCGTCTCAGGCGTGCCATGTAATCGGAAAATCATCGTGATCATTCTGTATTCTCGGGAGATAAAAAAAAATGAAATCCATTTCAATATTTTCCTAGGGGCGGGTGGGTATGGGTAAAGGCTGTAACAATCCCTGTGCCTTATGCCTGTCAAACTTGACCTTCTGGCATACCAAGCAACTGCGCACAAACTCTTCCACATCCTTCTTCAGTCTCCGCCAAAAGAAATCTCTCTCTACCCCTTTCATGGTGGTAGCAATGCCGCGGTGACCCGTAAAAGGTGGACAGTGGCAATCAGTCATAACCTTTTCCCTCAACGGCTGTGTAACTCACAACATAGTCTTTTTCATCAAGTAGCCTTCCCGAAGGGTGTATCCAGCTACTGTCTCCCCATCCCGTATCCGTGTGAAAATATCTGCAAAACCTGTATCTGTGGCATACTGATCGACCATATCCTCGAAGCTCCTATGATGTATCGCGGAAATAGCCAGAACCAACGGTTTCCGAGACAAAGCATCTGCCACCACATTCTTCTGTCCCTGCACATGGACAATCTGGAAGTGGAACTGTGACAAGATGTTCACCCACCGCATCTGCTTTTCCGAAAGCTGCTTCTGTGACAAGAAGTAGCGCAAACTCTGATGGTTTGTAAAGACAGTAAAATCCGCTCCGAGTAGGTAATGCCGCCACTGAGTAAGAGCATGGATAACCGCCAAAAGCTCTTTCCCATAGATCTGTGCTGTCATCTCCGGCCTAGAGAACAAACGGCTCTCGTAAGCTACGACATGGCCTTCTTGCAGCAAGACCGCACCCAGACTACGACCACAAGCATCACAATATACTTCAAATGACTTCTGCAATTCCGGCAAAGTCAAAATAGGTCTCGTAGTCAATTTTTCTTTCAATGTCTGAAAGGCAGTCACCTCTGTGGCTCCCCACGAAAAAAGGTACTCCTTTCTGTGTCAAGGTATGCAAAGGGGAAGCAACCTCTGCAAACTTTTGTATGAACCGCCTGTAGTACGAACACAGTCCCAAGAAGCTTCTAACTTCATGGACATTCCTCAAATCGGGCCAATCACGGATAGTCTCTATCTTGGCCGGGTCCATTCGCACTCCTGCTGCTGACACAATGTGTCCCAAAAAGTGTATCTCTAGTAGGAAAAATTCACTTTTCTTTGCATTAATCACTAACGTGTGATCTCGTAATGCCTGAAACACTTGAAGCAGATGATCTCTGTGTTCTGCCTCATTCTTGGAGAAAACAATGATGTCGTCAAAGAAAGTGCCAACAAATAGTCTGTACTCTCGAAAAATCCTGTTCATCATCCGGTTAAATGTCGCAGGAGCATTGGTTAAGCCAAAAGGCATCACCAAAAACTCAAATAACCCAAAAGTCGTCCGAAAAGCTGTCTTGTAGACATCTCCTGGTGCTATCCTGATTTGATGATATCCACTCTTCAAGTCAATCCTGCTAAAGCACGAGGATCCCTGTAACCTGTCGAGTATATCATCGATCCTAGGAATCGGGAATCTGTTCTTGATGGTGATTTCGTTGAGAGTGCTATAATCGATGCACATTCTCCAAGATCCGTCTTTCTTCAAAACCAACAACACTGGAGAGCAATACGGTGAAGTACTAGGCTGGACAAGACCCTTTTCCAAGAGGTCTTTCACTGGGTTCATAATCTTTTCATTCTGTACTCGGCTCACACGATAAGGTGGCCGATTCGGTGGCGTGCTTCCAGATATCAGATCAATGGTATGATCTTCAGGCCCTCTCAAAAGCAATCGGCATGAGCGTGGAGAAAAAAAAATCTTGGCGTTCTTTTCTTCAGGTCAAAACATATTCAACCTTTATCCATCGTTCAGTTCTCCCAAAAGAATGAGTAAGAAAACTGAAGTTCATCAAGTACAATCTCTAAGCCCTTCATTTATCAAAGTCGCTTTCTCGGCCCGGTAGTCAACCACGGCGTAGTTCTTGTGGTACCAAGGGATCCCGAGTAGAACGTCACTCACGTGCCCCGAACACCCCTGTCATTGCAAACGAAGTTTGCCAATGCTCGGTGTAATGGCAACATCCCATCCGGGTGCCAGTCGAACTACCTCCGCCTGTGGCGTCAATCTGTCGGGCGTAGTTCCAAATCGAGCCGCCAATACCAAGTGAAAAGAAGTTGGCCTTGGCTCCTTCAAAAGAGCTTCTTGATCCTTCGCTTTGCCCCGAAAGCGGCAAAGTTTGTACTTTCATTCATTAGATTCGGTGCAGGTCCCGCGCCATGTGGTACCAGTTCTGCTTTTCTATCTGCCTTTTCTGCCACATTCCTCAGCTGCTCTCGAACTCTCAGACCTGTCGTTGTTTTTATCATGCTGTTCTTTCTGTGCCGTATCAGGGCACTTCGCGGAAATGTGTCCATGTTCCCCGCATCCAAAGCACTTCCCCTCTCTGATGAAGCGAGCTCTCTCCTCAGGAGTAAGCTTGGGTCGTGCATCCTTTTTTTTTTCTCTGGGTTGCTCTTTTTCATTCTACTTTCATTCCCAGAAGTCTGTTCGGCTCGTTGTGTCATGGCCTCATCTGTGGGGTAGGTCAGACTACCAGAGTGAATGGCAAAGCCCCGCTTCGCATGACTCATCAACTCCTAAATAGAAGCTGACTTCTATTCCAAGCAGTGATCTCGGATCTCTGTAGGTAGACCCAAGGTAAACTGCTCAATCTGTTCTCTGAACGAGATCTTCTTGAATGAAGAGGCGGGTAGAAAAGAGCTCCAGAATCTTTCACAATAAGAATTCACTGTATCGCTCTTGGTCATCCGGAGATGGTTCCAAGCAGCTCATATATCTCGCTCAAACTCTTGAGTCAACCAAGAAGAAATAAAAAGCCTCTTGAATTTCAGCCATGTAACTGGCACAGTCTTGCTTAATAGAAGCGTGGACCACCAAGTGCGAGCATTGCCCTTAAAATAAGAGGCAGCTCTCCGAATCTTGGAGTGCTCTGAATAGCGTCCTCCCGCGAAAGCGATGTCAAACTGCTGTATAAAAGACAAAGCCTTCGAAGCATCGGAGTATCCCGAAAAAGTATCAAACTTAAGTGCTTGGCCACCTTCCTTAAACTCTCGAACTTTCTTGCTTTTATCTTCGAGAAAGTCATACTGGTTGGCTTTGTAAAAATTCCTCTTGTTCGCATAAAAGTTTCCGTTGTCAGAGTCTGAACTGTCCGTAGACGAGTCCTCTGAAGAAGTGTCAGTCTCTGGGCGAGATTTAGCCTTCTTTGCCTTTCTCTTGCCCTTTCCAAAGCGTTGCTTCTTGCTTCGCTTTTTACCTTTTCTGTCTTCTTCGCTCGAATCTGAGCTGCTAGAAGAACTGTCAGAAGAAGAAGAACTGGGTAGGTATTTAAACTTGACGCGCTTCTTCAATTTCTTTGCCTTGTCGAATGTCGACTGACGACCGAAATATCCCGGAAAGTCAGTACCTTTGTTCTGCTTTTTGCCGTGCTTTTTGCCTTTCTTTTGCACGTCGAAAAGCTGAGCAATCCGTGCATCAACCACGTTCTCCAGTTCCTTCTCCGTATATTTCTTGGAGGCAGAAGGTTTCTTGAGAGCGGGTTTCGGGAGTGGTGTTGTGGTTCTTTGCAACACCATCTGTACCTCTTTCAAAGAGGTCTGGTTCATATATTTTGCCAGCTTCGGGTCCTTGGCAAAATTGAGCATCATCTTTGTTGCATCGCCAATCAATTGACGACGCTCCATCTCTCTTTGCTCCGCCTAAGTAGGCCGAGGCGGGCCATACTCTCTGTCTGAATCTTCGTTGTGATCCCAGCCCGCATCTCGAGATGCAGAGGGAGTCGACTGATCATTGCCTAAAGCCATAGGTGCCGCGGAAAAAAATTCGGGGATCGGATTTCCCGTAGAAGAGAAATCGGCCGTGCTCTGATACCACTGTAACAAACTTGGACACTCCAAGTCAAGAATCAACCGCGACAGCACCAAATAACCACTTCAAAACAATTCACAGATCACAATAGATTTGCACTGGCCCGGCGGAGTTCCGTGCCTAGAGATATTGGCCCCAAAGACTGGCGCCCCTTTCGGTATTTCTTTTTGTATTAATCAATCATCAAAGTACAAGAGAGCGGTTAGGGTTTCACTCTCAGACTTTGCGTCCAGATGCTCTGAGAAGTGAGGCCCTCACCACTAATTTAAAGGTTACAAGGGATGCCCAAAAGCAGAGCCCCAAAAGCTTTTAAAATCAAAAGCATCAGTTCTCTCTCTCTCTTAGAGAGTCTTTTCTTTTTTTTTTATAAAAAAAAGCAAAAGCAAAATTCGCGTCGCTCATCATTTTCCAAAAAAAAATTTATTTTTTATTTTTAATAATAATCCGCCTCCACGATTTCCGGAATTTAGGGTTTTTGGAAAAAATTAGGGTTTGCAGGAATTTTAGGGTTTCTGGCAGAAATTAGGGTTTTTGCTGTCCGCCACGTCATCACTTTGTGACAGTTTGACATCGCTTTCACGGGAGGACGCTATTCAGAGCACTCTAAGATTCGGAGAGCTGCCTCTTACTGTAAGGGGAATGCTCGTACTTGGTGGTCCACGCTTCTTTTAAACAAGACTGCGCCAGTTAAATGGCTGAAATTTAAGAAGCTTTTTATTTCTTCTTGGTTGACGCAAGAATATGAACGAGATGTACGAGCTGCTTGGAACCATCTTCGGATGACCAAGAAAGATACAATCAATGCTTACTGTGAAAGATTCTGGAGCTCTTTTCTACCCACCTCTTCATTCAAGAAGATCTCGTTCAGAGAACAGATTGAGCGGTTTACCTAGGGTCTACGTACAAAGATCCGAGATCACTGCTTGGAACAGAAGTCAGCTCTATTCAGGAGTTGATGAGTCATGCGAAGCGGGGCTTTGCCATTCACTCTGGCAGTTTGACCCACCCCACAGATGAGGCCATGACACAACGAGCCGAACAAACTTCTGGGAATGAAAGTAGAAAGAAAAAGAGCAAACCAGAGAAAAAGGATGCACGGCTTAGAGAAAGATACAGATTTATGAGAAAGATACAGATTTTGCAGATTTATTTTCACACGGATACGGGATGGGGAGACAGTAGCCGGATACTCCCTTCGGGAAGGCTACTTAATGAGAAAAACCATGTTTTGCGTTACACAGCCGTTGAGGGAAAAGGTTATGACTGAATGCCACTGTCCACCTTTTACGGGTCACCGCGGCATTGCTACCACCATGAAGGGGGTAGAGAGATACTTCTATTGGCCGAGACTCAAAAAGGATGTGGAAGAGTTTGTGCGCAGTTGCTTAGTATGCTAGAAGGTCAAGTTTGACAGGCATAAGGCACAGGGATTGTTATAGCCTTTACCCATACCCACCCGCCCCTTGGAAAGTATCGCAATGGATTTCATTTTTGATCTCCCGAGAACACAGAATGATCACGATGATTTTTCGATTACATGGCACGTCTGAGTCCGACAGAGACTCCAAATTTATGAGTTTGTTTTGGAAGGCAATTTGGGAGAACATTGGATGTCACGTGACACATCCAACCCTATGTGTCCGTGGACAACAAGCTACAGCATGATCAGGGTTCAGTCAGTCCAGTCAGTCTAGATTAGAAGTGATTTAGCACTTTTTGTGAGTCTATTCGTAGACCGTGCATGCCCAGTCACTTAGCATAGATGCATATCCTTTGGTCGAACACAACATGATCATCAGAATTCCCATCAAAATCCATTAGAATTAGTTAGGGGAATTTTCCAGTGATTTTTCCTATTTTTGACATTTTTCACTTATTAATTTAAGCAACTTTCCAACAAAAGTAGGTAGGGAAATTTTGCTAAGTTTGTGTATAAGCAAACCAAAGTTAGCATTCAATGGCAGAAGAGGCAGCAGGAGCTCCCCGCTTAACAGGCACCTTCTCAGCAAGCACCCCTCTGCACCACCAAGCCTCCCTAGCCCTGGCGTTTTCAGCCTTGCTACCATCGCATGCATTTCCCAAATTGCCTAGTGTTTTTGCTAACGCTCCCCAAATCTGCCAGCGTTTTCATTTTCAGCCTGAAGTGAAGCATTTGCAGCAGCGTTTTCAGCATTCCATACAGCAGCAGATTCAGCCCTAGATGCATGAAGAGATCGTCATTTTCAGCCCTCAAAAACGCAGCCAAAACAGCAGTTTTCAGCCACCCGAATCAGTCCCAGATTTTCAGCCATAGCGTTTTTATGGACAGCAGATAGAATACCGCAGATTTCAGCCCTAGAGTCGTCGTCATCCCCGTCGTCGTCACCGGCATAGTCCCAAGTTGCATCAGTCCATTGCATCGTCATTGTACCACTTTGTGCAATCAATAGTAGACCACTCTCGCCGACGAGAGTGGGGCCTTCGGAGGAGGTTTTACAACGTCTCTGGTGTCGTATCTCTCTTCTCTCTCTATCTCTCAATCTCATACACTTGCACACACAGTGTCCATTCACTTTGTTTGTGATCATAGCATTCTCTCACTAAGAACGGAAGGCTCTACCTTCCATAAGAACAAAAGGAACCTTGAGCACAGTTCGGAGCACTCATCTTGAGCAAAGCGCAAACAATCATTCCGCTGTACCTAACATTTGTATCAGAGCTTTGGCAGTGTTCTGTATCACTCAAGGAAAGAACCACAAGAATCACAAGAATTTTTTTTGCTTGTTGCTGTCTCACGAACCCAAGTTCGCTTGGGCGTGTCGATTCCTAATCATTTTTTTTGAAGAGTGACAGGAATCCCAAGAAAGAAGGGCTTGTCCAGCCTCTCCTTGTGTCTCTTTTCACTCATTGAGAGCGGACCATGCACTTAGCGGCCAGCCAATCGACGTGAGGTGGGAAAAAGCAACCTTGGTGTGAGCGCAAGGCCGCCAAGGGGTGCGCCCGCGGAAAAGAGTAGAACTCGGGTGAAGAGAAGATCCTTCTCAAACGTGATTTGCAAGCAAAAGAAAACCTCACGAACCTCAAGAACCTCAAGAACCTCAAGACCCTCAAGGACCCAAGTTCCTCGTGAACTTAAGAACCAAAGATCATAGTCATGGTCGTCACCCAAAGCGGAATGGATACTTCGCATACAGGTGATGAGCATGAGAGAGGCGACGAAGGATTCTCCCCACCAGGAGATTTTTCCAACCCTCCCCCTTCGCCATCTACGCCACGAGTTGGACCCACATATATGGAGGCGATGGTCAAGTCGATGTTGGACATGATGGCACAACAACAAGAAACGAATCAAGTTGCGTTGGCACAACTCGCAAGCAAAGCAGAACAACAAGAAGCTAAGGATCGTGAGCGCGACGAAAGAAACGCAAGAATTGCCGCAGAACAAGCAGCTAAGGACCGTGAGCACGACGAAAGAAACGCAAGATGTGCTGCACAACAAGAAGAAAATCGCCTTGCTTTAGAACGTGAACGCGACGCACGGAAAGAAAGAAAAGAGCTAAGAAAGGAGGAAGCGGCAGTACGAAGCGCGGCCTTGGAGATTGAGCGAGAGGCTCAAAGAGAACTACGAACTCAAGAATTGGTTCGACAGGTACTTGCCTCGAAATCTGAACCACCCAAGGATCGTAGGAGTTCCTCAAGTGGTGCAAGTCACGATGCGGATTCCAACCATCCAGTCACAGAGAAGTTGACTTTCAGTAAGTATGATGGTAAGGTGGATGCTACGGTTATTCATTCTTGGTTGCATGAATTCAATGCTTATTTTGCGACAACTAAGAAGACAGGAAATAGCAAGGTTTTGACGGCAGCTATGTACCTTGCCAGTGATGCCATCAATTGGTACCACGCATGGCAAGAGGCATAGCTAGCTGCGCACCTAGAGGAAGCCGACGAATTCACGCCCCTTTTCTTCAACTAGGCTGAATTGCAAGACAAGCTCAAGGCGCGGTTTATGCCACCTCAGTACCTCGCACGATTGAAGGACGATTGGCACGCTTTCAAGCAAAATGGTATGCCGGTTATGTCTTTTTCTAATCGTATTTTGCAGCTAGGTACTCAATTACGCAAGTCGGATGATGAACGTAAAGAGGCATTCCTTTTTGGATTAGACGACTATATCAAGTTTGATGTAGAAGTCTTCGATCCAATCGATCTCAACAAGGCGGTAGCGATTGCTCTCGCATAGGAGATGAAGCACAACAAGGGAAAGCCTAAGGAGAACAAGACTTCCACAAGTACCTCGCAGACTTCTCAGAACCCTTAGAACGGTAAGAATGGTAAGAATGGTAACTCTTCTAACCAATCTTCCAACAGTCTCTCAGAAAAGAATTCTTCCAATGAATCTAAGGGTAAGGCTAACACAATTGCTAAACCTAAGCTTACTCCATATGAAAAAGTAGCACAAGGAATTGTAGGAGGATACATCACATCGGAAGAACAAAGCACTTATTCTAAGGAAGGTCGTTGTTTCCATTGTCACATTAAGGGTCACATAAAAAGAACATGTCCTAAGCTTGAATCGAATGAATCTAAAGAATCCACAGAACCCACTTCCTCTGTCAATGCAATTAGTGATAACACGAGTGTGTCCCAAGTTTCTCATGACCCTCCCATTGATGATTCTCTCATTAAATGTTATGGTCGTACGTCGGGGCAGCGTTTTGTCATATTGTTTGACCCAGGTAGTATGTATGATGTGATCAGTCCCTCTCTTGTTGAGAGAGCCTGCCTCGAAGTTACTCAGAGATCTCCTATCGAGGTCTCTGGTTTTATTACCGGTATGGACGCTCTCATCATGGAGGAGTGCCTTGATGTGTTGTTTGCAATTCAACAAGCTGCCTTGTCACGTGACACATCCAACCCCATGTGTCTGTGGACAAGCTACAGCATAGCAGGGTTCAGTCAGTCCAGTCAGTCTATGTTAGAAGTGATTTGGCACTATTGTGAGTCTATTTGTAGACCGTGCATGCCCAGTCGCTTAGTGTAGATGCATATCCTCTGGTTGCACACAGCATGATCATCAGAATTCCCATGAGAATCCATCAGAATTAGTTAGGGGAATTTTCCAATGATTTTAGCCTATTTTCCCTATTTTTGGTATTTTCACTTATTATTTTTAAGTGACTTTCCAACAAAAGTAGGTAGGGCAATTTTGCTAAGTTTGTATATAAGCAAACCAAAGCTAGCACTCTTTGGCAGATGAGCAAGGAGCACAACAGGCCCTCAGGCAGCAGGTACCCCTTCTCTCTCAGCAAGACCTCTCCAAGTTCCTTGGCGAGCCCAGAACCTCCCATAGCCTAGCGTTTTTGGCATCGCTGTCATCTCCTCCCTAGCCTTGGTGTTTTCAGCCCTGCCAACATCGCCAACAGTCCCAGCCAGCCAGCGTTTTTGCTAACGCTACACAAGGACATCAGCGTTTTCATTTTCAGCCTCAAGTGCAGTAAATGCAGTAGCGTTTTCAGCCTTAAGAACAGCAGCAGATTCAACCCTAAGCACCTGCAGATACCCCATTTTCAGCCTCCCAAAAACGCAGCAAACCAGCGTTTTTTAGCAGTCCGAATTAGCCCCGAAATTCAGCAGATAGAAGACCACAGATTTCAGCCCTAAAGTTGTCATCGTCATCACCGTCGTCGTCACCGGCATAGTCCCAAGTTGCATCAGTCCACTGCATCGTCATTGTACCACTTTGTGCAATCAATAAGTAGACCACTCTCGCCGACGAGAGTGGGGCCTTCGGAGGAGGGTTTTACGTCTTTGGTGTCATATCTCTCTTCTCTCTCTATCTCTCAGTCTCATACACTTGCACGCACAGTGTCCATTCACTTTGTTTGTGATCATAGCACTTTCCATTAAGAACGGAAGGCTCTCCCTTCCATAAGAACTAAAAGAAACCTTGAGCACAGTTCGGAGCACTCATCTTGAGCAAAGCGCAAACAATCATTCCGTTGCACCTTACATTGGTATCAGAGCTTTGGCAGTGTTCTGTATCACTCAAGGAAAGAACCACAAGAATCACAAGATTTTTTTTTGCTTGTTGAGGTCGCACAAACCCAGGTTCTCTTGGGCGTGTCGATTTGTAATCGTGTTTTGTTGAAGAGTGACAGAAATCCCAAGAAAGAAGGGCTTGTCCAGCCTCCCCTTGTGTCTCTTTTCACTCATTGAGAGTGGACCGTGCACTTAGCGGCCGGCCAATCGACGTGAGGTGGAAAAAAGCAACCTTGGTGTGAGCGCAAGGCCGCCAAGGAGTGCACCCGCAGAAAAGAGTAGAACTCGGGTGAAGAGAAGATCCTTCTCAAACACGGTTTGCAAGCAAAAGAAAACCTCAAGACCCTCAAGCACCTCAAGAACCAAGACCCCCAAGAACCCAAGTTTCTCGTGGACTTAAGAACCCAAGACCCCCATGAACCCAAGTTCCTCGTGAACTTAAGAACCCAAGAACCCACAAGAACCTACGATTGCAGAATGGTCATCACTCGAAGCGAAATGGATACTTTGCTTGGAGGAGAGGCGGCGAAGAATTTTCCCCACCAGGAGGTTTTTCAGACCCTCCCCCTTTTTCATCTACGACAAAGATTGCACTAACTCCTATAGAGGAGTTGGACCAAGAAAGAGAAGCAGAAAGAAAAGCCTACGAAGCAGCCATAGAGCACCGGTACCAAGAAAGAATGGCAGCCATAGCGCGTGAGAGCGAGTAAGCACGTTTGGAAGCCAAAGCAAGACAAGCAGAATTTGATCGTGAGAACAAAGCAATACAAGAACAGAGCGACCGACAAAACAAAGAGTTCTGGCAACTCTATTCTCAAGTTCAGGCACAGATGCAAGAGATTTGGGGAAAGGAGACTCTCTCAGTCTCTTCTTCTCCAAAGCATGACCCACAGGATTTGCATGATTATGAGAAGCATGATGAATTGAATGACAATGATTTGCATGATGATTTGAATGACAAGCATGATGATTTGGATGACAAAGATAAGCATGATGATTTGAATGATAATGATTTGCATGATGGTTTGGATGATAAAGACAAGCATGATGATTTGCATGATCAAGATGTGATTTCTCACAAGCATGATGAGTTGCATGAAGATGATGTGATTGTTCACAAGGATGATGTGTTAGTGGATGCTTTTTTTGGCGAAGCTAACCTCGTTGTAGATTCGATCAATCACGAAGAGCCGATCTTGGCTTCGAGGTCCAAAGAACCCCCACAGGACGATTCAATCATTCAGGAAGAACCGATCTTGGCTTCGAGCCTAGGTCCAAAGAACCCTCACAGGAAGTATTATGTGTTCGCATGATTGATATGCACGCATTGTTCGAGTGTTTCATTCGTGATCGTTTCCTGTATTTTAGTCAGCATCTTTATGTGATCCCTTTTCCTAGGCATGACATAGTGTATGTTGAACACGTTTCTCTCATGGATGAGCACGAATGTATGCGGATTTTTCGTGAAAAGCTGAAAAGTATGTATGTCAGGAAGTCACATTCCATGTCTCTTCCTTGGCATGACACAGTTTCCGAACGAGCACATGAAAGTATGAGCACCAAGCATGGCATTTCCATTGTGATTTGCCACAGTTGATTGATTTAGATCAAACAGAAAAGATTCGATCTCATTGTTTTCATGTGTTTGATGAACGGTTTGTCACTCCGTCTCTATGTTCATCTACATTACATACACAGTCTTTAGCGAAGATGAGTTTTTTTCCACTCACTTTACATGGAATAGGTATGTTCATGGTTTTGTGTTGGAAATGGTTTCAGGAATTTTCAGCCATGGAGATTCTTGAAGATGGAAGAAGCACGACTCTAGACGAAGTTGAAGCATCAAAGGAGCCACAGAAGACCTTGTGTTGCTTTTGGCGCGGCCCAAAGAAGCAAGCGTTGCAGACCTTTATGAAGTTCAAGTACCGCACGACTCATACATCGGAGTGGGCCGGCGAAGAGTCCCTTCCAGGATTCCGGATGCTATCGGCGATCTCCCTCGACGCCATACAGCTCGGTACCAGTACCTCACTTTGAAAAGGAGGGGATGTCACGTGACACATCCAACCCTATGTGTCCGTGAACAAGCTACAGCATAACAGGGTTCAGTCAGTCCAGTCAGTCTAGATTAGAAGTGATCTGGCACTTTTGTGAGTCTATTCGTAGACCGTGCATGCCCAGTCACTTAGTGTAGATGCATATCCTCTGGTTGCGCACATCATGATCATCAAAATTCCCATCAGAATCCATTAGAATCAGTCAGGGGAATTTTCCAGTGATTTTAGCCTATTTTCCCTATCTTTGACATTTTTCACTTATTAATTTAAGTGACTTATCAACAAAAGTAGGTAGGACAATTTTGCTAAGTTTGTATATAAGCAAACCCAGTTAGCACTCATTGGCAGAAGAGGCAGCAGGAGCTCCCCGCTCAACAGGCACCTTCTCAGCAAAAACCCCTCAGCACCATCAAGCCTTGGCGTTTTCCAGCCCTAAGCCTAGCGTTTTTGGTATCGCCACAGTCTCCCTAGCCCTAGTGTTTTCAGCCTTGCTACCATCGCCAACATTTCCCAGATTGCCTAGCGTTTTTGCTAACGCTCCCCAAATCTGCCAGCGTTTTCATTTTCAGCCTGAAGTGAAGCATTTGCAGCAGCGTTTTCAGCTTTCCATACAGCAGCAGATTCAGCCCTAGATGCATGAAGAGATCGTCATTTTCAGCCCTCAAAAACGCAGCCAAAACAGCAGTTTTCAGCCACCCGAATCAGTCCCAGATTTTCAGCCATAGCGTTTTAATGGACAGCAGATAGAAGTCCGCAGATTTCAGCCATAGAGTCGTCGTCGTCATCCCCATCGTCGTCACCGGCATAGTCCCAAGTTGCATTAGTCCATTGCATCGTCATTGTACCACTTTGTGCAATGAATAGTAGACCACTCTTGCCGACAAGAGTGGGGCCTTCGGAGGAGTGTTTTACAACGTCTCTTGTGTCGTATCTCTCTTCTCTCTCTATCTCTCAGTCTCATACACTTGCACGCACAGTGTCCATTCACTTTGTTTGTGATCATAGCATTCTCTTACTAAGAACGGAAGGCTCTACCTTCCATAAGAACAAAAGGAACCTTGAGCACAGTTCGGAGCACTAATCTTGAGCAAAGCGCAAACATTCATTCCACTGCACCTAACATTGGCACGCGGTTGCAGTTCTCGTCATCGTTCCACTTGCAGACTGACGGGCAATCTGAGATTGCCAATTCAGTGGTTTTAGATTTATTGAAGTCTTGTATCTCGGATCAGAAGACTCAATGGGAAAAGAACTTACCTTTGGTGGAGTTTCCTTACAATAACACGATACACTCTTTGACGGGGAAGACACCATTTGAGATTATTGAAAGTGCTGTGAATGTTCCATCCTTTCTGAGCACGAAAGATTAGATATTTGAAGCGGATGAATATTCGCGAGATTTGGATACGGCTTTTGTCAAGGTTCGGGAGACTTTGCAGAAGTCTCAAGAACGACAGACTAAAGGTAAAGTCCGAAGGCGGTTCTTGATTATGTTCAAGAACTATCCTGCACTTGATGCGAAGTGGATGGAGGAGGAGGATCTAGCAGATACTCCTCGGATCGTGAAACTTTACCTCGATGTTTTGGTTTAGCATAGTCTACTCCAAACGGAACCCAGAAATTCAGCTTGGCCGAAGATCTGGTGCAGTGGGATGCACAAGAGGGGAGTTACTCCGCTCCTTTGTCAACAGATGCCTTGATTTTGATACTAAAGTCACTGATGTCTCTTTGAGCTTTAGGGATACTGAGAGCTGACAGTATTCTGTTGGATGACTTTATGAAATGGAATTCCTGATAATGATACTGATTTGTTCTTGACTTGTTTTTAAGTGCAGGAAGTGATAGACGAAATGACTACAGCATTTTGGTCTGATTGATCTCGAATAGACATGGTTGCAATAGGGGTTAGTCAATCGAACATCGATGAGGTCCCGATTGGACCTAGATGTGATTGCTAGCTACATTGTCAATACATCGTTGTCTAAGATCCGAATGAATGTTGAATGTCATGTTGACTGTCAATTTGGTACATGTGGTAGATGTGTGTCCCTAGTACATAGGTACTAACAGTCAGTGTCTGCTAAGACGGTTTATGGCTTTTGTCGGTTTTGCAGACGTAATCGCGGTCGATTACAATGCTTTCAAGAGGGGGGTATGTCACAAAGTGATAACGTGGCTACCGACAGCAGAAACCGTAATTTCTGCCAAAAACCCTAAAATTCTTGCAAACCCTAATTTTTGCCAAAAACCCTAATTTCCGGAAATCGCGGAGGTGGAAATTTTTTTTTTGGTTTTTTTGAGCGACGCAAATCTCAGCTTTTGGTTACGCTTTGGAAGATAGAGAGAGAAAAAGGCATAATTGCTTTTTGTTGCTCTCATTGAGAGAGAGAGAGAATTTGCTTTTGCTTTCAAGATTTTGGAGCTCTGCTTTTGGGCATCCCTTGTAATCTTTATATACACGGTTTAGGGCTCACTCTGCAAAGCATCTAGACGCAGAGTCTGAGAGTGAAACCCTAACCGCTCTTGTACTTTGACATTGATTAATACATAAAGAAATACAGAAAGGGGCGCCAGTCTTTGGGGCGAATATCTCTAGGCACGGAACTCCGCCGGGCCAGCGTAAATCTATTGTGATCTGTGAATTGTTTTGAAGTGGTTATTTGGTGTTGTCACGATTGATTCTTGACTTGGAGTGTCCAAGTCTGTTACACGCAGAGTTTGAGTGCGAGCGCCTACCCGCAGTCTTGTACTTTGAACTCAGATTAATATAAAAAGAAATACCGATAGGGGCGCCAGTCTTTGGGGCCAGCATCTTTAGGCACGGAACTCCACCGGGCCAAGTGTTGAAAATTGTGAACTGTGAATTGTTTTGAAGTGGTTATTTGGTGCTGTCGCGATAGATTCTTGACTTGGAGTGTCCAAGTCTGTTACATGGCGCATTCGCTCGATGCCATACAATTCGGTACTAGTACGTCACTTAGAAGAGGAGGGGATGTCACGTGCGCATCTAACCCTATGTGAATGTGGACAAGCTACTTCAAGTCTAGGGTTCATGTCAGCTTAGGAAGTGTTCTAGCACCTTTGTGAGCCTGTGCGCAGGCCGTGCATGTCTAGGCACTTAGAGTAGTTGCATATCCTCTGGTTGCACACAGCACGATCATCAACATTACAATCGGTACCCATCATGAGCATTTTACAATGCACAGAACCCATTTTTCCTTTTTTATCCCTTTTTCCACTTATTTTAATAAGTGACTTTGTTGGGAAACTGGGTAGGGCAAATTTGCTAAGCTGTATAAAAGAAACCTAGTCTAGCACTTTCTAGCAGAAGAGGCAGCAGAAGTCCTATAACTTGCAGTGCACCTTCTCAGCAAGACCAGCATAATTCCCTCAGCATAATTCCCTGGCGTTTTCAGCCAACAGCTCCTCTGGCGTTTTCATCAGCAGAATCAGCCTAGCGTTTTGCTTAGCAAATTCAGCTCTGGCGTTTTCCATCAGTAGTACCAGATCAGCCCTAGCGTTTTTGCAACCTGCAGATTGCTCTAGCGTTTTGCAGTTTCTTGGCGTCAAATCAGCCATTGCATCAGCGTTTCTAGATTTCAGGACTTAGACTTCATAAGATTAGCCCCAAACCTTGCAGATCTCACCTACCCGCAACAGATCCTCGCCGCATGGTCAGATCAGCCAACGTTTTCAGTTTCAGCCCGCTATTCGCAGATTTCAGCATCTGCGTTTTCAGCGCATCGTCGTCGCGTCGTCGCCATCGCCGTCGTCGCCGATATAGTGTCAGAATTCAGCAGTTAGCAGATTTTCAGATTTCAGCCCCTAGTGTTTTCAGTTTTCAACCCGTCTCGTCGTCGTCATCATTGTCGTCAACATCGTCGACAAGTCCATTGCATCTAGACCATTGTACTAGATTTGTGCAATCAATAGCATAGACCTCTCGCCATAGAGAGGGGGGGCCCTTGGAGGAGGGTTTGACAACAGTCTGGTGTCGTATTCTTCTCTCTCTCTCTCTCTCTCTCTCAGCACCTTCATTCACGTGTTCATCCACTTTGTTTGTGTCCATTTGCACTCTCTCACTAAAGGAACGGAAGGCTCTCCCTTCAGTAAGTAAAAGGGACCCTTGAGCACAGTTCGGTGCACTCATCTTGAGCAAAGTTCAACATCCACTTCCGCTGCACCGTACACTACTGTAGATTGACTCCCCTCGGTGCAGTAATGACAGGAACTGAAGTCACTCGATGAAAAAAGTCTCTAAGTTGAGACTGTCTACCTCCACCGGTTAACGTAGTAGCAAATCTCTCTCTCTCTGAATCTCAAGGAGATAATGCCTCAACTGTCTTTGATCTCAAGAGTCCATGAGCTCTTTGAGTGTGGGCTGTCCTGTAAATAAAGTAGTGTAGCCACTCCGTATGTCACGTGTAAGGTGCAGCGGATGTGAATGTTGAACTTTGCTCAAGATGAGTGCTCCGAACTGTGCTCAAGGTTCCTTTTACTTACGGAAGGAGTGAGAGAGTGCAATGCACACAAATAAAGTGGATGAACATTGTGAATGAAGCTTCTGCTTGCAAGTTGAAGAATGCCATAGCCCTGTTGATCATTTCTAGGGATGGCTATAGGCTATCACTCTCTCGAATATTTGGTTCAAAGTCTTCTTGCACTGGTGATGTCTCTTCTACTGGGATGTGCCGTTGTATATGGCCTTCGAGATCTGGAATTGGCTATTGGAGATTTTTTGGTGGAGTTTTCGGTGGCCTCTCGACGATAGGGTGTCTTGTCTTTGCTTCAGCTCTCTGCTACTTTCTTCCCTCACTCCCTTGCTGCTAGCTTTTGTTGTATCACCCATCGTTTGCAACTTTCACTGGTAGTTTTTCTGCTATGGTTTGTAATCATTGAATACCATAGGGGTTTCACTACCAGATCCATTATCCTTGTATGCGTACGGGTTGATGTAATGCCTTCGGGCTTGTAATTTTGATTATGTAATACAAAAGGGTACCAGGTTCTTTTGCATCATTGAATACCATAGGGGTTTCACTACCAGATCCATTATCCTTGTATGCGTACGGGCTGATGTAATGCCTTCGGGCCTGTAATTTTGATTATGTAATACAAAAGGGTACCAGGTTCTTTTGCACAGAGAGAGAGAGAGAGAGAGAGAGAGAGAGAGAGAGAGAGAGAGAGAGAGAGAGAGAGAGAGAGAGAGAGAGAGAGTCTTTCCTTCAGACATGGGCGAGGTCTTGTATATATTGGGACCACGTCACGTGGCATTATGCACCTCCTTAGTGGTTCATTCTGCACACTTCCTGTACGTTGCCTTGATGTATAAATATCACTCATACTCTACTCTCCGGTTTGTACTTCCTCTGGGTGATAGGCCGTTGAGCATCCCTAGAGGCCCTAGCATAGCTTGTTGATTTAGATTATAGAACGAGCGTGTGCTCTCACGTTACAAGTCACCATACATTCCCACCATACATTCCCGTATACTGTTAACTTTGTTTCCTTGATTTTTTAGCTCTAAATTTTTTCCTTATTATTTTTGCAATGTCCTGTTCCGTAACTGAACAACAGCTTATGCGGTTGGGCGAGGCTGTGCAAATCAAGATCATGCAATGGAATGAAGGGGGGCTCTTGGGCTCTTTTGAGGTTTGTGAGAATTTCAAAATGGCATGGACCTCTTGTCTCTTATGCTTTGTATGTGTACTGCAAACAAGGTTCACTCTCTTTTGCAGAGTATACGTGCTTTTATTCCGAAGTCCGAGCTTGTACAGAAGCCAGAGAGCATTGCTTTGCTGAAAAATTATGTAAGAAGACCAACTCAATAATATAGCGATCCTAGTTGCCTTTGTAAGTTGAGCTTTGATCTTCTCATTTTATTTTACAGGTTGGGAGAACACTTTCTGTGGCAATTGTTCAAACTAATAGACAAACTTTCAACATAATTGCAAGTGAAGTTCAGGCATGGGTATGTGGAAAAGGACCCATTTTTTCCATCACACTCTACAAGTTTGTGTTTGAGCTTTAAAGACGGCAACGAGGTTCCAAATACTAAGACATAAAAAACTTATAAGCAGCACTTTCAAAATCTTTCAGTGCATTACAAGAATATAATGGAAGGAGTTTCGTAAGTTTTTCAAATGCTGGGAAAGGCATAATTCAGGGATTCTTACTTTATTAATCTGTTTTTTTTTTCTTTTGGTGGTTTCATCAGATGAGCAAGAACCTCCAGTTGGGAACAGTGCATGATGTGACTGTCACAAGAGTTCATACTTATGGCATGCAGGTGGAGATTGACAACACAAAAATCAGGTATAGAGTGTCCTGCAATTTGATAGACTTTACACAGGTAGCTTTCAGCAACCATGTTGTGACGAAAGCTATTAGTTTTCCTGATGCAGAGGCTTTGTGCATAAAATGAACTTCTCAAAAGAGTTTGTGAATTCTGCAACTAATTATTTTGCCGAAGGGGACAAAGCAAGAGTTATGCTGATAAAAGGCAGTGATCCTACAAAAATTTCTTTTAGGTAAGCTTTTGACAAGTGGTGGGTCTCTTTCTAATTGAATATGATTCTTATTTATTTGTCAACGTTTTAAATTTTTGGTCTCCTTAAATCGACTTTAAGTTTTTTGTCTACTTAAATCAACTCTCACTAGAATTGGCAATTCTAAAGAGAGAGTAAAAATAGTCAAAGGATCAAGAAGTAGAAAGATGGCAGAAAGTTGCATTCATGACCAACTAGTATTAGAAGGATGACGCTGCCTTCAAAAGTGCTTAAGGAATTCATTTATTCTGATGTGATTTAATGTTACCAAACGGCATAAAAATGGGTCTCGAAATTCTCTGGGAGTGTGCTGAAGGGTCAATCCAACAAGGGGAAATTGGGCAGAGGGGTGCCATGGTCTATTAATTCCAATAGAATGATGCAACCTCAAAAGTGCCTAGGGTCCTCATTCTCGATTTTGACGTGTTTTTATGGGACCAATGCAGCATTAAGATAGATTTTATGTGTTTTTACAGGACCAATTTTGTATTCCGACATGGTTTTACATGACCAAACGGCATAAAAATGGGTCTCGAGAGCCTTCGGGAGTGTGCTGGAGGGTCAGCCCGACAAGGGGGAAGTGGGCAGAGAGGTGCCATGGTCTATTAATGCCATAAAATGATGCTACCTCAAAAGTGCCTAGGGATCTCATTCTGGATTTCGACGTACTTTTACGAGACCAATGCAGCATTAAGATAGATTCGGGATGTCTCCGGGTGTGTCTAGGCTCTAAAAGGTTAACTAGAAGGGGGGAATGGGGCATCAAGGCCAAACTTGGTGATCAAGGCAACAATGGGTGGCTAGGAGGTGGGAGAGGGGTATAGGAGGGGGCGTGTGGCTGATTGTGGGGCAAGCAACGTCCATCCTCTCTCTTCCACACCTTTACACTTTCAAAGTGAGGCATTTTCCACCAAGAATAGCAGACTCAAAGGTGAGGGATCGATTCGGCTCATGTAGCGCTGATCTTTGGTCAGTTTTGATTGTAGGCAGGTTCTTCTCAGGGCATTCTTCTCGTACTCTCTCTACACACAAGACTCCACAAACATGAAGCTCTACTATGTTTAACTTGGTGTCAAGTTCTCCCTCTTTTCACATCAGTACAAGCAATTGCCATGTAATTTTGGCAAAAAGTTACACATGTTGATTAATCTCTTCAAATAATCACAATTCTGCTGCATAAATCCAATTATTTGACATTGGTATCTGAGAAATGTGGTTATTCTTTCGCTCTCAGGATTTGGAAGAGATAGGTCTAGGAAAATCGAAGCACAATTGAATCTGATCGTGTACTGCAACATCACTAAGAATTCTAGATCTAAAACGCACCATCACCATGATAGATAAGAATTCAGGAGAGGAGAGAGATTTCGTGAATCTTGATCTTATTAATGATTTTGCCACTCTTGATAGACTTTGGTTTGTTGAATTTCTTACTCGTAGATTGCAGGAATCCATGACCAATCCTGCGTTTTAAACTTCGATGCAAACCCAACTCGAGAACAACAATCTGGTTCCTATTGCTCAAGAAGAGGGAATGTCACAAACGGGCGCACACAAATAATCAACAAGCTGAAATTAAATAGACTTTCAACCAGAAGAGACGAGGGAGAAGATCGACACAGTATTGGGGACCAGAGGATGGGCTCCCCCCCCCCCCCCTCCCCAAAAAGAGAATCTTTATTAGGGAGAATCTTTTTACAAGCACAAGAACTGGAGTAACCCCTTTGTTCTAAATCTTAGACTCGATGGTCAATTCCTTCTCGTGCGAGAAATTCTCAGAGACGAACTCTCAATTCCGGAGTGTGAAACTCTGCAGACTATTCTTGATTTCGTTTTTTGAATCCCTGAGCGTAGGCCGAGGCCTCCTTGCTCCTCCTCAGAGACGGAGTACCTGCAAGAGCACAAACACGTAACAACTCCTAGAGCGTATTCACAATCGGTACCTGTTGCTCCAAGTGCAGAAAAGCGAACTCCGTGCTTTGTCTTCGTGCGAGCACTTGCAGATTCCCAGCGGTAGCACTCCTTTGCTCTAGAGTTGGCAATACTGGGGGACAGAGAGAGGTTGGTTTATAGGTACTTGGGATTGGCAAGAATAGCCGGTGCGGTGCCGGCAACAATAGCTGCATTGGGGGGCGCTAGAGAAGAGGGAGGGCTGGTGGCAATTTTGGCGATGGAGGAGAGAGAAATATCGCACGTAAATTTGTAGCTCAATAGGTAGCGCTGGTCCTTTCTTTGTAGAGCCTTACTTTACTTAATTATTGGCTGCCCACTTATTAAGTGGGCGGCCAGTCAACTATTAAAATGATGTGAAGGTGTTCAAAAACTCAATAAAATTCAGTGAGCTGAAAACCGATGCTACACAACACTTTCCAGGCATCCCCGAATGCAGTTCTCAAGCACAGATGCAATGCAGACACAGATTCCTCGTGGGAAAGCATCTACTTTTCCCGGGAAGCACTTATAAATATTCGGCTTGTTAGAAAAAGCTTCTCAAGATCCATTTTTATTCTTGTGCCTACGTCTTTACGCGTATTCCTTTTCCTAGTCTGGATTTCGTGCCAGAGCAATGGAATATTCTCTTTCTGATGCTCCCGTCACCCATCATGTGACGCATCAAGAATATCCACTTCCTGGTCTCTCCCATCGAACTAACGGTACAACCCCCTTGTTTATTTTGTTTTGGAGTATTTATTTTGTTTCCTCAACTTCGGAAGGCTCCTCAATAATAGGATGACTTGGAGACGGTCCCACATATAGCTGGAGTAAACTAACATGGAAAGCATTATGGATTCTCCAATTAGACGGTAGCTCTAATAGGAATGTCACATCGTTCACTCGATCAATTATCTTAAACAGCCCATAATATAGATTGGAAAGTTTTACCACTTAACCATTATGAGTCGCTTGTTTCTTTAGTCTTGTCTTCTCAAACTTGAGTAAGACCAATTGACCGATTGTTTAGTCCAAATTCTTTCTGTGCTTGTCCGCACTTTCTTGTGTTTTTCCTAAGAGCGTAAAATTGCTCTCTTAACTTGCCCGTAGGTCGTGTCTATATCCCGGAAAAACTTGTCCGTTGCAAATATCTTATCCTTAGTTAAAAGAATCAGTGAAAGCAAAGGCTTGCCATAAAGAATTTCAAAGGGTGCCTTCCCCGTAGACAAATGTATGGTATTGTTATACATGTACTCGACAAGGGGCAATACTTATGTGGAATTGGCGATCTCACTTTGCCCATTCGTTTGGGGATGGTATGCATAAGAAAAATTCAACTTATGGCATGCCAAAAATTTCTTGTCATGCGAGGATCTCGATCACTCACAATAGACTTGGGCATCCCATGATGGTTAAAGATTTGTGCTAGAAAAATCCTAGCCATACGATCCGCTTTGATCGTTTTCTTGACTAGAATAAAGTGAGCTTGCTTGCTCAATCTGTCCGTAACTGTCGAGATTGCATCATTTTCAGTCTGAGTCTATGGGAGATCCATAATAAAATCCATGGTAATACTCGCCCAATGTTGATCAGGTACATGCAAAGGTTGGAGTAACCCAAGTGTCTCATGCTGATCGTACTTTGCTTTTTGGAAAACCAAACATTCCCTGACATACTGAACGATGTCTGTTTTAAGGCTTGGCCAAAAGAAATATCTTCCCATTGCTAAAGTCGTAGGGAGAATACCCCGGTGACCGCATAAGGCGAAGCATGTGCTTCTTCCATGATTTTCTTCTTCAATGGCACCGCCACGTCAATTGCTTGGTGGTGGGAGAGGTAATGATCCCGAATGGAATAGGGATATTCATTCTCTCAATTCTGTAACTTGCTCCAAATGGAAGAGAAGTCTCGGTCATTCGGATACAAATCCGGGAGTGATTCGAGTTCTTGGTGATACACAGAAGTAAGTGCATTCACCCCAGGCCATCTATGAAAGCGCGAAGCAGAAGGTACCGATAGGTGCGCGTCGCGATGTAGTGCAGGATTGGGGCAAGAAGCAGGAGGCACAGAGCAGCAGAGAGCTAGCACTAGAGGTCGCAGCATGGAGAGAGAGAGCTTACGTTTTTGGGGAAAACTCAATAAGTGAGTTTTGGGTTTTCCCACACTCTAAAAAAATGTGTCCAGGTTCAATGTGAACGTGGACAAAGTATAATGTACAAAAAAGAGTTATTTAGGCCTTTAACCCAACAACCTCCCACTTAAAGGCATAAATGACACCTTTAAATTAACCAACTTCCACCAGCTATATGCAATGCTCATGTTGAGCCTTAGCAAGACTCTTGGTGAGAACATCTGTAGGGTTATCCTGTGTATTGATCTTAGTCAAGGTGACTAGACCAGCCTCCAATACGTGACGTATGAAGTGGTACCGCACATCTATGTGTTTGGTACGTGCATGAAACATGGCATTTTTGGCTAAATAGACAGCACTCTGGCTATCACAACCCAACACGGGTGTATGAGCAGGCATGCCAAGTTCTTTTGCACGTCTGCCCAACCAAATGGCCTCCTTTGAAGCCTCTGTGGCTGAAATATATTTAGCCTCAGTAGTACTCAATGCCACAATTTTTTGCAACCTAGAACACCAAGAGACTGCACCACAAGCAATGGCAAATACATATCCACTGGTAGGTTTCCTTGTATCCATGTCACCTGCCATGTTTGCATCACAATATCTGTCACAAACGTGAGCGCATAACAATATAAAATACATTCGGATAAATAGGATTTATCACTCATTACTGAAGCCAGAGGATATAGAGAGAAATAGATAGAGAGAGATAGATAGAGAGTGAGAAGATCGACACAGTACTGGGGACCAGAAGATGGGTTGGTTCCCCCCCCCCCGTATTAGTATCTTTATTACTGAGGAGAAGTCTATACAAGCACTTGAACCAAACGTATTACCATGTTCGTTCTAGAATAAGACTTGATGGTTCCCGGAAGCCTCGGCTTCCTATTCCTAGGGCAAAGCCCTATTCCAAGGAACGTCCATTCCTTATTCCAAATCCTTGAGAACCAAGGTTCTCGCCTTTGGATCTCACCTTCCAGACTCAAGGCATGACATCCCTGCAGCTCTCTTTTCCAACTCTGTTTCCAGAGTCCCCTTCTCGCATAACAACTCTGCTTTCTTGGATGCGAAGTCCTTACTTGGGAATCTCAACTTCCGGATCACAACTGGAGAGACTCTCTCTCTCCGATCCGTGGATCTACTTCCCAAAGTTGGGTACGAAACCCTTGGGCTGATCTGGCTCTAGTTCCTTAGAGCGCTCTCTCCTGCAGAGGCTCGTGCCTTCCTCTGCTCCTACTCCCTCACGAAGAGGAAGTACACTTGCAATCAAATACTCAGTGATCATAACATGAAAATCGTTACCTTCAAAGTCTCGACGCTTGAAACGCAACTCGGTTCTCGAAAAGCAATTCCCCGGAAGAGATCTCTAAATAGAAAATCCTCTCTTCCAATCCTACACACAAAAGAGGTATGTTCCGGGTTCCTTCTCGTAAATCAGCCTCATCTACGACGTTTATGGGCTGAAAACAGAGAAAAACAGCAACTTGTCGCGATGGAAACACTCTCCATAGGCACTTCTTTGCGAGGGAATTCGCGCACTGGGTCTTGGCGACATTTGGCACACTTGGGGCAGCCATGGGCATCACCGGCAAACGTCTTCTTTGCAGCTGACATCTGCAGCAGCATCTCCTCCTTGCGAAAACTGATCTTTTCCCTTTGAGTGAGTGCATATGATGCTTTTATAGCTCCTGGCCACGGGCACGAATAGTTGCTCGCGTAGAGATCGCGGCCGTTTTTTTTTTTTTTTTATAATAATTTTTTTTCAAAATTTTTTTCACTGTTCTGCTAGAAAAAGATAGAGAGAAAACGCTGGCTGATTTGTTGCCTTATTTATCAGATGGCTGCCCACTTATTAAATGGGCGGCCGGCGTATTTTAAAAATAGTTTGAATCTGCCCAAAAACTCAATAGAACCTTATGAGTTGAAAACAAGGCTTTCACAACACTTCCTACGCGTCCTTGGATGCAATCACATGCACAGTTGCAATGCAGACATAGACTTCCTCGTGGCAAAGCATGTGCTTTCCCGAAAAGCAATCCCGCTTTCTCAGAAAGCATCTGTTTTTCCTCAAAGTTTCCTTCGAACCCATCTTCATTCAAGTGCTTGCTTTTCCTTGTGCACAATTCTAACACAGTTCGGAATTTCCTCTTGACTATGGATATCCCCTTTCCGATGCACCCGTCATCCCACCTTGTGACGCATCAGGAATACCCATCACCTAGTCCTTTCCTACCGAACTTACGGTACAATCTCCTTCGCGATGCTCTATGTCACCCATCCTATGACGCATTAGAGATGTCCGTTCCCGGATGGTCGAACACTTCTTCCTGATGCTCCCTGTCACCCATCCGATGTGACGCATCAGAAGTACCCGTTCCTGGTGGCCTTACAGATATTCCCTTTCAAAGTGCTCCCGTCATTTCTCTGAATGACACACTTAAGAATTCTTTGCACTCGGATGTCTCCAGTGAGAAAACCCCTCTCACTTAAAATTCTAATAATTCATTTAGAATTATTTTTACTTGGTGTTTCCAAGCGAGAAAACCCTCTCACTTATAAATCCAATAATTCATTTAGAATTATTTTTATGTCAGATAAAGCCAATTTAGCAACATTCCTCTCACTTATAAACAGTTGTTCTCAACTGTAGAGGTTTAACTGAACTGCCCGGGGAGAAACCATAAAAATTCAATGTCTTGCTCAATGGTGAGTTGAGCTGGTCCTTTCTCAAAAGAGGACTTAAAAATTAAATTAAACAAACATTCAAAAATTTAAAAATTCAATACTTACCTTACCGGTTCATGTCCTTCCTCTAGTACCTCGAGGATATCCTTCACCAATCATCAAACTTACGAGCCATGTAAGAACTCGTCATTCGCGTCTCTCCAACAAATTGGAAATTTCCTCATCTGAGAATCTGTTAACTCAATTCCACCTTCTCAATCCCGAGAAGAATAATCCCCCTAGAAATCAATCTAGGTATCTGTCCTTGCGCGTAATTCTGCGTTGTTAGTCCAGAGGGTATTAAACCTCTTGTGTCCTCCCACATAGGGAATGCGCAAGTCATAGAGCATTAAGCTCGATGTCTTTCTTTCACAATTTGCGATCACCTTAAAGAAGGTTCTTGTTCTGGGCCGTCGCTCAACGTAGGCAAACGGTTCCAATCCGAAGATTCCTTGTGCATGGCGGCACTTCCTTCCAATCTTTTCCTCCTGTGAGTTACTACCACCAGCAGTGTTTTTTATGACGCCCATTAGTGTCTTCCTTGCAAAATCATAAAAAATAATTCACCTTGCAAGCATCAATGATGACTTGCAAAATCTCAGGCAAATAGGATTCTAGCCATAGCATTTTCTGAATGTACGTTCAAACCTAGTCCACAATAGAGCGAACCCTCTTTGATTCTCAGGGATGTTCTCCCATATGTAATTCTTACCATTTTGAAACGGTTGGCGAACTATATTCTTGCGAACATTATTGTTCGAATTTATTCCAGCAGCATGTAAATGCTACTTGACCTGCTCATGGAGAAACATATACCGCAACCAAAAGTTGCTACTATAATGGTAAAAGCACATAGCGTACTCAATGATCAACGACCATTAGAAAACCTCTTCTCCGTAGAGAAACTCAAATTCCTTCTACCGAACACATCTCAAATAGAGATTCTCATGTCGGAATATCCTTGCATGCAAAAAGACGCTCAAGAGAGTATAACAAACTCTCGTCCAGTTCCTTGGCATAGATCTGCATCTTCCTATGTTATCCATGTACCCAAAGGTGTACATAATTCTTAAGCTGAGAGTTTTGGTGAACCTGGGAAATTACCTTCCCTTCGTAAGATCCTTAGAACGAAGACGCTCAACCTGACGTTCCCTTGGCTCGATCTTAGAGCAAAACCCGCTCATTAAATAAACTAGGATTTCAATCTTTGGATTCCTCGAGCACGGACCGTAGTCGTCACTTGTTCCTTCCCTCGTAAAGAGAGTGTTCATTCACTTGTGCGAAAAGCACTACATGTCTTCCTTGACCGGGTTGGGGGTGTTGGTTCATTAGGTACTCAAGGTTAGTGAAAGCTTTTCTTGGTTGAAATCTCGAAATGGTTCCTTCCTTTCTGCCGTCCTACCCGCAATAGCAGGTCATTTGTTGGTGAACTATCAGATACGAGATCAATAGTTGACCTTCCGGATATTTGAGCAGATCAATCCATCGCATAAAGCAATGTTTCAACTCAATTCTACTCTCATAAACACTCGAGAGTGAATGTTTTGGTTAGACACATGCATATCTCGTGCATAAAATGTCACATGACACATCCAACCCTGTGTGTCCGTGGACAAGCTACAACATGATCAGGGTTCAGTCAGTCCAGTCACTCTAGATTTAGAAGTGATCTGGCACTTTTGTGAGTCTATTCGTAGACCATGCATGCCCAGACACTTAGTGTAGATGCATATCCTCTGGTTGCACACAGCATGATCATAAGCATTCCCATCAAAATCCATCAGAATCAGTCAAGGGAATTTTCCAGTGCATTTAGCCTATTTTCGCTATTTTTGACATTTTTCACTTATTAATTTAAGTGACTTTTCAACAAAAGTAGGTAGGGAAATTTGGGTAAGAAAATATATAAGCAAACCAAAGTTAGCACTAAATGGCAGAAGAGGCAACAGGAGCCAAGCTCAGCAGGCAACTTCTCAGTAGAACCTTGGTGGTTTCCCCCTCCAAGCAAGATCCCAAGCCTTGGCATTTTCTCCAAGCACAAGCCCTAGCGTTTTCTGACATCAACAAGGTCTAGAGTTTCTTGACATCAGCAGTTCCTTGCCGCATTCCAACCATCAACTAGCATTTTTGCAACACATCCTCAGCCTGGCGTCTTTGCATCTGATCTGCATAGCCAATAGAACCCAGTACTTAGCGTTTTTGGCAAGCATCAGTTAGCGTTTTGGATCCACAGCAAAGCAGCGATTTCAGCCATGAAATAGTTGCAGACTCAAGCCCCGAAGATTAGCAGATTCAGCCCCGGTAAAGACCTCAGTTTCAGCCATGATGAACCTCAGTTTTCAGCCGTAAACCTGCAGATTTTCAGCGTCAAAGACCCACAGAAAACAGCCCCCAAATCAGTGTTTTTGGACTAGTCGCAGATTTCAGCCCATAGTGTTTTTGCACAGCAGTAGAAAGATTGCAGATTTCAGCCCTTTGGTCGACTTCGTCATCACCGTTGTCATCATCGACATAGCCTAGACTTGCATCAGGCTCATGCATACAGTTTGTACCAGTTTGTGCAATCATAAGTAGACCACTCTCGTCGACGAGAGTGGGGCCTTCGGAGGAGGGTTTTACAACGTCTCTGGTGTCGTATTTCTCTTCTCTCTCTATCTCTCAGTCTCATACACTTGCACGCACAGTGTCCATTCACTTTGTTTGTGATCATAGCATTCTCTCATTAAGAACGGAAGGCTCTCCCTTCCATAAGAACAAAAGGAACCTTGAGCACAGTTCGGAGCACTCATCTTGAGCAAAGCGCAAACATTCATTCCGCTGCACCTTACATTGGTATCAGAGCTTTGGCAGTGTTATGCATCACTCAAGGAAAGAACCACAAGAATTTTTTTTTGCTTGTTGCGGTCGCACGAATCCAAGTTCACTTGGGCGTGTCGATTCCTAATCGTGTTTTTGAAGAGTGGCAGGAATCCCAAGAAAGAAGGGCTTGTCTAGCCTCCCCTTGTGTCTCTTTTCACTCATTGAGAGCGGACTGTGCACTTAGCGACCGGCCAATCGACGTGAGGTGGGAAAAAACAACCTTGGTGTGAGCGCAAGGCCGCCAAGGTGTGCGCCCGCGGAAAGGAGTAGAACTCGGGTGAAGAGAAGATCCTTCTCTAACACAGATTGCAAGCGAAAGAAGAACCTCAAGAACTCAAGACCCCAAGAATCCAAGTTCCTAGTGAACTTAAGAACCCAAGACCCCCAAGAACCGAAGTTCCTCGAGAACTTAAGAACCCAAGACCACAAGAACCCAAAAGAACCTTCGACTTCAGTGGATGGTCATCACTCGAAGCGGAATGGATACTTCGCTTGGAGGTGATGAGCATGAGAGAGGCGAAGAAGAATTTTCCCCACCAGGAGGTTTTTCCGACCCTCCCACTTCCCCATCTACGCCAAGGATTGCACTAACTCGTATGAAGGCTTTGAAGCAGTTGTTTCTGGAAAGGAAGTTAGAACGCGAAGAAAGAGAAGCAGAAAGAAAGGCCTACGAAGAAGAAATGGCAGCCATAGATCGTGAATACGAAGAAAGCATGGCAGCCATAGAGCGTAAGTATGACTTGGAAGAAAAAGCAAGACACGCAGAGTTTGAACGCGAGAACAAAGCCATCAAAGAAAATAGCAACCAACACATGAAAGAGTTCTTGCGACTCTTTTCTCAAGTGCAGGCACAGATGCAAGAGATTCGGGAAAAGGAGACTCTCTCAGTCTCTTCTTCTCCAAAGCAAGACACACATGATTTGCATGATGAATTGAATGAGAATGATTTGCATGATGATTTGAATGATAATGATGAGCATGATGATTTGCATGATCAAGATGTGATTTCTCACAAGCATGATGATTTGGATGACAATGACTAGCATGATGATTTGCATGATCAATATTTGATTTCTCACAAGCATGATGAGTTGCATGAAAAGGATGAATTGTTCACAAGAAGGATGATGTGTTAGTTGATGCTTTTTCTAGCGAAGCTAACCTTGTTGCAGATTCGATCAATCACAAAGGATCGATCTTGGCTCTCGAGCCTAGGTCTAAAGAAACCTCACAAGAAGTATTATGTGTTCGCATGATTAGTATGCACGCATTGTTTGAGTGTTTCATTCGTGATCGTTTCCTGTATTTTAGTCAGCGTCTTTATGTGATCCCTTTTACTAGGCATGACATATTGTACGTTGAGCACGTTTCACTCATGAATGAGCACTGATGTATGCGGATTGTTCATGAAAAGCTGAAAAGTCTGTATGTAAGGAAGTCACATTCCGTGTGTCTTCCTTGGCACAACACAGTTGTAGAAAGAGCACTAAGCATGGGCATTTCCGTTGTGAATTTCCACAGTTGATTGATTTGAATTAGAAGAGAAAGATTCGATCTCATTGTTTGTGTGTGTGTGGTGAACGTTTTGGCACTCCGTCTATTTGTTCATCGTCATTACATGCACAGTCTTTCGAAAAGACGAGATTCTTTCCACTCACTTTACATGGAATGGGTATGTTCATGTTTTTGTGTTGGAAGTGGTTTCAGGAATTTTCAGCCATGGAGATTCTTGAAGAAGACAGAAGCATGACTCTTGACGAAGTTGAAGCATCGAAGGAACCTCAGATGACTTTGTGTCGCTTTCGGCGTGGCCCATAGAAGCAAGCGTTGCAGACCTTTATTAAGTTTAAATACCGCACGACCCACACATCAGAGTGGGCTGGCGAAGAGTCCCTTCCAGGATTCCGGATGCTATTGGCGATCTCCCTCGACGCCATACAGTTCCGTACCAGTACCTCACCTTGAAAAGGAGGGGATGTCACGTGACACATCCAACCCTATGTGTCCGTGGACAAGCTACAGCATGATCAGGGTTCAGTCAGTCCAGTCAGTCTAGATTTAGAAGTGATCTGGCACTTTTGTGAGTCTATTCGTAGACCGTGCATGCCCAGACACTTAGTGTAGATGCATATCCTCTGGTTGCACACAGCATGATCATAAGCATTCCCATCAGAATCCATTAGAATCAGTCAAGGAATTTTCCAGTGCATTTAGCCTATTTTTCCTATTTTTGACATTTTTCACTGATTAATTTAAGTGACTTTCCAACAAAAGTAGGTAGGGCAATTTGGGTAAGAAAATATATAAGCAAACCAAAGTTAGCACTAAATGGCGGAAGAGGCAACAGGAGCCAAGCTCAACAGGTAACTTCTCAGCAGAACCTTGGCGGTTTCCCCCTCCAAGCAAGATCCCAAGCCTTGGCGTTTTCTCCAAGCACAAGCCCTAGCGTTTTCTTACATCAGCAAGGCCTAGAGTTTCTGACATTAGTAGGTCCTCGCCGCATTCCAACCATCAGCTAGCGTTTTTGCAACACATCCTCTGCCTGGCGTTTTTGCATCTGATCTGCATCGCCAATAGAACCCAGTACTTAGCGTTTTTGGCAAGCATCAGTTAGCGTTTTGGATCCACAGCAAAGCAGCGATTTCAGCCATGAAATAGTTGCAGACTCAAGCCCCGAAGATTAGAAGATTCAGCCCCGGTAAAGACCTCAGTTTTCAGCCGTAAACCTGCAGATTTTCAGCGTCAAAGACCCACAAAAAACAGCCCCCAAATCAGCGTTTTTGGACTAGTCGCAGATTTCAGCCCATAGCGCTTTTGAACAGCAGTAGAAAGATTGCAGATTTCAGCCCTTAGGTCGACTTCGTCATCACCGTCGTCATCGTCGACATAGCCTAGACTTGCATCAGTCTCATGCATACAGTTTGTACCAGTTTGTGCAATCATAAGTAGACCACTCTCGCCGACGAGAGTGGGGCCTTCGGAGGAGGGTTTTACAACGTCTCTGGTGTCATATTTCTCTTCTCTCTCTATCTCTCCACAGTGTCCATTCACTTTGTTTGTGATCATAGCATTCTCTCATTAAGAACGGAAGGCTCTCCCTTCCGTAAGAACAAAAGGAACCTTGAGCACAGTTCGGAGCACTCATCTTGAGCAAAGCACAAACATTCATTCCGCTGCACCTAACATAAAAGATTTAAAGGCCTGCCCTCTCACTTAAAGTTCGAGGGTCTTTTATTCAAAATCTCAAGAGTTATAGATTGAATTCCCTTACTCCAAACTTTCTCCGGATAGCAATGTATCCTTCGAGGAGAGGTAACAAAAATTGGGTTTTTCTGTGTTCAATGGTTCTTGTCCCACTGCGGGGATTTTTTTCTATTAAGGTGTACACTTTCAGCTTTTATTCTTGACTCCACCATCTGCTGCAAAGTATCTTACAGATGTGTTTACAAAATTCGGGCAAAAGTTCTTTGTTGAATTTGTTTATCTTTCCCTCCTCAGAGAGGATCAAGAATGGAGCTACCTTAGCAAGAGTGGACCACTACTTGCTTTGACTCGCTTGTGTTCCTATTGGGCAAACCAATCCCAATATTCTTGAATGCCTTCCTCAAAGCGTAGAGGAAAAAAATTTGTCGAAAAATTCAGCCTTGAATTGTTGTTGTAAGTTCCTTGCAGAGCTTTGGTATACCACCAAGTACTTGCAATCCCCCTTGAGGTGTTTGGTCACATGCCTCACCTTCGACTCTTCTCAGAAATTGCCGTTTGCAAAGGCAACTTCATACTGTCGAATGATAGCGGTAGCTTTTGGGACATCTTCCCTTCCGTCAAAAGTATCAAACTTGACCGGAGGGTTTTGAGGTCTAAAGACCATCATATCCTTCCCGAAAAGACGGGTTTTGTTGGCTATGGTTCTTGATTGATGTTCTTGGATATTTTCTAGGTTCCAAAGTATCTTGAGCATTCCGCTCCTTGGATTCTCTAGGTTCTTGAGCATCATGCTCTTGTCACCTTTGCGGAGAATCCCAAGTCTTGTGTCGACTTCTTGCAAAGAGAGAAATTTTCCCAACTCTGCGAGCTTTTTCTTGCAGGGCTTACCGTTCCGCCTGCTTACTTCTCTCTTGGCTTGTAATGTTCTTGGATATTTTCTAGGTTCCAAAGTATTTGAGCATTCCGCTCCTTGGATTCTCTAGGTTCTTGAGCATCATGCTCTTGTCACCTTTGCGGAGAATCCCAAGTCTTGTGTCGACTTCTTGCAAAGAGAGAAATTTTCCCAACTCTGCGAGCTTTTTCCTGCAGGGCTTAGCGTTCCGCCTGCTTACTTCTCTCTTGGCTTGTCATGGCTTCTTCCCGTATCTTCCCAGAGTCGTCGTCCTTTACAGAGAAAGAGAGGAGACCATGCTCTCATACCACTGTCACAAACGGGAGCGCATAACAATATAAAATACATTCAGATATATAGGATTTATCACTTATTACTGAAGCCAGAGGATATAGAGAGAGAGATAGAGAGTGAGAAGATCGACACAGTACTGGGACCAGAAGATGGGCTGGTCCCCCCCCCCCCGTAATAGTATCTTTATTACTGAGGAGAAGTCTATACAAGCACTTGAACCGAACGTATTACCAAATTCGTTCTAGAATAAGACTTGATGGTTCTCGGAAGCCTCGGCTTCCTATTCCTAGGGCAAAGCCCTATTCCAAGGAACGTCCGTGCCTTATTCCAAATCCTTGAGAACCAAGGTTCTCGCCTTTGGATCTCACCTTCCAGACTCAGGGCATGACATCCCCGCAACTCTCTTTTCCAACTCTATTTCCAGAGTCCTCTTCTCGTAGAACAACTCTACTTTCTCGGACGCGAAGTCCTTACTTGGGAATCTCAACTTCCGGATCACAACTCGAGAGACTACCTCTCTCCGATCCATGGATCTACTTCCCAAACTTGGGTACGAAACCCTTGGGCTGATCTGGCTCTAGTTCCTCAGAGCGCTTTCTTCTGCAGAGGCTCGACATGAAAATCGTTACCTTCAAAGTCTCGACGCTCAAAACGCAACTCGGTTCTCGAAAAGCAATTCCCCGGAAGAGATCTCTAAATAGAAAATCCTCTCTTCCAATCCTACACACAAAGGAGGTGTGTTCTCGGGTTCCTTCTCGTAAATCAGCCCCATCTACAACGTTTATGGGCTGAAAACAGAGAAAAACAGCAACTTGTCGTGATGGAAACACGCTTCGTAGGCACTTCTTTGCGAGGGAATTTGCGCACTGGGTCTTGGCGATATCTGGCACACTTGGGGCAGCCATGGGCATCACCGGCAAACGTCTTCTTTGCGGCTGAAATCTGCAGCAACATCTCCTCCTTGTGAAAACTGATCTTTTCCCTTTGAGTGAGGGCATATGATGCTTTTATAGCTCGTGGCCACGGGCACGAATAACTGCTCGCGTAGAGATCGCAACCGTTTTTTTTTTATAATAATTTTTTTCAAAAAAAAAATTTCCGCTGTTCGCTAGAAAAAGATAGAGAGAAAATACTGGCTGATCTGTTGCCTTATTCATCAGATGGCTGCTCACTTATTAAATGGGCGGACGTCGTATTTTAAAAATAGTCTGAATCTACCCAAAAACTCAATAAAACCTTAAAAACAATGCTTTCACAGCACTTCCCAAACGTCCCTAGATGCAATCACATGCACAGTTGCAATGCAGACATAGACTTCCTCGTGGGAAAGCATGTGCTTTCCCGAAAAGCTATCCCGCTTTCTCAGAAATCATCTGTTTTTCCTCAAAGTTTCCTCTTCATTCAAGTGCTTGCTTTTCCTTGCACAATTCTAACATAGATCGGAATTTCCTCTTGACTATGGATATCTCCTTTCCGATGCACCTGTCACCCACCTTGAGACACATCAGGAATACCCATCACCTAGTCCTTTCCTACGGTACAATCTCCTTCGCGATGCTCTATGTCACCCATCCTATGACGCATCAGAGATGTCCATTCCCGGATGGTTGAATACTTCTTCCCGATGCTCCCTGTCACCCATCCGATGGGACGCATCAGAAGTACCCGTTCCTGGTGGCCTTACAGATATTCCCTTTCACAGTGCTTCCGTCATTACACTGAATGACACACTTAGGAATTCTCTGTACTCGGATGTCTCCAATGAGAAAACCCCTCTCACTTAAAATTCCAATAATTCATTTAGAATTATTTTTCCTTGGTGTATCCAAGCGAGAAATCCCTCTCACTTATAAATCCAATAATTCATTTAAAATTATTTTTATGTCAGATAAAGCCAATTTAGCAACAATATCCCTGCAACTTTAAGTCACTTTTTCCATAACAAATACACTTTGATTGTGTACCTTTCAAATATCTCAAAATGCATTTGACAGCTTTCCAATGCGCTTTGCCAAGATTTGACATGTATCGATTAACAACTCCCACTTCATAAGCAATGTCGGGACGAGTGGCAACCATAGCATACATAAGGGAAGCAGAAGCTGATGCATATGGGATTCCCTTCATTGCTTTCAATGCCACCTCATCCTTTGGGCAATCTGCTCTGCTAAGCTTAGTGTATGGAGGTAAAGGTACTCCAAGAGACTTAGCATCAGCCATATTAAACCTGTCAAGTACTTTTGCAATGTACCTTTCTTGAAATAAAAACAACAATTTCAGCTTTCTATCTCTTTTAATACGCATGCCCAAAATATGCTCTGAATCACCCAAATCCTTCATAGTAAATGTTGAATTTAGCTTACGTTTCAGAGCATCAAGACTAGTCTTATGTTTCTTGGCAAGCAGCATGTCATCAACATAGAGAACAAGAATGATGGGACTACCATCTTCATCCCTTTTCGTATACAAACAATGATCTCCATGGCTGCGTTTAAAGCCTTGAGACAACATAAATGTGTCAAACTTCTTATACCACTGTCGTGATGATTGTCTCAAACCATACAGATCCCTTTTCAGTTTGCATACAAGTTCCTCACGTGTAGGAACTACAAAACCTTCAGGTTGTTTCATGTTTATGTCCTCTTCAATGTCACCATGCAAAAACATTGTCTTTATATCCATTTGATTAAATTCCAAATCAAGCACCGCAACAAGAGCAAAAAGGACACGTAAAGTTGTAAGCTTTAAAACAGGGGAAAAGATTTCTTGAAAATCAATTCCTTCTTTGTGCATATCCTTTTGCAACCAATCTTGCCTTGTACTTGGGTTTTTCGTCCACAATCTTAATCTTGTATACCCATTTGTTAGGAAGAGCCTTGCTCCCTTTAGGCAATGGCACAAGATTTAAAGTATCACTTGCATATAAGGATTTCATTTCCTCTTGCATTGCAAACTCCCACTTACTGCTTGACTCACATGACTTAGCCTCTTTATAAGTAAGAGGTTCACGCTCATCTGTCAACATTACATGATGCAAAGAGGGGTTAAATCTCTATGGTTGCCTTCTCAAACGAGTTGACCTGCGTACCCAATGATCTACATTCTCAGGCAACGGTTCTACATCATAAGGCGACTCATTTTCAACTCTATCATGCTGCTGAAAATCATTTTCAGCCAATTCAGGTGGCTGTCCATCCTCATTAGGAGCATCAAAATGATGTCCTACCTCTTCTGGCTCAAGGTTAACCGGCTGATTATCAATTTCAGCTTGCGGTAATGCATCATGAGGCTCTTTTCAACATCAGTGGGTGGCAAGGAAGGCTGAAATCTGACTGTTTTCTTGTCAGCATCAAATTTTGTAGCATTTTAAGCAATTTTGCCTCATTGAATACTGTATCTCGGCTGCGTATTACCTTTCTAAACTGTGGTAACCACACTCTATAGCCCATTTGACCTTCTTCCCCATAAACTAGGAAGACTCCTTTAATGGACTTCATATTAAGCTTTGTGCTCAAGTCATTGCGTACATGAACAAAAGCTTCGCAGCCAAATACTCTCAAATGATCATAAGAGGTAGGTTTGCCAGATCAAACCTCCTCTGGAATGTCATTTTTCAGCGTACCTATTAGGAGAGCGATTGCAAATATGAACTGCAGTTTTCAATGCCTCTCCCCAAAACTCTTGGGAAAGATTAGCGGTGGACAACATGCAACTCACACTCTCACATAAGGTACAATTATACCTCTCAGCCACACCATTAGAAGACGGATTATAAGGGGCTGTCAACTCCCTTTTAATCCCATTTTCATCACAAAAACACTGAAATTCAGCAGATACATACTCTCCTCCATTATCAGATCTGAGACATTTAAGCTTAGTACTCTTTTGCGTAGTAACAAAAGTATGAAACTTCCTTTCCTGCTCTTTCTTGAAATACCTGTAATCGGGTTTCTTGTGACCCTTTCTGCCACATTGATAACAAGTGACATCCTTATCTTTTGTTTTGCTCTTATTTGTATTTTGAGTATTGTTGCCCGCATCACGCTTTTGATTTCTACCTCTTGCATTGTAGGCAGAACTGTCACCTTCCTCACTAGACTTGCGTCTAATCTCTTCATTGACAATAGACCCTCTCACACCGTCATAAGTGAGGGTGGGACTGTTGCTCGAGGAGACAACCAATGTTTCCCAAGTATCTGGCAATGTCATAAGTAAGAAAATAGCTTTCAGCTTATCATCAAATTGCTGAAGCCCACTGTCCTGTAAGTGACTCAACACACCTGTAAAAGCATTCAAATGCTCAGAAGGTGACTTCGAGTCATCAAGTTGCATATTCACCAACTTTCGCATCAAATGCACCTGGTTCACAGGCGTGGTGTTTTCATAATTGGACTTTAGCTTTTGCCATATTGCATAAGCAGAGTCCAAATGCTTTATGTCCGTCAAAATGTCATCATTGATAGCTATTTTGATGTAGGCCATAGCCTTCTTATTTAACTTGGCCCACTCTTCGTCAGACAAACCTGGTGGCTTATTGTGTTCCAATGCATCTTCACAATTCTTTAAGAAAAGGATACCTTGCATGCGTTCTTGCCAAAGATCGAAGGCTTGACCATCAAACCGTTTGATTTCCATCAAACTTCTAGTGTCAGATGCGGAAGAGGAAGAAGCCATCTTAATTCAACCACAAGTGTGTCTACAAGAGAGATGCAATAGACTGAAAATTTCTGCAAACAGTACCAACCACAAGACTGTGCATACAAAGAGCCACAGTTTCTTTACATAAAATAGTCCAAATCTGAAATTTCAGCTGAAATGTGCAATTTCAAGCACTTGTACTCAGTTTTTCACTCAATTTGTCGCGACAAACATCAATACATGTGATCCCACAACTTTGGTACACTTGCGTATTGCTGTTTTGACCTATAATAACCTGTAAATCACCTGTCTTGATCAAAAAACAGCACAGCCTACTTTGGGTTGTTTTGGACTGTTTTGGTGACCTTTTCGACCCCGGAAGCAAGGGGCTTCGCGATGGAAGCAGAATCGATCGCGGGAGAGCAATTTTAACTCGTTGTCCAGTAGACTGCACAGGGCTGTTTTGAAACCCTAGGGCTCTGATATTAGTTGAAAGCGTGAAGCAGAAGATACCGGTAGGTGCGCGTCGCGATGTAGTGTAGGATTGGGGCAAGAAGCAGGAGGCACAGAGCAGCAGAGAGCTAGTGCTAGAGGTTGAAGCATGGAGAGAGAGAGCTCACGTTTTTAGGGAAAACTCAATAAGTGAGTTTTGGGTTTTCCCATTTTTATTATAAGTGACTTTAAAAAAATGTGTCCAGGTTCAATGTGAACTTGGATAAAGTATAAAAATGTACAAAAAGGAGTTATTTAGGCCTTTAACCCAGCAACCTCCCACTTAAAAGACATAAATGACACCTTTAAGTTAACCAACTCCCACCAGTTGTATGCAATGCTCATGTTGAGCCTTAGCAAGACTCTTAGTGAGAACATCTGCAGGGTTATTCTGTGTATGGATCTTCGTCAAGGTGACTAGACCATCCTCCAATACCTGACGTATGAAGTGGTACCGTACATCTATGTGTTTGGTATGCGCATGAAACATGGCATTTTTGGCTAAATAGATAGCACTCTGGCTATCACAACCCAACAATCTAGACTATGCGTCCGCAACCACATTCTTACTTCGAGCCGTATGAAGGATCTGGAAGTGAAACATGGGCAAAAAGTTGGCCCATCGCATGTGCTTCTTAGATAGTTTCTGTTGCGTGAGAAAATACCGCAAACTCTGATGATAGGTTTTTATCGCAAAATCAGCTCCTAGAAGATAATACTTCCAAGTAGACAAGGCGTGAATCACAGCCATAAGTTCCTTCTCGTAGATGGAGGCATGCAATTTTGCATTCTTAAGCCGTCTACTTTCATAAGTCACTGCATGGGCTTCTTGGTTAAGCATTGTACCAATGCAATCACCTGAAGCATCACAGTGAACCTCAAATGGTTTCCTTAAGTTTAACACTATCAAAATAAGACCATGGCTTAATAAATAATTGAGCCTATCAAATGCTCCTTGTTGTCTCGATACCCATCGAAAGGGAATATTCTTCCGTGTTAGGTCATGAAATGGTCTGCTACATGACCAAAGCCTTGGATAAGCCTCCAATAACAAGAACACAATCCCAAAAGCTACGTACATCATGTACGGTAGTGGGAGGTAGCAAATCTTGTATCACCTTGATCTTGGCGGGATCCATACTCGCTTGGTTGTGAGAGACTGTATGGCTGAGATAGCGTATCTCTGTGAGAAAGAACTCACTTTTCTTTGCATTTACATGCAATTCATGCTTTCGCAATTCCTGAAACACTGTGTCTAAGTGCTTCCGATGTTCCTCCTCGATCTTTGAAAAGAGGAGTATGCTATCAAAGAACACTCCTGTAAAAGCTCAGCGTGGGTTGAAAATGCAATCCATCATTCGATCGAATGTGGTAGGAGCATTGGTCAAGCCAAAAGGCATTACCAAAAATTAAAAGTGCAAAGGTAGTGCGAAATGCAGTCTTACGGACATCCTCAGGGGCTATCGGAATCTGTTGATACCCGCTCTTTAAGTCAATGCGATTAAAGATACATGCACCTTGTAACTTATCGAGAATATCATCAATCCGAGGAATCAGAAAGCGATTCTTGACCACATTCTTGTTTAGAGATCGATAATCTATGCACATTCGAAACGTGCCATCTTTTTTCTGCATGAGTAGAAGTGAAGAGGAGTAGGGTGAAGTACTCGGTTGTATTAGACCTTTTTCCAAAAGCTCGTTGACTTGCTTCAAAATTTCCTCTTGCAAGACTTACCTTGTGAAGGGGGTTTGGAGGAGAGCTACCCGGTACGAGATCAATACGATGATCTTCCAAACTTTCCATAGGTAGCTTATTGGGAAGAGTGTCCGTGAAACAATCCTTATACCTTTCAATAAATTGACAATGTTTAGTTTCCAAACTAGAGAGCTAACCCTCATTAGTTTTATCCTTTTTCCGTGCGAAAATCAAGTAAGCAGAAACGCACTTCTTTATTTTCTTTTTAATGGAGATATGGCTTAAAATAGGGAATAGCCAATTCCTAGCATCGGTAAAAATTTCATTATTCTTGTCCTCATGCTCAAAAGGGGGGCTCTTTTCTACATAATCTGGGACTGGTTGCATATGGTAGTGCCATGGCATACCCATTATGATATTACATCCCTCGATGGATGCCATTAGAAATGATTTGCGGTCCTTGTACTCGCCAATTTGAAGATTGAGTTGTCCTTGCACAGGAATTGCATTGATGGTCAACCCCTCGAATGTCGATTCGGAAGTGACTGGAGTGCCAATTTGAGCCGGTGTGAGGTCCAAGCGTTCCGCAGTTTCCAATGAGATAAAGTTGTCCGTTGATCGAGGATCAATACCCGCCGGTTATTCACAGTTCCCTAGCCTTTTAGGAGTTGACATTTACCTTTTTTTCTTTCCGTATTCCCTCGCACATAGGAATCGAATTCCAAAATTCTATTACAAGACGAGCGCGCTTGCTGCTGCTGTACGCTGCCCACCCCCGCCATCCCCCCCTTGCTTCGCTGCTCGCCGCCCCTGCCCTGCCCTGTGCAGTCTTGCCAGCCCCCCTCGCCCCTTGCCCTCTCGCGCCAGCCCACCCCCTCCCCTACTCCCGCTACCTCAACCCGCCCCCCCCTCAGCCCGCCTCTGCCTCTGCCTCTGCCCGCCCCGCCTTAGCCCGTCTCTGCCCCTGTCCGCCTTCCCTTAGCCCGCCTTCGCCGCTCTCCTTCCCTTTGCGCACCTTTAGCCCCCCCCTGCCCAACAAGGCCTCGCTCTGCTCAGCCTTGCAGTGGTGTTCTCGTTGGGATGCTACTCGTTGGGTTTCGCAGGTGTTTGTCTTCACGCGCCCCCCCTTACCACCACAGCAATAGACACAAATGGAGGCTCATGCTCCGCCCCATAGGGACTCCTCGGAAGCCCCCTCGCCCGACCCAGCTGAGCCCATCATCCGACTTGCTCTTTCACCGACAGAGCAAGCGAGCCTCGCAGGAGAGGTGGAGCGCCTCTAGGCGACCTCCGTCATCTGCAAGATTCTCGGCACCAGACCCAACAGAGGAGAGCTGCGTGATCTTCTCCAGGTCCGCCTTCTCGTAGAGGTGGGCAAGATCTTGGACGTTCAGATCCTCAGACGAGGCTACTATCAGATCGAGTTTGAGACCTCTGAGATGGCGTCCAAGGTCATTGCCATGAGCCCCTTGACCATCCGAGCAGTTCGAGCCCACTTTCGACAGTGGAGACATGGTTTTGACCCTGCTTTAGATGTTCTGGTAGAGGAGGCAGACATTCCCATATCCGTCTGCTTTCCTAGTTTGCGGAGGGAGTACCTACCTTTTTTGTCCAAGATAGGCTCAGCGATTGGGATTGTCCTGGAGACACCTCGCACGGTAGCCTCAGTATAGCTGCCAAGGCGGCCGGCATTCCCTCAGTTCGCATTCTGGTTAGGGACACTCACACTCTCCCGAAGGTCATCCTACTTCCTCGAGTGAGTGCGGGTTGGTTTAGACAGAGCATGGACTATTCAGGCCTCCCGAATCAGTGCTTCATTTGTCGACAGATGGGCCATCGTGCGAAGGCCTGTCCATGGAGGAGGCCCCGACCTACACCAGAGACCCAGCCCCAGCTTGCAAGGGTTGGCCAGCAGCCTCAGGCAGAGACACAGAGCACACGGGTAGAACCACCCTCCGAGCCTGGGGCTCCAGCGGAGGAGGGATGGCAGCAGGTTCGTGGTCGACGACAGCAGGGGCCATAGCGACAGCTTGGCACTCAGGGTGGTCCTCAGGCGCCTGCCCAGCAGCAATGGGTTCCCACAGGAACCCGATTCAGTCCTCTTGAGCAAGACCAGGTCCCTGCTCCAGTCCCCACCTCAGCTTCACCATCGACAGCCCCCCCTCCCCTCGAGTTCCCCCCTCCTCATCATCCCCCCCCCCCCCACCTCCTGCTCCCGTCACCTCTCCTCCTTGCCCCTCTCCTCCCCCACCTCCCCCTGCTCCTACACCTTCCCCTCCCGCTTTAGTTCCACAGTCGACCCCGGGGGTAGGGCCATCCCTGGCTTCAGGGTTCATGTTCTTCTCCTTGCAGCTAGGGGGATAGAGGCCTTGGACTCAGCGGTTGGCTTCTCTTTTCCCCTTTGTGGCAGGGACCAGACTGAGTGGACTCTCGACTCAGTGTTGGAGTGGCTCCAGACATAGGCCCTAGAGTTCTCTCACCACATGGGAGACCTAGGAGTTACAGACATGCTTCAGACTCTGTGGCCATTGGCCAAGTTTGCTGTGACTCCTCCGGATGTAGCAGGATGTAAACACATTGTGGTTCACTTCTTTGCTGATACACAGTGCTCGCCATGCTATGTACACATTCATGAGGACTCCTGGATAGAGGAGGTTGCTTTACGCACGGCTCGGTCTACTTGGGCTTGGGTCAGGCAGTCTTTGCAGTCACGCCTATCTAGAGGACGCTCGGATGCGGATTACTCCCCATCCAAGCCAGCCTTGAAGATAGCACGCTTAGCTGCTGTGGCGGCATCTGTTCTCTCTCGCTCCCCATGAGGATCGTCTCATGGAACATGCAGGGGTAAGGTGGGCCCGAGTTTCAGCGTCAGAAGAGCCGACTGCGTCAAGAGCTTCAGCGTTGCCTTGTGGGAGGAGAGATTGATCTCCTTATGCTACAGGAGCACCATCTGTGTGAGAGCCGCATTAGACGATGTGGTCAGCTCTTGCGTGGACGTTATGATACTTTTTGGTCAGTTGCTTTTGGACCTGGAGGCATCCAGGGTGGGGTATGTATGACTATTTTGGATTCTTTGCAGCAGGCCATTGTGGGCAGAGGGATTATTGTGCCAGGTAGGGCTCAGTGGATCACTATGCATGTTCAGAGTTGCCTTGTGGGCTTCCTGAACATATATGCGCCCAATGTGGCGAGTGCACGAGCAGAGTTCTGGTCACAGATTGTTGAGTCTCTGCCCCGCAAGCAGAGTAGTGGTGCTGCATAGGGGGGGACTTCAACATGTTGGAGTATCCTTCTGATAGGATTGGTGGTAGCCATGCTACTGTGCATGGAGTTGAGCTGGCAGCTTCGGAGCGGTTTTGTATGACTGAGGGTTTCGGATGTGTGGCAGCACTCTAGCTTTGTGAGGCCCCCAGATAGCCTGGCCTTCTCTCGTTCGGACCGCAGAGTGGGAGGAGTGAATCTATCACTGATAGATCGCTTCTACACTAATGACCATTTCTGTGACTTGGGTGGGACAGTCGGCATTCTGGCAGGGACTTCCTTCTCGGACCATGCACCAATGATCCTCACAGTTGCAGATAGACAGAGGAGGGGGAGCACGATGCTTCGCATCCCTGAGAGGGTCTTGCTGGACTCTGCACTCAGACAGCGAGTAGAGGCTCTTTGGACAGAGAGCTTGGATAGGCAGGATTCTCCTGCTGACAGACTGGCCTCAAGACTAGTTCAGCTTAGTCGTTTCTTTCTCCATGAGTCTTTGGCTCGCATGGCTGCAGCGAGAGAGGAGGAGCAGCGTCTCAGACGAGGCGTTGCTTCCTTGCAGAGGATGCAAGAGCAACATCCAGACAGTCCTTGGTTGGAGGAGCAGTTACAGCAAGGAGCTTAACACAAAGGAGCGGCGCCATGAGTTTGATTTCCTATGACAAGCATCTCAGTGGACGCAAGTGGGTGACAGAGTGACTGGTGCTTTCTGCGAGGCAGTGAGACCTCGGTATACGCATGCCAAGGTCAGTCAGTTGAGGAGGCCCAACGGGTTAGATGCTTCTGAGCCAGAGGACATGCATGCAGTTGCTACTGACTTTTACCGTGAGTTACTGTCTGCAGAGCCTCAGTCAGAGTGGCAGGATACATGCAAGGAGCAGGTGTGGGCATAGATGCCTTGCCTTGTGACTGAGGAGATGCGTCAGAGGCTTGAGCTTCCACTTCAGCTTGAGGAGTTGCACACGGCTCTTAGTGCACTCTCCTGTGGTAGCTGCCCAGGTGAGGATGGCTTGACTCCCAGTTTTTTCTTGGAGTATTGGGACTTGCTTGGTCCATATCTCTGTAGTGCTTTCTGATACATCGTGCACACTGGAGAGATGCCTGACAGCATGAGTGAGGGTCTGATCTACCTCATTCCCAAGGAGGGTGGCTCCTTGGATGAGACTCGACAGTGGCGCCCCATCACCATCCTCAACTCAGCCTACAAAATTCTTGCCAAGGCTCTGAGTTTGAGGATCTAGCCACTTCTAGAGAGCCTTATACATGGGACTCAGACAGGTTTTGTCAAGGAGCGCAGTATCCTTGACAACATCTTTACTTTTTGGGAGGCTTCTGCCCTAGCGCGGCTACGTTGTGAGGATCTGGTGATTCTTCTTCTCGACTTTGAGAAGGCCTACGACAGAGTTGATTGGGACTTTCTGGAGGGCACTCTATGCAGGATGGGCTTCTTAGATGCTTGGATCAGACGGGCGCCAGCTTTTTACAGACGGGCACACAGTCAAGTACTTTTGTTAGGAGGTAGAGGTGATCGTTTCATGCTCACACGTTCGGTCAGATAGGGCTGCCCTCTTGCCCCCTTCCTCTTTTTGTTCTATGCTAAGGCAATGAGCAGGTTTTTGGTGTTGCAGCAGGTTGGTTGGGCTTAGCACTCCCTATTCGGGGAGATGAGCTACTGGACGCTGAGTTTGCTGACAACTCAGCCTTGTACTTTGATGGCCAGGAGGCCAACCTTCACAGGTGTAGCAGGCTCTAGAGACCTTCTTTGTGCATCTAGCGCACTGATCAACTGGAGAAAGACAGTTGCTTTCTCAGTTGGTAGTGCTCCTGTGCCCGATTGGATGTCAGGTGAGGGTTTCAGGTGGATTCCCCTAGGGACTGCATTTCAGTACTTGGGCTGTCAGGTTGGTTTGGACTTGTCTCTCCGAGCATGCACATGTGAGCATTTGTGTTGCATTGTGGTATGCCAACCACTGAATATTCCTATTTGGATGAGATTTCCTAGGTATGTAATTTTAGTGCATCAAGACACGTGTGGAAGATCAGTGCGGTCTGGGTGTGATGGCTAATTTTACTACGCCGGAATATCAAGAGTTCCGATCTGGACGAAAGGAGAAGCCAACTCCTTGATCAAAAGAGCCGAAAGGAGAAGCTAACTCCTTAACAAAAAGAGCAAACTGAATGTCCCTAGGAAATTTTTTGAGTTGTTTTGCAGATATGCTGTAATCGCGGACGATTACTCTCTTTCAAGAAGGGGAGATGTCACAAACTGCTGACGTGTCAAAAGCCCTGAAGAATGGAGCCAACTTGCAGATGCCGGCCAAGGGCCTAAACCCTAAGAAGAACAAGTAACAGAAGAAGAAGTCCTACCAACTTATGGGGACCCCGTTCGATGGGGCCCCAAGTGACATAAAGGATTAAAATAAAGCAGGACCCACACACACAGAAAGGTTGGTGGAGCAGCTGATGATGTGGCAATTGTACGGAAATTCCGGAAATTGCACTGACATGATGACGTGGCAGACTGTACGGATTTCCGCGTTTTGCGCTGACTGTTGTAGGAAATTCCGTGATTTACGCTGGCAACTTTTTGGCTTTGCTTTTGGACCAGATGCTTTTGAGTTTGAAGGCTTTTTACTGGGCCTTTAAATATGAGGCCATGGGCTCTCGTTCTCGAGCATGCTTCCTGGAGAAGGTGCAGAGTCTGAAGTATCGGCTTGTACAGAGTTCAAGTAATATAAAGAAATACCGAAAGGGGCGCCAAGGTTTGGGGCCAATGCTCTCTGGGGTGGAATTTCGCCAATCCGTGTCGCGTATCGTCTCTCTTTTTTAGTTCATTTGTTATTAAAGTGCTAAAAGTCTATTCGGTCTGTTCGTTTCTATTGGCACGTGGTGCCCGTCTTGTGACAGAGCGACCGAGCTAGGGAGATCCAGACGCCCACGACTGTGGAAGACTACACAGCATCGACGGAGGCTGCATCCGAGGATTTAAATCACTTTGGCCTGACATGCACGATGTCGGGTCAGACTACTAACCGTGGAGGACATTGATGAGTCCTCCAGCGATCGATGTTGGATCTCCTGTGATTTAGCTCTTTTGAAGATTGTACACCTTGCTCATCTTGTACCAGCCTTTGTATCATCTCTTACTGTAACAGACTTGGACACTCCAAGTCAAGAATCAATCACAACAGCCCCAAATAACCACTTCAAAACAATTCACAGATCACATTAGATTTGCACTGGCCCGGCGGAGTTCCGTGCCTAGAGATATTGGCCCCAAAGACTGGCGCCCCTTTCGGTATTTCTTTATGTATTAATCAATGATCAAAGTACTAGAGAGCAATTAGGGTTTCACTCTCAGACTCTGCGTCCAGATGCTCTGCAGAGTGAGCCCTAATCCGCGTATTTAAAGATTACAAGAGATTGCCAAAAGCAGAGCCCCAAAAGCTTTCAAAAATAAAAGCAAAATTTCCCTCTCTCAAGCGAGTAAAAATAAAGCAGTCAATTTCTCACTCTCTTGGCAAATTACGTCGCCCATAGGGCTGCTTTTCAGCTCCGCAATTTCTGCCGCAATTTTCGGAAATACCGTACTGTTGCCACGTGGCATTTCAGCCGCCTGTGTTAGGGTTTCCAGCCACATTAGGGTTTCAGCCAGCAGTTAGGGTTAGGGTTTCCAGAAATTAGGGTTTCTGCAAATTAGGGTTTCTGGCAGAAATTAGGGTTTGCAGGAATTAGGGTTTTTGGCAGTAATTAGGGTTTTTTCTGTCAATAGCCACGTCATCACTTTGTGACATACCCCCCTCTTGAAAGCATTGTAATCGACCGCGATTACGCCTGCAAAACCGGCAGAAGCCATAAACCGTCTTAGCAGACATTGACTGTTAGTACCTACGTACTAGGAACACACATCTAGCACATGTACCAAATCGACAGTCACATCACAGGACATCACTAGACATCGGATGACATTCAACATTCATTCGGATTTTAGACCATGATTTATCGGCAATGTAGCTAGCAATCGCATCTAGATCCAATCGGGACCTCATCGATGTCCGATTGACTAACCCCTATTGCAACCATGTCTATTCGAGATCAATCAGACCAAAATGTTGCAGTCATTTCGTCTGTCAGTTCCTGCACTCAAAAGAAGTCAAGAACAAATCAGTATCATAATCAGGAATTCCATTTCATAAAGTCATCAAGCAGAATACTGTCAGCTCTCAGTATCCCTGAAGCTCAAGAGACATCAGTGACTTTAGTATCAAAATCAAGGCATCTATTGACAAAGGAGCGGAGTGACTCCCCTCTTGTGCATCCCACTGCACCAGATCTCCGTCCAAGCTGAATTCTGGGTTCTGTTTGGAGTAGACTATGCTAAACCAAAAGCATCGAGGTAAAGTTTCACAATCTGAGGAGTATCTGTTAGGTCCTCCTCCTCCATCCAATTCGCATCCAATGCAGGATAGTTCTTGAACTTAACCAAGAACCGCATTCGGAATTTACCTTTATTCTTCGTATCCTTATGTGCCAAAGTCTGTTCAGGAACAAGGATCTCCTCATTTTCTTCCACTTCGGGTTGCTCATCAAGCTCCCCATCATCAGGCACATCACCCTTAAAAGGTTTCAAGAGACTCACATGAAATGCATTGTGAATCATTTATCTTTTCAATGATCTGGAAAGGTCCGTAGTATCGCATACTAAGCTTTGGAAAAAGCCTCTCCTTTCCCTTTTTCTTTCTTAGGCGTGCCTTCTCAAAACGTAAGAGCACCCAATCATCCTCCTTCAATTTCAAGTCGCGATGATGGCGATCCGCTGCATTTTTCTGTCGTTCTTGAGACTTCTGCAAAGTCTCGCGAACCTTGGCAAAAGCCGTATTCAAATCTCGCGTATATTCATCCGCTTCAATAATCTTATCTTTCGTGCTTAGGAAGGGTGGAACCTTCGCAACACCTTGAATAATCTCAAATGGTGCCTTCCTCATCGAAGAGTGTATCGTGTTATTGTAGGCAAATTCCACAAAAGGTAAGTACTTTTCCCATTGAGTCTTCTGATTTGAGATGTAAGACTTCAATAAATCTAGAACCATTGAATTTGCAATCTCAGATTGCCCATCAGTCTGCGGGTGGAATGTTGACTAGGACTGCAACCGCGTGCCAATGTTCTCCGAAATTGCCTTCCAAAACAAACTCGTAAATCTAGGGTCTCTGTCGGAGACAATCGTCTCAGGCATGCCATGTAATCTGAAGATCTGGGCCACAACCAGTCCCGCTAAGTGATCCAGCTTGACTGTTTTCTTCACTGGAATGAAATGAGCCTGTTTGCTAAATCTATCAATAACAGTCCAGATACCATCGTGACCACTCTGTGTTCTCGGGAGATCAAAAATGAAATCCATTGCAATACTTTCCCAGGGGCGGGTGGGTATGGGTAAAGGTTGTAACAATCCCTGTGCCTTATGCCTGTCAAACTTGACCTTCTGGCATACTAAGCAACTGCGCACAAACTCTTCCACATCCTTTTTGAGTCTCGGCCAAAAGAAGTATCTCTCTACCCCTTTCATGGTGGTAGCAATGCCGCAGTGACCCGTAAAAGGTGGACATTGGCATTCAGTCATAACTTTTTCCCTCAACGGCTGTGTAACTCACAACATGGTTTTTCTCATCAAGTAGCCTTCTCGAATGGAGTATCCTGCTACTGTCTCCCCATCCCGTATCCGTGTGAAAATATCTGCAAAATCTCTATCCGTGGCATACTGGTCGACCATATCCTCGAAGCTCCTATGATGTATCGCGGAAATAGCCAGAACCAACGGCTTCCGAGACAAAGCATTTGCCACCACATTCTTCTATCCCTGCACATGGACAATCTAGAAGTGAAACTGTGACAAGATGTTCGCCCACCGCATCTGCTTTTTCGAAAGCTGCTTCTGTGACAAGAAGTAGCGCAAACTCTAATGGTCTGTAAAGACAGTAAAATCCGCTCCGAGTAGGTAATGTCGCCACTGAGTAAGAGCATGGATAACCGCCAAAATCTCTTTCTCATATATTTGTGCTGTCATCTCCAGCCTAGAGAACAATCGGCTCTCGTAAGCAATGATATGGCCTTCTTGCATTAAGACCGCACCCAGACTACGATCACAAGCATCATGATATACTTCAAATGACTTCTACAAATCCGGCAAAGTCAAAACTGGTCCCGTAGTCAATTTCTCTTTCAATGTCAGAAAGGCAGTCACCTCTGTGGGTCCCCACGAGAAAGGGACTCCTTTCTATGTCAAGATATGCAAAGGGGAAGCAACCTCTGCAAACCTTCGAATGAACCGCCTCTAGTACGAACATAGTCCCAAGAAGCTTCCAACTTCATGGACATTCTTCAAAAAATCAGGCCAATCACGGATAGCGTCTGTCTTGGCCGGATCCATTTGCACTCCTGCTGCTGAGACAATGCGTCTCAAAAAGTGTATCTCTGAAGCAAATGATCTCTGTGTTCTGTCTCATTCTTGGAGAAAACAATGATATCACCAAAGAAAGTGCCAACAAATAGCCTGTACTCTCGAAAAATCCTGTTCATCATCCGGTTAAATGTCGCAAGAGCATTGTTTAAGCCAAAAGGCATCACCAAAAACTCAAATAACCCAAAAGTAGTCCGAAAGGCTGTCTTGTAGACATCTTCCGGTGCGATTCGGATTTGATGATATCCACTCTTCAGGTCAATCCTACTAAAGCACGAGGATCCTTGTAACTTGTCGAGTATATCATCGATCCTAGGAATCGGAAATCTATTCTTGATGTTGATTTTGATGAGAGCTCTATAATCGATGCACATTCTCTAGGATCCGTCTTTCTTCAAAACCAACAACACTGGAGAGCAATACGGTGAACTACTAGGCTGGACATGACCTTTTTCCAAGAGGTCTTTCACTTGGTTCATAATCTTTTCATTCTGTACTCGGCTTACACGGTAAGGTGGCCGGTTTGGTGGCGTGCTTCCAGGTATCAGATCAATGGTCTGATCTTCAGGCCCTCTAAAAAGCAATCGGCATGAGTGTGGAGAAAAATCTGGGTGCTCTTTTGTTCAGGTCAAAACATATTCAACATTTAATAATCGTTCAGTGCTCTCCCAAAAGAATGAGTAAAGAAACTGAAGTTCATCAAGTACAATCTCTGAGCCCTTCATTTGTCAAAGTCGCTTTCTCGGCCCGGTAGTCAACCACGGCGTAGTTCTTGTGGTACCAAGGGATTCCGAGAAGAACGTCACTCGCGTGCCCTGAACACCCCTATCATTGCAAACGAAGTTTGCCAATGCTCGTTGTAATGGCAATATCCCGTCCGGGTGTCAGTCGAACTATCTTTGCTTGTGGCGTTAGTCTGTCGGGTGTAATTCCAAATCGAGCCGCCAATTCCAAGTGAAAAGAAGTTGGCCTTGGCTCCTTCAAAAGAGCTTCCTGATCCTTCACTTTGCCCCAAAAAGCGGCAAAGTTTCTAGTTTCATTCATTTGATTCGGTTCAGTTCCCACGCAATGTGGTACCGGTTCTGCTTTTCCATCTGCCTTTTCTGCCACGTTTCTCAGCTGCTCTCGAACTCTCAGGCCTGTTGTAGTCCTTATCATTCTGTTCTTTCTGTGCCTTTTTAGGGCACTTCGCGAAGATATGTCCATGTTCCCCACATCCAAAGCACTTCCCCTCTCTGATGAAGCGAGCTCTCTACTCAGGAGTAAGCTTGGGTCGTGCATCCTTTTTCTTTGGGTTGCTCTTTTTCTTTCTACTTTCATTCCCAGAAATCTGTTCGGCTCGTTGTGTCATGGCCTCATCTGTGGGGTAGGTCAGATTGCCAGAGTGGATGGCAAAGCCCCTTTTCGCATGACTATCAACTCCTGAATAGAAGCTGACTTCTGCTCCAAGCAGTGATCTCGGATCTCTGTAGGTAGACCCAAGGTGAACCGCTCAATCTGTTCTCTGAACGAGATCTTCTTGAATGAAGAGGCGGGTAGAAAAGAGCTCTAGAATCTTTCGCAGTAAGCATTTATTGTATCTCTCTTGGTCATCCGAAGATGGTTCCAAGCAGCTCGTATATCACGTTCATACTCTTGTGTCAACCAAGAAGAAATAAAAAGTTTCTTAAATTTCAGCCATTTAACTGGCGCAGTCTTGTTTAAAAGAAGCGTGGACCACCAAGTTCGAGCATTCCCCTTAAAGTAAGAGGAAGCTCTCCGAATCTTGGAGTGCTTTGAGTAGCGTCCTCCTGCGAAAGCGATGTCAAACTGCTGTATAAAAGACAAAGCCTTCGAAGCATCTGAGTATCCTGAAAAAGTATCAAATTTGATCGACTGTCCACCTTCCTTATGTTGGAATTAGGGTTGCAGAGAAACGCACACAGATTGGAGAAGACGAAGGAAGCTCAAGGTACACAATAGAGAGTGTGTTACTTAGTGTGCAATGGAAAAGATGGATAGCCCTAGAGTGATGGGCGTATATACAATGCACGGGGGGAAAAACCTCCTAAAGAGGGAAAAAATGCCCCGGCGGTCCTAGTGTGTTCACACACATCACTACCACATGTATATGGTAACAAATCCCCCCTCGAGTGATGCGGTGAACGAGAGCTGGCACATGAGTAAAGGGAAGTGCCATGCCCTAAGGACATGATCAGTCCACAAAGGAGAGTAAGCCCAAAGCTTTGCAGAAAGCTTCAAGCTTCTCACGAGACAATGCCTTTTTGAAAAGATCTGCAAGGTTGTCCTGTGTTGGCACATAAGCCAAGATGATCTCTCCTGCTGAGAGCCTCTCCCTGACATAGTGGTAATGCACCTCAATGTGCTTTGTGCGAGCATGAACAACTGGGTTCCTCGCAACTGCCAATGCGCTGTGACTGTCAGTGTAGATAGTGTTGGCAGTGTCCTGTCCAACACCCAAATCAGCCATAAGGCGTCTGAGCCATACACACTCAAACGTAGCTGTGAAGATTGCCCTATACTCAGCCTCACAACTCGAAGTCGCCACAGTAGGTTGCTTCTTGCTCAACCATGATATACATGAAGTGCCAAGCATGAAACAAAAACCACTTGTGGACACTCTCGTGTCAAAACAACCAGCCTAATCTGAGTCCGAAAAAGCATGTAAGTCTGGCGGCAATGATCCCCCCTTGGGATAAAACAAGCCAAGATGTAAAGTGCCACTAAGGTAGCGGAAAATCCTCTTGACAGCCTGCCAGTGCTTAGACCCTTGGCTATGCATAAATCTGCTGACCTGTGAGACTGCAAACTGAATATCCAGCCTCATGTTGCATACATAAATGAGGCAGCCAACAGCAGTTTGATAAAGAGTGACATCAGCAGGATCGCCAGCATCATGTAGACTCAACTTCAAACCTGTTTCCATGGGAGTGGCAATAGGTTTGCAATCCTCAAGTCCAAACTTACATAGCAATGTCTCTATGTAACTTTTCTGACATAAGGCAATACCACCATCACACTGCTTAAACTGTATACCCAAGTAATGATGCAACAGCCCCAAATCTTTCATCTGGAAAGTAGCATTCAAATCAGCTTTAAATTCAGCAATATGTCTCTCATTTGGTCCAGTGATCAGCAAATCATCAACATAAAGAACCACAATGAGAAGTACATCACCCTCACGCTTTACATACAATGTGCTTTCTGTTGGACTGTTACGAAAGCCTTGTTTGACCAAATGAGTGTCAGCTTTCTCATACCAAGCACGAGGAGATTGCTTCAACCCATTCAATGCCTTGTTACATTTGCACACTTTGTCTTCTTGTCCTTTTATGACAAAACCGCGAGGCTGCGTTACATAAACTTCCTCAAATATGTCACCATTCATGAAAGCAGTAACAATGTCTGATTGATGTACATCCCAACCAAAATGAGCTGCCAATGCACGTAGAAAACGCACAGTAGTCATACGACAAGTGGGAGCAAAAGTCTCTTCATAATCTATGCCTTTTTGCTGTGCATAACTCTTTGCAACAAGTCAAGCCTTATGGCGATCAATCTCACCATCCGGCTTGTGTTTCAACTTGTAAACCCACTTCGTATCAATGGCCTTTTTGCCAGGAGGCAAATCACATAAAGTCCATGTGTCATTTTCTATGAGTGCATCATATTCTGATTGCATGGCAGCCATCCAATTTTCTAAATTCTGTGCTTCATCAAAAGACAGAGGCTCCTCAACATCATGTAAGCTAGACACAGCCAAAGCATAACAATCTGATGCATAAGATGCATGGCGAGAGCCTGAACGAGTACGACTAGACAAAGGTGCATCCAATTTATTGTCTCGCAAAGTGTGCACCAGCCATTTTGGCATACCTCTAGCCTGCTCATTTTCAGCCCTTTACTCATCAAGTACATCATGTACATCTGCATCAGTATAATAGGCTAATCTAAAACATTTTCAGAAACCCCCATAGGCTGTACATTTGCCTCATTGGAACTTACATTCGTATTTCCACCACTGAAAAGAGGCAACAAAGTGTCATAAATGTCCTGTGAGCTTACATCACTGTCTCTAGTACATGACAGCAAGGGCTGAACAGAATCTTCCACAAGCACTACATCCCGTGAAACCAGAATACGTTTTGTTTGCGGATGATACAACCTGTAACCTTTGCTTTCAGCACTATAACCAACAAAAATACATTTGACAGCCTTATCATCCAATTTTCTGCGTTGCACTTGTGGCACCAAAGCATATGCCAAACAGCCAAAAACACGCATGTGCTCAATAGAAGGTTTTCTATCATGCCATGCTTCATATGGAGTAATAGACTACGAAGCTTTCGTAGGACACCTGTTAAGTACATAAGTGGCACACATGATGGCCTCAAGCCAAAAATAATGCGGCAAAGCTTGACTTTTGACCATACACCGTGCCATTTCCCTCAGTGACCTGTTTTTTCTCTCAGCAACACCATTTTGCTAAGGTGTATAAGGCACTGTACATTGGTGTTTTATCCCACGACTAGCCAGAAATGCATTAAATTCATGAGACATATACTCCCCCCCTCGATCGGAACGGAGGGTGCCCATAGTACATTTCAAGACATTTTCAGCCATAGCCAGAAATTGTTTGAAGCACATAAAAACTTCGGACTTCGCTTTAAGCGGAAATACCCACGCATGCCTGGAGTAATCATGAATGAAAGTCACGAAGTACAGGTAATTGCCCAAGGACGGAGTTTGCATGGGTCCACAAACATCACTATGCACAAGCTGCAACCTGCATGTGGCCCTAACTGAACCATCCTTTGGAAACTTAGAACGCTGCATTTTACCCAGAATACAGCCTTCACAATTATATTTGACAGGTGCTTCAAGAGGCGGCAAAGAAGCAACCATATCAGATTTTTGCAAACGCAACAAACTGGCAAAATTCAGATGACCAAAACGTGCATGCCAAAGTTTTGCATCTGAAATAGCCCTTGAATCTGCAACAGCATTTCCAAAATTTTGTCCACACTTGTCATACAAGGTGAGCTTATACAGCCCACGGCACAAATGCCCAGATGCAACAATTTCATCACCAAAACTGAGATCATGAACTGTACATCTATCATCCACAAATTTGACTACAAGTCCAAGTCTAGCAAGTGCGGATACAGACAAGAGATTCCTCTTGATCCCAGGTACATAAAGTGCATCAACAAGTGTGAAGGAGTTGCCATTAGTAGCAGTGAGCACAATCTTTCCAACTCCCTGAACTGGATAAGAGGCGTTGTTGGCACAAGTGACTGAATTCCCATGAGGGACAGACTCGAGGGAGGTAAACAATTCATGATGTGAGGTAATGTGCTTTGTAGCACCACTGTCGAAATACCACACATGTGAATCTGCAGCAACTGACAAGCATGCATCATGGACAGCAGGATTGTAAGTGCACTCTGCGCTAAAAGCCCATTCTGCATCAACATCAGCATTACAGTCTCCTTTCACAGAAGACTCAACAATGGCTGCATTTGTAGTGGAACCAGCATTTGCAGTGGAACCACCCTCTTTCTTCTTATCCTCTTTGGCTTTACATTAGCTTTACAATAATGGCAACGCATCTTCTTTTTGCCCTTGTCACCAGAATTTCCAGACGAATTGATGTCAGCAAAAGCATTAGGAACAGAATTTTTGCCACTCGCAGCAGAACCATAAGAAGTGGCTGCATTACTGTTACCACCCTTTCTTTGAGAAGCAATAAAAGCCTGTTCAACTGCACGCTGCCTAGTCCTGTTTTTTCTGGAAAGTGACTCTTGCAACAACAATGTGCATAATGCATCAAACTTGACAACTTCTAGATTTCCTTGGGTCATAAGTCTCCAAGTACTAGCAAAAGTCTGGTAAGAATTTGGTAAGGCATCAAGAACAGTCTGCACAAGGGAACTATCTGAAATGACTTCTCTTGCAGAAATAAGTTGCTCATTGATATCCTTGACACTAGCAAGGAAAGTGTCCATATCATCTTCCTCATGCATAATCTTCGACTCCAACTCTTTACGCAGCAAAGCAATTTTAGCCTCATTGCGACTTGCATAAAGACCAGCCAAAATATCCCAAGCCTGTTTTGCAGATTTTGCTGAACGGATGTGAGGAACAATGGTGCGCTTCACAGACAACGCAATTAATGCATGAGCCTGCGCATCCTTAACATCCCAACGAGCTTGTTCTGCCGTAGGCAAAACAACTCTAACAGAAGCAATCGTTGCAGCAGGACCTGCAACATCCTCAACATCGCCTACATCTTCAGAACCAGGACCTACATCAATGCCCTGCACAATGTTCCAGACGCCCTTTGACACAAGAACATGTTGCATCATATAAGCCCACATAGGGTAGTTGTCCCCATCTAACCTGTCCTCAGCAGCAAACATTTTGAACACATCTGTGTTGTTGTTGTCAGCCATGGTAAATGCTGCACCTGATGTGAAAACTGTCTGAAAATAGGAGAAACGGAGCGGGAACAACACGTGCTATATAGCACAAACCGTAGAAGACTATAAGGCACCTGTTATGCAGAAAACGGCACTGACAGAAATTCTACACAAAATGACGAAATAGCTTGTGCAGTACTGCCTGTAGTGGAAACGGAGGCCGAAATGAGTCCAAATCAAAAATTTGAGCGTACCAAGCTCTACGAGCTTTCTCAAAGTATTTGTCGACCTGCGAACACTTGCCAAAGCTCTCTGAAATCGGAGAAAGTGAGCAGGCGTGTGCTGGAGCAGCTGGCGACTAAGCCCGGAAGGACGCAACCTGCTCTGATACCAATCGTTGGAATTAGGGTTGCAGAGAAACGCACACAGCTTGGAGAAGGCAAAGGAAGCTTGAGGGATACAATAGAGAGTGTGTTACTTAGTGTGCAATGGAAAAGATGGATAGCCCTAGAGTGATGGGCGTATATACAATGCACGGGGAAAAAAACCTCCTAAAGAGGGAAAAAATGCCCCGGCGGTCCTAGTGTGTTCACACACATCACTACCACATGTATATGGTAACACCTTAAACTCTCGGACTTTCTTACTTTATCTTCCAGTAAGTCATACTGGTTGGCTTTATGAAAATTCTTCTTGTTCGCATAAAAGTTTACGTCATCGGAGTCTAAACTGTCTGTAGACGAGTCCTTTGTAGAACTGTCACTCACTGGGCGAGATTTAGACTTCTTTGCCTTTTTCTTGCCCTTTCCGAAGCGTTGTTTCTTGCTTCGCTTTTTGCCTTTTCTGTCTTCTTCGCTCGAATTTGAAGAGCTAGAAGAACTGTCAAAAGAAGAAGAAGAAGAAGAAGAAGAAGAGGAAGAACTGGGTGCTCCTTCAAAGTAAACACGCTTCTTCTGTTTCTTTGCTTTGTCAAATGTCGACCGACGACCCAAATAACCCGGGAAGTCAGTGCCCTTTTTCTGCTTTTGCCGTGCTTTTTGGTTTTCTTTTGTGCGTCAAAAAGCTGAACCTCTTCTAATTCCTTCTCTGAATATTTCTTGTGAACAGAAGGTTTCTTGAGAGCAGGTTTCGGGAGTGTTGTAGTGGTTTTCTGTCGCTGCTCGTGCACTTCCTCAAAAGAAGTCTCGCTCATAGATTTTGCAAATTTTGGATCCTTCGCAAAATTGAGTATCATCTTTGTTGCATCGCCGATCAATTGACGACGCTCCATCTCTCGTCGCTCTGCCTGAGTAGGCCGAGGCGGGCCATACTCTTTGCCGGAATTTTCGTTGTGATCCCTGTCCGCATCTCCAGATGCAGAGGGAGTCGACTGATCCTTGCGTGAAGCCATAGGTGCTGCGGGAGAAAAAAAATTGGGGATCGGATTTCCGGTAGAAGAGAAATCGGCCGTGCTCTGATACCACTGTAACAGACTCGGACACTCCAAGTCGAGAATCAATCACAACAGCATCAAATAACCACTTCAAAACAATTCACAGATCACAATAGATTTGCACTGGCCCAGCGAAGTTCCGTGCCTAGAGATATTGGCCCCAAAGATTGGCGCCCCTTTCGGTATTTCTTTATGTATTAATCAATGATCAAAGTACAAGAGAGCAGTTAGGGTTTCACTCTCAGACTCTACGTCTAGATGCTCTGCAGAGTGAGCCCTGATCCGCATATTTATTTATAAGGGATGCCCAAAAGCAGAGCCCCAAAAGCTTTCAAAAATAAAAGCAAAATTTCCCTCTCTCAAGAGAGTAAAATAAAGCAGTCAATTTCTCTCTCTCTCTTCTCGCAAATTGCGTCGCCCATAGGGCTGCTTTTCAGCTCCGCAATTTCCGCCGAAATACTGTACTGCTGCAACGTGGCATTTAAGCCGCCTATGTTAGGGTTTCCAACCACATTAGGGTTTCAGCCAGCAGTTAGGGTTAGGGTTTCCAGAAATTAGGATTTTTGTAAATTAGGGTTTCTGGCAGAAATTAGGGTTTCTGCTGTCGGTAGCCATGTCATCACTTTGTGACACTTACCCATTATATCCCCACACACACCCACATTGTGTTGTATTAGCCCTCAGTCACTACTTTCACCCCCCTACTCATATCCTACACAGTTCCAACTAGTTGCTTAGTTCACATCTAGCAGTTTAGGATTCTAGTTCACTTCCAAAACCTCCGTGCTAATAATAAAGCTCCCGATAGCCTTTGCATGAAACCACTACCCAAGCTCTTCTCAATGCCAAGTTGGTTAGCCTTCACATACAATACCAACTTGATTGTTTCGACGTTTATATACAAGCCCAAACCCTCTTAGTAGAAAATCTCGAAAAGTTTTTTGATTTCTTCCATGAGGTAGTAGAAGAACGCTTGGAGGATCTTGTTAAAAAACTCTCACCCATATCCTTCCCTAGAGTTCAACCCGAAACTTGGGCTAATCAACTAGTGGAGTGGAAACATTCTTCTCTTCTAGAGTTAGACTCTTTTATTCAAAACTCCATCCTACAAGCGCATTTGGCTAGTTCTATTGAATCAGCGGCTCACAACGCAAGAAAAAGAACCCAGGAGACCCTCTTTGCTGAAGCAATGGCTTTACCTAAAGAAGACACCGTTAGTGAGCTCGTTCAACATGAAGTTACCACTCAAATGAGCAAACTCCTCTCCCAAAAGACACCTTTGAACTTTTGTAAACCCCCTTCCTCTAAAAAACCTTTTGCTTGTAATAAATTCACTCCCTCACAACCTTCATCTTCCCTTGCTAAACATAAAGCCCCCTTTGGAAAATACCCCCGCCAACCATTCAAAAAACCTAATAATACTTCTTCCTCTCTCTCCCCCTTTCCCTCCACCACCTTGCTTAAAAAAAAACCCCTCCTCTTTAGGCCTTTTACCCCCACCCATTCCGCATTTGCTCAAAACTCCCAATTATCCCCTTAATACCCTACTAGTTCCAGCCACCCTTCTCCACCCTTTTGCCTCTTCTCCCTAATTCTCCCCATCCTCCATCCAACCTTCCTGTTTTCAAAAAACCTACAATGGAGGAGGAAGTAGTTGTTGAGCACCCTACTTCATGGGTCCATTTGCTCTTTTCAAAACCCCCCCTTTTTCCTTTTCTTTGGACCCCTCCTCCCTCTTCACCAACCTACTTACCCACTACACCCCGCTCATCTCCTTCTCCTTCCCCTTATGGTGTTGCTAAAAGAAGATACAAATATTGGCTCCCTCTTACTAACCCATCTCTTTTTAAGGTGATTATTATCGGAAATCAAACGATTTATGAGTTAGAAAACAAAGTCACTAACTTAGCTTGCCACAACTTCTCTAATCGTACTCTCTCTCATCATGAAAAGAAGCTTCTTGGTTTAGGCCTTAAATATATTCCTCCTCCCTCCCATCCTCTCTCCTCTCTTTTGCACTCTTTTTTTTTCCCAAGAAAAAGATCCTTCTATTAGTTAATGAAACTACCCATAGGGCTACAACCACCTCTTCAAGAGAGAGCTACAACAACCATGATGGGGAGACTCTCCCAATGAATAAACAGCATTTGTACAGTGAGGCCAAATCAAGAGATGGGAGGAGGGAAAAGCCACACAAGTGGTCGGTAGTGCCATCGAGTACACCTTGGACCATGTTGTAGAAAGGCCCAGGACGCCAGAGTCGAAGGAAAGCCTCTTTGCGCTCCTGCATGCGGTCGGAGCTGCCCTGTAGTCTCTCGAACTGTCCTCTGAGAGTGTGGATCAGCTCTAGCCAAAGATCACGAACAGTCTCTGCTGGTGGCACAGGGCGAGCCTCAAAGATGCGGAAGCAATGGGCCCGCCAGATGAACCAGAGTGTCAGGCCACTAATGAGCTCCCAACACTCCTCTCTCACTGCAACACTCCTGTGGAGTAAGCTCTGTGGTGGCAGGCTGGAGTGTAGGTCGCCCCCCCTGCATCACTATCATCCTACTGGTGGAAGATAGCTCAAACTGAAGTGCTAGGCCCGTGAGGGTGGACCAAGCCGCTGCTCCCCAAGTGTACTGTCGAGCCGTGGAGAGAGCAGGCATCAACCGAAGAACACGAAGCCACACCTGCTGTGCCAAAGGACAGTCCCAAAGACAATGACGCTGACTCTCCACAAGATGGTCACAAGCTGCACATGCGGCCGAGAGACCACTATGCACTAACCAACTCCCAGCTGCTGTAGCTCTATGTGCGACTAGCCACTGAAACAAGGTGACTCGCCTCGGCTGTCTGGAGTCCAACAACCTCTCCCAAAAGGCTGCCAAGAACTCAGCTGTGAGACCCTCCTTCTGCCAATGAGGTGTTGCAACAGGGCGAGCCTCTCTCTGTGCTGCTAGTATGTGACGTCCCAGTCGAACAGTGTATTGAAAGAACGGGACACCTGGGTGGTCTGCAGAAGAGAAAGGGTCCCTCCAAAGCCACTCTCTAGGATCCCACTGTACTCGTGCCGGTGGACAGCACTCCCAAGCCCACAGTCTCCAGTGTCCAGTCTCAAGAGCTGCTGGGTCAGGATCGATGACACAAGTCCTTCCACAGATGCCCACCACTCGGATCCTCTGAAAACAACACTCTGCCACCTGCGGGGCCTCTACTGCAACTCGCTATAAGCGTCCCTCACCTTGTAACTCGAAAAAAAGGCATGGAGCAGTCTCTAAGCAGGCCCGAACTGAGATGAGAACCTCCAATCGTGTGAAGGCTCCCATCCACCGGGGTGCTACTGGCTCGAGAGGTGTAAGCCACTAAGCTGGAACTGCCTCTGAGATGTCCTGGCACATGCTCTGTACCCCTCTCATGCCCTGTAGCTCGAAAAAAAGGGATGAAACAGTCTCTGAGCAGGCCGGGACTGAGATGAGAACCTCCAGTCATGTGAAGGCTCCCATCCACCTGGGTACTACTGGCTCGAGAGGTGTGAGCTAAGCGTCCCTCACCCTGTAACTCGAAAAAAAGGGATGGAACAGTCTCTGAGCAGGCCCGAATTGAGATAAGAACCTCCCTGTTAGCTGGAAACCCTGCAACTCCTCTGACAAGCCTGAAAAATCTAACCAGTCACCTAGAGAGCGCGTTGGACCCGCTGCCATGGGACCCCAGAGAAAATTGATTGTCCCTCGGAAATTTTTGAGCTAACTTGAGCTGTTTTGCAGACATGTTGTAATCGCAGACGATTATTCTCTTTCAAGAAGGGCAGATGTCACAAACTGCTGACGTGTCATAGCCCTGAAGAAGGGATCCAACTTGCAAATGTTGGCCGAGGGGCCTAAACCGTAAGAAGAACAAGTAACAGAAGAAGAAGTCCTACCAACTTATGGGGACCCCGTCCGATGGGGCCCCAAGTGACATAAAGGATTAAAATAAAGGAGGACCCACACACACACACTGAAAGTCTTGTGCAGCACAGTTGTTGACGTGGCAGCTGTACGAAAAAACCCGAAAATTGTGCTGACATGATGACGTGGCAAACTATACGGATTTCCGCATTCTTGCGTTGATTGCTATACAGAATTCTGTGATTTACACTCGCAGTTTTTCTTTGACATTGCTTTTGGACGAGAAGCTTTTAAGTTTGAAGGCTTTTCAGGTAAAACTGCTTTTGGGGCCTAGGGCCTTTAAATATGAGGTTAGGGCTCATTCTCTGGCATGCTTCCTGGAGAAGATACAGAGTCTGGAGTATCGGCTTGTACTGCGTTGATGCAATATAAAGAAATACCGAAAGGGGCGCCAAGGTTTGGGGCCAATACTCTCTGGGGTGGAATTCCGCCACTACGTGTCGCGTGTCGTCTCTCTTTCAGTTCAATTGTTATTGAAGTGCTAAAAGTCTGTTCAGTACCTGTTCTTTTCTATTGGCACGTGGTGCCCGTCTCGACATCTTGTGACACTAACAAATGAATTGAAAGAGATAGACGACACGGGCGCTCCTTTTGGTATTTCTTTATATTACTTGCACTTGGTACAATTTTGTTGTCCATACAGGCGTGCCACATCATCAAGTGGCTGCACATGTGGGTTCTGCTTTATATAATCTCTTTAAGTTACCTTTGCCCCATCGCACGGTGTCCCATAAGTTGGTGGGGACTCTTCCTTAAAAATAGGCCACTCGGCAAGACCTTGCAAGTTGGTAAAACTTCTTCTGCTGCTTCTTCTAGGGTTTAGGCCCCTCAGCCGAGATTTGCAGGTTGGCTCCGTTCTTGAGTGGCTTGACACGTCAGCAGTTTGCGGCTTGACATGCCAACAGTTTGTGACGCTCTCTCTGTCTGTCTCATTAATGTGCAATTTCGTTCTGATTGTGGAAAGTCCAGTTCTTGATTGAAAGTGGCGAGTAAAGAGTTTTTTTCTTTTAGTTTTGTTGGTAATTTTATCTCAAATTCGAAGGAGCACCCTTCTTGGGCCCCTAGAACGTGGGAGCATCTTCTTTGTGTTGCTGGGAACAATTAACATTAGAAATGGAATGAAAAATTGCATAATTCAAGTGTTTTGAATGGTTCATGTAACACGGCATTCCCGTTCTGTACCTTTGGCCCCTTAACCGTTCTAGACCCTCCCCATTCCGCATTTCCTTTAACTTTGAAACAGCTATGCCAACTGCTTCTCCAGAGCCCGACAAGGCTTTTGAAGATATTATTATCCCTTCATTTAGCTCAAATAAAGATGGAATTCCTCTTGTCTGTATGACACAATATGAGAAGAATTCCCACCTCTTGGATTTGGTAAAAATGTACATGTTAGGAGATGTGAGAGATCAAGAACTAAAGAAATAGTAATTGGTATTTAATTTATACTTATATGGTCGCTGAGGATGATCGGAATTTTTTGTGTATCTATTGTGGGGATGTTCGTTTTAATAGAAGATTCTTTTCTTTTGCGGGGGGGGGGGGGGGGGGGGGGGGGAGAGAGAGAGAGAGAGAGAGATTCCATTAGTGTCCTCGGAGGTCAAATGTGACTTATGGGACCAGAAGAAACATATCATGTGGGTTGTGTGACGCTGATAGTGACTCTCAATGCTTAAGGATTGTGGAAATGAGCGTCACAAATGAGAGGCCACATTGTGGTTGGGAGAGGAATATGTGGGTTTCTCATGGCTTAAAATGTGGGGAAAGCAAGCTCTAATGTGACCAAAAGCTGAGCACTCAAGTAGGTTGTGATACTCCTATTTGCAAATTTATTGGGGGGCATAAAGTGCATAGTCGATGAGACTCCTCACTGGTGTCCCAGCGCCTTGTCCAATCACTCTTCTGTATAATCACCTATTAAACTTATCAGCATGGGCAAGGCAAAAACTTCAAGTGAGGATTAATGGTTTAATATCTGCAGCCTTGCTGACTTGGAGAAGGAGAATGGTCTATTACTCCGGGATAAGGAGGTAAAACTTCAAACCTTTGTTATGGCAATCAGCTTTCAAGTTTCTGTACGTGACTGGTACTGATTGGATTTGTTGCAGCAAGTTTTTCATGATGCGGAAGAGATGGGAAGAAGGTTTAGAGAACGTCTCTCTGAACAAGAGAAAAGGATTTATGGTGTGACAGGCAGTGTGATTGGCCTTCGTTATCAAGATCCAGAGATTGCCAACCTCGGTTGGCTGCGAATTGGAAATGCTTTGAGCTAGAGTGGCAAATATGGTCTTGTTCTTTGGTGAAGAAGGTTGATTCTCGTTGAAGTAATGAGGGCTTTAGAGGAAGGCATCAATTTGCATTTTGCTGATCAAGCAAAGTCCAGTTAAACTTGTGCATGCCGACAACACAGAGATGGAAGAGATTAGCTGCATTTATCTGTATTCAGACTGCAGAGTATCTTCCAGCTTCATGGTCTCACGCTAAGGATGGAGTGGTATAACAGCAAATTTCTTGGCTTCATGTGTGTGGGACTCTCCCTTGGCAGAACTACGATGGTTGCCAGGAAAAGAATCTGGGAAGCCTTATGGAGGCTTGGATCCCTGCTTTCTACTTGATTTTCATACACTGGAGGCTATAGGACCAGTACACGAGCCAGTGTCATAGGAATCCTGGACTTCATGACTGATGGGGCATTGCTAACTCTTATAGAAAGTCATGGTTGACCCACGGCCAAGTCCTACAACCCATACTAGGTACGACTTCAGAGCTTTGCCTGCCCATAATAGTCAAGTTTCAAAAAAGAATGAGCAATTTCTGAAACAGGAAGTTGAATTTACGAGCTAACGGGCCACATTTGTTGTTCAACTCTCGGATGCAGTATCTTATGTGCTTTGCTATGCTGGTAAATGCAGAGCAAGAATGGCTGAACGTTTAGTCATGTAGAGGTGTAGTTTCTGCTTTGTAGCACTATAAATAAGTGTTCAAGAAGGCCACAAGTTGACACCATTGCTCGAGGCTAACATGTAACTTCTTTGCTCGAGGCAGGTATGCCTCCAGTAATGTTTATAGTCCACTTTGTAACAAGCTGATTCTGAAGACAGTTTCCTGCTACCTTGAGCAAGTCCTCTGCTACTTTGTTGAACTGTATAATAACCTGTCTTCTGTGACGGAGAAGTAGATGAGTGTGAATACCATTTTTCACTTTTTCTTGGTGTTTAAAGGTGTTCATTTCATGCATGATTAGCTGCTAAAATCCCTTCTTTTATGGGTGAAAGTTTGTTGTTTTTACTTTATAATGGCATTTGATACATCAAAGCAAATCTCATAGTTCGCGGACTTCTTGAAAAGGGTTAGTGTCAATTTGAAGACGGCTATCATCCAATAGAACAGACAGACCATGGAAGAGCTCGCCACCACATACTTTAAAGAAACCAATCTAACGAGCTCAAGCACTAATTGGAAAGGTTTTTGAAAATTAAGAGGCCATAGCCGGAAGTGTGACTGACTTGTATGTGACCCAAATTTGCAGAGGAAAACAAATGGGATTGTAGATGCCTCCAGGCAGCTATTGCGGTTGGGCAGTACCGAAAGTAATGTCTTCCAGCTTTTTGTTTGAATTGGCATTTGCAGCATGGCTTAGAGACATGTGTTCCGGTGTTCAACAGTTGGGACACACATAGCCTTGACTCACTTAGAAGCTAGCCACAGTCCCCCCAAATACAAATCCTTTGGAAAAAGAGCTGAAAGTAGTCTCATAAACTAAGCTCACCGCAAATGCTTGGGAAAACAGTGCATGAGCTGTCTTATCATGTGCTGCTACTAGCATGGAGAATGTACAAGGTCAAAATAAAAACCAATGGAAAAACCTTTGAAAGTTTATTGATGCAAATGCAAACTAGAAATGAAAAGGTGAATGTGTCTATGCTATTGAATGTTTCTTTCCTAGCTCCCGATCTTGCAGTTTTTGTAACTGGAAAGGATTTATAGTGTTATCTGGGATTTGTACAGATGTATTTGATGTTGGCACTTGCGAAAAAGTGGATAAGAGCACAAGTAGTGATAACTTTGACTGTCATGAAGAAATCCTTCCTTGAAGAGAATAAATAGTAGTTAATGAGTTCAGGGACTTGGAACCTAGCCATAATGAGTCCAGATTTGAACAATGACCACTAGAGTGGTTAAAATTGCATATTGATCATTTGGAACAGTGATCTCGGTGATGATAATTTTTTGCGAAGCCAAATGGCCAACAAAGCCGTAAAGGCAGTATCGAGTTGCAATGCTCGACAAAAAACCTGGCTTTTGTGTAATCCCACTAACAAAATTTGACATTTACCTTTAAAATTAAACAATGAAGGTGAGAAAACTAACAAAATTTAGAGGAATTTAATGTTATTTAGTGTAAAAACCTTCAAATTTAGTCAATTTACCTCTAAATTTCTCACAGGTAGGTTTGCCAAGTTTTTGGAAAAAAACTTTTTTTGAGCACTTGCATCAGTCTCAAGCAGGAGGGGGACACCTCGTGAGCAAGAAGTTGGCACTGTGAGAAGGGAAGACAGGAGCGGATTTCTTGAGTGAAGACGGCTGCCAATTGAGGGTGCTTCCCGTAAGAAATTGATTGCTTGATTTGCTGATATTGTAGTTGTGTTGGCGAGTTGAATGAGGCTAGAGTGCAACTAGACTAATTGACATCCTTTTCCTAGTGGGGATCAAGGGTTGGCATGTAGCTCCATCCAAGACTCTCCGTTTGACAAGGAGAATAATTTGAGATTCTACGGAATCTTATGGGCCTTGGAAAGACAAAAACACCACGCGGATGGGGTGTCAAGTTGGAACTCACCACCTCGGGCTTCCTAACCCAATGCATTACCACTAAGCTAATCATCGCGACTTCAAAGGAGGTGCATAAGTAAAATATAGAAAGAAAAGCCCAATTTTTGACGTTTCTATGGATCACACGCGATCACATCGCTTGCATAGATCACATGGCAATCACTCCGTGATCACATCATATAATGATCACGTTGTGATCACATCCGCAATCCAATGGCATAGGTGAGTGCCGCCAACACTTTTTGATAGGGGACATTGATCCCTACTGTGGAGGTCCATGTCAATTAGTCCCGAGGGCTAGAGTGCCTCAAGTAAGCCACTACATAGTAATGATGGCAAGGCACACCTGTTGGTAAACAAATATTAAAGACTTTTCAATGATGGTAGGATAATGGGATTAAAGTCAAAATAAAGATGAGCCTCCATCCACCATAGCTTAGTCTAGAGTATGAATCAATGTAGATAATTGCTTAATTAGTCCCACATTATTTTCTTAATCCAAGACCCGCCATAATGCGTTCTTTTTTCCCTTTCATCTCTGGCTTGATTGTATGGCTCGTCCTGCGGGTACCTCCATTCTGTGTGCCCTCCAAAGTAAACCACAAGTTCTGAAAATTAATCATGATAACAATGAGTGATCAAGAAGAGATCATTTAGGATTAGATAAACTCTCTAATAATCCTAGTGCTCTAATGCCATGTTGTAAGTATGGATGGATGGATGTGGAGAGAGAGAGAGAGAGAGAGAGAGAGAGAGAGAGAGAGAGAATAGACAACACTAGAAACGAGGCACAATATATAGAACTCAACGACTGAACTAACTGAGCTCAAAATGTACAAGTGAGGAATTATGTGGAATGCATTATGATTCCCCAGTGTCAAGTGACAGTGACCTCATAGATTAGATTAGGCTTAAGAGGCTTAGGATGCTAGTATAGGAGAGGCTCAATATATCTAGTGTTCAAAGGACACGCCATGAAAACTTTATCCGAGTCTGGCATTTGTCATATACGTTAAAGGTATAAAGAGTGTTGTGTAGACATGCGCACACCCCCATCTTAGTCCTTTCTTTCTGCACAAAAAGGAGTTGTATTACTATGTGCAAGAAACCTCTCGGGATGCTCAATGGGCCCATCTCCTAGAGGAAGTACAAACTGGAGTAGTGTAGTATGAGCTACACATCACGGTGGCATATGGGAAGAATGCAATATTAAGATCACAACACCATGCGATGTGTCCCTCATCCAGACTCAAAAACACTAAAGACTGCACCCATAGCCCAAGAAAAGAGTATCTACGCCACCCCGCTACCCACACCAAAGACCTGCCCATAGACGAAGAATAGAGTATGTACGCCAATCGAGTATGTACACCGCTCTGCTGGCTTGGGGGAGGCTACTGATGTATACCACTGGATACCAAGAGTAGCAACAACTCTGACCAAATAGCTATCGAGGTGGTAGATGTCAAGGAAAGTTGCATTCCAAGTAACATAATGCGGCAAATTATGGTAAACGTGCATCAAACTGATGTATAGTGGGTGAAAGCATGCCAAGAGAGCCTCATCTGCAGCCCAAGGATGTGACGAAGAAAAGTCGATCTGTCGGAAAGCCCTCAAATAGAGTGTGACCCTGAAAATTGAAATAGCCATGCAACAGCTCCACGTCAAAAACCCATCATTCTAAAAGCAAACAGCATACCGCCCGCAAAACTGACTGTGCATATGGGCATATCCAAAAGCAATGGCATCGGGACTCCTCATGCTGTGGAGTACATCACTAACGTGTTTGGTTGTGGACAGTAGGTGCCACCCAAGTGTCAACTGAGAGTCACATGTGCATCATCCACATGAAGTAACATATGTGGTGGCTGACTTAGGCTCCAAATGCATGACCAAGACCAGTGCCCCGGATGGTGTGGAGGACAATGTTTCCTAAGAAGGATCCACCGCCCAATGCACACTGTGTACTTAATAAAGAAGGGGAGCCAGAAGGCCACCGCCACTCCATACCAACTTCGACAGGGGGACTCTATCCCAAATCCATTATTTCTAGAGAGCTCTCTCCTTTGTGGAGAAAATCGGATCAACACAAGAGCACCTGCCAAGCAAACCCACTACTCAAATAGGTTGTCAATGAACAACCTATCTAAACAAGGTAAAAAAAAGAGTCCCATGACAGGCGACAATTGGCTGGCAAAAAGGGCAAAAGAAAGTCCACCAGTATATAATCCAATCATGGCATGCCAATTAGTAGGAGTAGAACATCAATCTTTATCATACGCACGTTGGATCCCATGTACTGGCAATGAAATCCAGGGCTAAACCTCGGACTATGAGCTTCGCAAGCAATGCACCACTCTACATCCTTGGATCAATAATGCCAGAACCCCCCTCGTCATAATAGTGCCCCATTGAAGTCTACGTCACGGTTCTCTGGAGCCATCCGACTCAATCCGCAAAAAATTGTCCATCAAGCGCCGGTGGCAATTCATATGATTTGCTTTATATCTGCAGTGGATGGTAGGGCAGGGCACATGATTAGTTTCCTACATCATGTTTTAAAGAGCTGCCTCGCCTCGTCTGCACCCCCAAAAAACTTTCCGGCCGAATACAACAGCCAGGCCTGCAGCAGCCGCCTCTGCAGTGGAGATCGTGGCTGTCAATAACCCTGCAGCACCGATGCTCTGGAGAAGTGCGCATACGCTTCCAGCAGGCACGATCCCCCCATAGGAGCTCATAAAGGAGGCAGCCCAGGATCCTGCCGTGACTCCTGCGGCACTGAACCCTGCCATGTGCACCATGGCTGGTACAACTACAGGCGTGGCTGCGACGCCTACCACCGTGGCAACCCATGGCAGAGCTGCCTTCGAAGGCATTCTGCAGTATTTCGTGAAAGTCTCCATTCTTCCCACTAAGCACAAATCCTCTCCTCTCTCTCTTCTTCTTCTTCTTCTTCCAAGGAGTTGGTGCCCGAGTAAAGTAGTTTCGGTGCGAATCAGCACTTTCGAACTCGAGTTTAAAATTGCACAAAGAAGGAATAAGGGGACTAGTCCAACAATTTGTGTACATGTGTTTCTTTTTTTTCTTTTTTCTTTTTTCTTTTTGCAAAACTCACAATTGTGAGTGAATTATATTGAGCAGTCGAAAAAATTACAAGGTTTTGTCATGCTCATGTGTTTCTTAACATATGTTTTTGGCCTACCCAAAGGGCTAAGGTCATAGCGACGTGTTTCCTTTTTGTTATGAAAAATCTCCTATGTAGTTTACAAAAATAAAATAAAGAATGAAAATGTTTGATTGGTGAGTGCACTATAACATTCAAGAAAGAGTCATGAGTGCTAGTGGGGTGTTGTTGAAAAATGTAAAGGATCCAATTTAATGTGTATGAGTGGACTAAAAATATGTATTTAGACGTTTGGTTGTATTTTGGCTTTCAAGATAAGGTGCCCCCAACACGGAAGGGGATAATCCGTTATTCAAAACAAATGGTTACCCCGCGTGATTTAAATTACCCCCCGAGTGATAATATAGTCATGGCCACACGCAAAATAATATATTGTAAATGGGATTTTTCCTTGTAGGCTCTTTTTTCTACAGGTTAGAGAGAAAGAATGAGACACTATTGAGAGAGAGAGAGAGAGAGAGAGAGAGAGAGAGAGAGAGAGAGAAGCTCACCTTTTGAGAAGATTTGAGACGTAAAAAATTGTTAAGCAAATTTTAAAAATGTTAAAGCGTCTCAAAATCGAGAGAGGGAATGTAGGCGATGAGGTTTCCAATGTAGAAAATAAATATCTAGGAGCTAACTGAATGCAATGAAAGGACAAGTTGCGAGAGTCTCTAAGTTAAAAGAGGAAGAAGGGGAGGAAATTGAACCTCTTTGAGCTGCAGTTGATATTACCACCCACTTTGAAATTACGAATTCTTGATTCCGTGCGTGTGAGGGTGACATGCGAAAGGTAAGTCATTTGAATATTAGATTACCGATCTCCTCTTTAAAAATTTGCATGATGAGATTTTTGGTTGAGTTTTTTGGGCCTAAAGCAGTGGTGCCTTCCTTGTCATGTCCTGGGCCTTTAATTTTGAAAACCTAACCTACACTTTTTACACGCCCATCATCCGCGATATCGCCCTCCCTCTTTGACTAAATCCTCAACACCCTCACTCTCTCTACTGAGCCTGTCTCACTGCTCTGTCAAAGCCTGCCTAAATTGTCCTCTCTAAGCTCTAGTTTACCACCACCCACATCATCGTCATCCTCTCATGCATCTTCAATGTGCAGACTCATAGATTATTGGGACTGCAATGCACGACACAATCATCCGAGATCAGCTGCCAGAGGAACCCTTGTTGTGCAAATTTGGGGAGGAATATTGAAATGGAGATAGTGAGGCAGCATGCTTGCATATTATCTGAGGAGTGACTCATTGATATCATGATGCAGTACTTTATAATGGCATTTGATAAATCAAAGAAAATAGTTCCGGACTTCTTGAAAAGGGTTGTGTCAATTTGAAGACGGCTATCATCTAATAGAACTGCATGTCCAATGACCAGACCATGGAAGAGCTCGCCACCACACTAAAAAGAAACCAATCTAACGAGCTCAAGCACTACTTATAAAGGTTTTTGAAAATCAAGAGGCCATAGCCGAAGTGTGTCTCACTTGTGTGTGACCCAAATTTGAAGAGGAAAACAAACGGGATTGTAGATGCCTCCACGCAACTATTGCGGTAGGACACTGCCAAAAGTAATGTCTTCCAGCTTTTTGTTTGAATTGGCATTTGCAGCATGGCTTAGAAACGTGTGTTCCAGCGTTCAACAGTTGGGACACACATAGCCTTGGGGCACTTATAATCTAGTTACAGTCCCCCCTAAACACAAATCCTTTGGGAAAAGAGCTGAAGGGAAAGTAGTATGATAAACTAAGCTCACCGCAAATGTTCAGGAAAACAATGCATGAGCTTTCTTATCATGTCATGCTACTAGCATGGAGAATGTCTAAACCCAACTACATGAGTATATACAAGGTCAAAATAAAAACCAATGGAAAGCTTTTGAAAGTTTATTGATGCAAATGCTAACTAGAAATGAAAAGGTTTTATTCAAACTTTTGTATTTCTATGCTATTGAATGTTTTTTTCCTAACTCTCGATCTTGCAGTTTTAAAACTTTTGCAACTGGAAGGATCTATAGTCAAATTTGGGATTTGTACAGATGTATTCGATGTCGAGGATATGAGCACTTGCGAAATAGTGGATAAGAGCACAAGTAGTGATAACTTTGACCATGACAGGGGTTCGAACATGTCATGAAGAAATCCTTCCTCGGAAGAGAATAAAAAGTTGTTAATGAGCTAGGGACTTGGAACCTAGCCAAAATTAATCCAGATTAGAACAATGACCACTAGAGTGGTTAAAATTGAGTTTCGACCATCTTGAACAGTGACCTCGGTGATGATATTTTTTGCAAAGTCGAATGGCCAACAAAGCTGTAAAGGTAGTGTCGAGTCCCAATGCTTGAAAAAAAACTGGGTTTTGTGTAATCCCACCTACAAAATTTGACATTTACCTTTGAAATTTAACAATGAAGGTGAGAAAATTAACAAAATCAAAAATTTAATGTAATTTAGTGTAAAAAACTTCAAATTTAATCAATTTACCTCTAAATTTCTCACACGTAGGTTTGCCAAGTTTTTGGAAAAAGTCTTTTTTCGAGCACTCACATTAGTCTCAAACAAGAGGGGGACACCACGTGAGCAAGTAGTTGGCACTGTGAGAAGAGAAGACAGGAGCCGATTTCTTGAGTGAGGAGGGCTGCCAATTGAGGGTGATTGCTACAAGAAATGGATTGCTTGATTTGCTGATATTGTAGTTGTGTTGGCGATTTGAATGAGGTTAGAGTGCCATGAGACTAATTGACACCCTTTTCCCAGTGGGGATCAATGGGTTGGCATGCAAGCTCCATCTAGGGTCGTTCATTCGACAAGGAGAATAATTCAAGATTTTACGGAATCTTATGGGTCTTGGAAAGACAAAAACACCACGTGGATGGGGTGCCAAGTTGAAACTCACCACCTCGGGCTTTCTAACCCAATGCCTTACCACTAAGCCATTAGGAAGTGAATGGGGTATAGGATTTGGCAGTTTAAGGGAATGCTTAAAGCTTAAGCCAAGTTTGACCAATCCTAAAAGAGAGGGCAAAAAGGCCTATGCTGAGATTTTAAAGAAATCCATTTTCATATTTTGAAATTGAAAATAGTCTATTTAGTAACCCAAAAGAGAGGTGGGTAAATGAATTTTAAAATTTCCTTCTCCCACGCATCTTCTCTCTCTACCATATAAAACATTCTCTCACTTAGAACTCATTAAAAGAGGCACTTTGCCCCCTGCCAAAGAAGTAGATTTTTCACACACTCATTGCATTCTCTCTCTAAAACGTGAACCAACTCTCTCTCTTTGTTTTCCCCCCTTTTCTCTCTTGTCACTTCCCCTCCCAATCATTAAGGAACATTCTTGGCTGCCTCTTTCTGACAGAGTGCAGATCCTCCAAGGTTGCAGATCTGCCTTCTCTCCCACTCTCTCTTCCTTTATTGTCTCTCTCTCTCTCCCTCCCTCCCTCCCTCTCTCTCTCTCATGCTTCTCCCACTCCAACTCGAACTGAGAGCAATGAAAAACTCCATTACCTCTGTGTTCAGCAGCATTTCTCTCTCTACACTCATGATCAACAATTCAAATTCAAAGGAGATTGAGCTGCACTCCCTCTCTTTCTTCCCTCCACAACATAATCATTTTCTCCTATCTCTATGTACTCTCCACTTCTATCCTCCATAGCAACCTTCACCTACTTGTACAGTCACCATTACACATTCTCTCTAATTTGCTTGATTAACTAACACAAATGTCATTCAATCCCCTACCACTGCAAAACATTACTAACAAGTTAAAACTGTAAAGAAAGAGGATGCAAGAGAGCTACACAAGACAAGCACAAAGCACACATAGATGGAAAGCTTCTTCTTCTTCTTGGATAAGAAAAGAGAGTACAAAATGACTTAGTGCTAAAGCTGAAAAGTAGCACATATGTACATGCGGTCACTAAGTGTGAACTCGCTAGAAGCATACTAGGCTGACACTATAAGTGTAGTCCAGCTATAGAATCACTGGCAAAGATCCTCCATGTCGGTCACCTAACGCGCCAGTGAGTAAATTCCGTATGCGGCCAAGACCCGTAGTGGATGCCAGCTCAAGATGTAGAGCTCGACATCTCAACACTCCCCCTTGAGCTCTGCATGTCGCAGAGTCCAAGCATAGTTCGAAAACGTCGAAGCTTCTCAGCTCCGAGGGCCTTGGTAAAGATATCCGCTATCTGCTCCTCTGTGCTGACGTAGACCAAGTCGATGTCGCCCGCCAACACTCGCTCTCGAACGTAGTGGTAATGGACCTCTATGTGCTTGGTCCTGGCATGGAACACTGGGTTCCTAGCCAACTGCATGCTGCTGAGGTTGTCACAATGGATGACAATCTGCTGGTCCACCTGCACTCCCAAGTCCTCAAGTAATGTGCGTAGCCAATCTACCTCACACGCCGCAACTGTTGCACCTCTGTACTCGGCCTCTGTGCTCGATAAAGCAACCATAGGCTGCTTTTTGTTGCTCTAGGTAACAACAACACTCCCAAAAGAGAACATGAAGCCACTCGTAGATCTCCTATCAACAATGATACCTGCCCAATCTGCATTTGTATACCCACACAATGCTAAGGGCGCATCTGCTGCATAGAACAATGCGTAGTCAAGAGTCCCTTGCACATACCGAAGTGTGCGTCGTACTCCATCCAAATGTGGCTTCCTCGGAAGTTGCATGAACTGACTCTCCAAGCCTACTATGTAGCTCAAGTCTGGCCTCGTGATAGTTAAGTAGATTAGACTACCCACAATCTTCCTGTACATCTTGACATCCTCAACAACATCACCCTTCTCTGCACTCAGCTTTGCATTCACAACCAAGGGAATAGAAATTGGCTTACAATCAGCCATACCATACTTTGACAACATGTCCAAAGCATACTGTCTCTGTGCCATACACCCTCTGGAGTCCTGATCACCTCAATGCCAAGAAAGTAGCACAACTCGCCCAAATCTTTCATTTCAAATTCTTGTTTGAGAAGACCCTTCACATGGTCAATCTCCATAGCATTGTCACCCACAATAATAAGGTCATCCACATATATGGTAATGACCACAATCCCCATATCACTCTCACGTACATAGAGTGAATGATCAGCATGAGCTCTCCTAAAACCAATACTGACAAGATGCGTGGCAATCCTGTCATACCATGCTCTAGAGCCCTGCTTCAAACCATACAAAGCTTTGAGAAGCCTGCATACATAATCTAGGTAACCTGGATCAACATAACCAGGTGGCTGATCCATATACACTTCCTCTTGCAACTCACCATTCAAGAAGGCATTCTTTACATCCATTTGATGCATAATCCATCCTCTAGATGCAGCCACTGCTATGACAGCTCTCACAGTCGTCATCTTTGCCACTGGAGCAAAGGTCTCCTCGTAGTCTATGCCATACGTCTGTGCATAACCCTTTGCGACCAGCCTTGCCTTGTGACGCTCAATGTTACCATCAGCCTTATGCTTGGTTTTATACACCCATTTACAGCCAATAGCTTTCTTGCCACTTGGCAATGGCACCAACTCCCATGTGTCGTTTGCTTCCAATGCAGCCATCTCTTCATTCATTGCATCATCCCAATGCACATTTCCAACTACATCCTCAAAACATGTGGGCTCCACATCCTGTATCACCTTAGCCATGTAGGCTTGGTGATGCGCTAGATACCCATCATAAGTCAATTTCTAAACTGGATTTCTGACTCTGTTAGATCTGCGCGGTCCTGGGTCACTCCTTTGCCTTGTAGCATCTTCTTGTACTTTCCTTACACCAGGTGTCCTGACAGCCGGAATTCCAAATTCCTCATCAAGACTTTGTTCAGAACCATCTGAATCCATGTCTACATGTGAAAAACCTGATGATGCATCAGCCATAAAGGGAGGTTCATCAACCTTTTCCTTCCCTTTACGTGATACATTCTCTGTACCTGCTAGTGGAGTGACCTGCGTACGTAGTCTACCATTCCGTGGCTTCTCAATAGAGCCACGAGAAGAGGACTCTTGTGGTCCACTCAAAACCTGTGACTGTGGCCTCACATTTTGTACAACCACATCATCTTTTACATCAGCCCCAATAGTGCCATGTGCATTACTGTACCAACTGCTCATCTCATCGAATACTACATCTCTGCTCACTCGTAATTCTCATGTAGTAGGATTGTAGCACCTGTACCCCTTTTGTTCAAGGGAATATCCCACAAGAATACATTTCTCTGCTTTAGGATCCAATTTCCTACGCAACTCATCTGGTACATGCACGTAAGCTATGCAGCCAAACACTTTCAAGTGTGCCGAATCAGGCTTTGTACCTGTAAACTTTTTCTCAGGTGTCACATCATGCACCGCAGCTGTAGGTGTCCTATTCATAATGTACATAGCTGTATTTACAGCTTCATCCCAGAAATGATGAGGCATGTTCTTCCCATTCATCAATGCACGTGCAACCTCTACAATGTGCCTGTTTTCCCTTTCTGCGACCCCATTCTGTTGTGGAGTATATATGCATGTAAACTGCCTGCGTAAACCATGCATTCGCAGAAAATCTGAAAAATCGTTGGAGAAGTACTGTCCCCCTCCATTTGACCTCAATGTATTGATTTGTATATCTGTCTCCTTCTCAATCATGACTTTGACGTCCTGAAAGTGACCAAACACTTCACTTTTGTTATGCATGAAGTAGACCCATACTTTCCTTGTATGGTCATCAATGAAAGAGACATAATACCTACAACCATGTATACTTGCAGTATCGGTTGGACCCCAAACATCTGTGTGCACCACCTCAAGTGGCTTTTTACATACATTGCGCTCATGTGGAAATGAGCCCTTTGACTGTTTTCCAAACTGGCATGCTGCACACACTTTATGCATACCATCCACCTTGGGGCAAATATTTTACAATCTGTTTTTGATTGCATGCTGCGCAATCTCTGCTCATTGACATGGCCAATGCGGTTGTGCCAAATGTCAACATCAGCCACAACACCTGTGCCCTATGCAAACAATGCAGCTTTTACCTCAGACATGTCTACATTCAACGTAAACATTCTGCCCACACATTTGCCCTCTATGATCAGCTTACAGCCATTCTGGAAATCTTCTACATAACAGCCATTCGGATTGAAGCGAACCTGCAAACCCTGCTCAACCATTTGTCCAACAGAAACAAGATTCTTTGTAATGTTTGGGACATGAAGTACATCTGCTACGTACTTTGATTTCCCATTCTTTGTATTTAGAGGTATGTCCCCTACATGAGCAATGGGGTGAGCTGTGTCATCTCCTGTCCGCACATAGCCTGACACATCTGGTTTGCGCATATCTCTAAATCACTCTCCACGAGACGTCATGTGATTAGAGGCACCTGAATCCACATACCAAACATCATCTTGGGTGGAATTCTCTGCAGTCATTGTATTCATTACATGCTGCATAACAAACATGCGCTCGCTTCTGCTGTCATCTGCATCTCTGCTAGTAGATGCATAGTTGCCATGTTCTCTCTTTCCACTTGCTTTTCCCTTTGGACAGTCACGTGACATGTGACTTTTTTCCAACATTCTCTGCTATCTGCAGTATGTTGCTTCCTGCTTGATCCTGCACCACGACCTCTTTGACTCCCCCTGCCTTGAGACCGGTTTCCCCTGCCACCTGTATTGTTTTGATTTGATTGACCTTCTCGAAATTGGCCCCTGCAACCACTTGGGCCTCGACCACGACCTCTACCTCTGTTGGAGTTAGAATAGAAGGTCTGTTCAGACCTATTTCTGCACGAGAAGAAGATGTGTCAAGACCAAGGTTCTTCTCCTCAAGAATAAGCATAGAAATCAAATCTTGGAACACGGGGATGTCGTCTCTTGTATTCATGGAAGACCTGAAATGTACATACTCATCTCCTAAACCATCCAAGCATGCACGGACAATGTCATCGTCTTCCACTGAGACTTTAATAGATCCAAGAGCCTCAATGATACTCTTGATCTTCAAGGCATAATCATTGATGGAGAGGTTGTTCCTCTTAACCTGATTTAGCTTTGACTTTAGTTGAACCTTCCTGGCCTTGGTGTTCACCTCGAACACTCTGCCTAAGTTTTTCCATGCAATGGCGGGGGTTTCAGCATCTTGTAGATAGCCCATCATGCCATCTGTGATGCTTATAGAAAGCCAATACATCACTTTGCTCTAGCCTTGTTGCCAGTCCCTCAAAGCTTTTCTTTGTTCTGCTGTAGCATTTTCTTCGGGAATCTCTGGTTCCTTTTCATTGTCTCCTTCTACATAGTCCCAATAACCTTTTCCTTTTAGGAAATTTGTTATTCTGAACCTCCATGCAGGGTAGTTATTTTTCTCAAGATTCTCAGTGACAATCTGACTGAAACCGTCAGACATCTTGAAGCACTAAGACAAAATAGCTGCAATTTGCAAAAACCTGCAAATCTGTTGAACCTGCTATCGTGGTACCGTAACGCTTTCTACACTCAACGAGTGTCCACAATCAAGCGTACATACAACCATTGTACTTGTACAGTAAATCTCTGTATACTGCACTTTGGATTGCGAACGAAGAGATTGTGATGCTCTTGCTCTCTTAGCCTCTCTTGCCTGCACCAGGCTCTGATACCATGTAAAGAAAGAGGATGCAAGAGAGCTACACAAGACAAGCACAAAGCACACAGAGATGGAAAGCTTCTTCTTCTTCTTGGATAAGAAAAGAGAGTACAAAATGACTTAGTGCTAAATCTGAAAAGTAGCACATATGTACATGCGGTCACTAAGTGTGAACTCGCTAGAAGCGTACTAGGCTGGCACTATAAGTGTAGTCCAGCTGTAGAATCACTGGCAGAGATCCTCCGTGTCGGTCACCTAACGCGCCAGTGAGTAAATGCCATAAGCGGCCAAGACCCGTAGTGGATGCCAGCTCAAGATGTAGAGCTCGACATCTCAACAAAAACAATATCGATTAAACACTGATTTACAGCGGGAGTACGCTATTGTGCGACTTGGCACATCTAATCTCAATGCTAGAGATCAGCTACAAAACCTTGGGTGCAAGGCAATCAATTTATGGGTTGATGGCAATATTTACCGTGGCGATCCAATGACCAATGCATCACCACCTTTTCATAATATCACTGAGCTACTGAGTTTTATTGGAGATGGGAGAGACGGATTGTTTGGCTACTGCTAGAGATTAGATTTAACTTTTGTCAATGAAAGGGAAGCAAAAAAACATCTCTGTGTTGCCTATTCATCATTGCAAGAGAAGTATGTGAAAGACATTTAGCAAGTCAGAGAGGAAGACAATGAGAAGACGAAGCAGCTAAACGACAAGATGCCAAAGCTTGTTAAAAAAGCAGAGCATCAAAAAATGGAGCAAGAGCACTGTCTAGACAATTATGTTCAGATACAACACATTGTGCGTAATATGCGTCGGCGAATCGATCATCTCACACACATCCCATTGGGCTACCACATTCACAAGCGTAAGAGACATGCGATGTCTATGCTATCTTCAAGCAATGGAGCTCGAAAGAAACATATCCGTCAAACTCGGTAGGAATACAAATGCAAGCTTCTAATTTCTTACATTTTTTGCAGGTTGTTGTAGTATCATTTCAATATGCAGGAACTTGGCTCGGATGATGATGGGGATCGATATGCTCAAACGACTGGACATACTCTACTGGAACATATCATCAAATCAAAGGAGTCGGTGGAGCTATTGGATGATCCATCCAATCCTAGCATTGCTAATGTTTATGCTAGGAGTATTTTAGTGAGCGAAAGAGCATTGTGTCGCATTAGGTGATGATGGAGGTGTGTGACAGCGCAGGAATAAGTTTCAAGGCCTACGAAGCTTTGTATAGACTTGTAACACTAGGTCACAGAGCAAAAGGTTATAGTGTCAGCGTTCCGAAAAGGTGCACCTATAATGATGTTGCAAGCTTATTGGGTGGATTTCAATATGTAGAGGATGCCCTGCCATTAGAAGAGAGCAAATCCTTCTGTTACAACGAGTTCAATAATGCCTATGTTGACTTGTTGAAGCTTTAAGAGTAAATGATTAGATTTTATGGCTTGACACAAGAAGAGTGTGATGGAAAAGTCATATTTGTGATGAAGCTTGATGAGTGCCAGATTGTCAAAGGTCAACGACTCAAAAGGGTAAGCGTTACGCTTATGAACAGAGCTTTAGTGGGCGTCGATGTTGAGCTAAATGCCAACAAGAAGGAAAACACATGTTTAGGTGTTCAGTCCGAGAAGAATATTTGGTGGCTGACAGTTTTTCATCTTCCACACGAGACACATGAGTCCCTCAAATGGTATTTTAATCACACCCCAATCGTTGATGTCATTCGGCAATAACAAGAAGGACAACGATTGCAGCTTTCAGGTTTGGGTACGTTCCAAGTGGAGTGGTAGTTGACAGGAGACTTGAAAACTCTCAAGTATATGTTAGGGTGCAAGGAAGGTGCAATGATCCTCTTTCCGTGTATTTATTGTTGCCACAATAAAGTCTCTTTAGGAACTGAGGGCAAGGGTTCAAAGGTCAGCAAGTCAAAGGGCGGTAAGGATAAGGGTGGCAAAGCTGTAGTCAACTCTGTGAAAGGTATGCCCACTACACAAACAATGGGTAAAGCACTACAACAATGGTTTCAAGGTATCCTCAGTTGTAACCAAAGTGTACCTCCTAATCCAGGCATGGACGATCCAAATTAGGATCCTATTCTATCGATTCCTCTAATAAGTGTGCATGTGTGCACTCTTCATGCCTGTCTACGAATTCGTGACAAGTTGCTTATACTCCATATTAATTATGCTTGGAATATGGAGCCTGCAGAAAGAAGGAAAGAGTGTATCAGAGAACTCGAATCTATTCCTATCAAGTATTGGCCTACATGGGGGTGCAGTAGAGTTATCAAAGGACAGGAAGGCATCTAGAAGTACACGGGGTCGTTTTAATAAAATATGTTTGGGTGGTAGTAAATCTAGGCATATGCTTTCAGACTATTCTGACTCCCAAAGTCCCAACGAGTTTTAATTGTGGAAAAAGGTGTGTGACATTACCACCTACAAGGGTAACGAAGCAGCCCTATGAATTAAACGTGATCATGTGTGGCAATTTGTAGATGATATTTTTCATTTGCTTGAAAAGGTAAAGCTAACCTGTGCTGAGATATCCACTTTAAAGTTTGTAATCAATAGTTTCACAACGCAAATGGTGGATGCCTGAGGAGAGACGCACATAACACATTACATGGTGGGTTGAATACTTTGTCTTTGCAGTAAAAAAACATCAGTGTTTAAAGTAAAGTTTTATTATTTTTGTAGCACATTCTTTTTTCTAATAGTTCATTTTTTCTCGACACATTCGGTTCATTGGGCATCTGGAGTAGCCAAGGAATGGAGCGCTAGCACTATCAAGCAAAAACAGTGTATTTTAAAAATACATGGCTTGGAGGTGGGAGGAAAAAGAGTAATTCCCTACACTAAATGTTCAATTGGTTCTACAGAGTTTTAGCGCGAGGAGAGAAAGAAAGAAGACTAGAGTCCAAAGAAGTTTGAAATGCAAAATAGAGAAAGTGGTTAGCGTGAGACGATCACAATAATATCATGCTTCTAGTGCAAAAGATTGATTTCGACGATGGTTGGAGACAAGGCAACGAAATGGCAACCGTTGGGTGAAAAACCAATAAATTTCTGACACTAAGCACTTCTATAGTAAACATACATTATAATGCCACGTGATTTGTTGACGCCCCAATCAGTAGTTCCATGGGTCAAATTTCACCAATTTTTGAGTTTTTATTTTATTTTATTAATATTATTGATTTTTTAAGGTTTTTTTAAAATTTAGTACTATATAAGTCAAAACTCACAACTTGAATTTCATTTCTTGTTTGCACATTCTAAAAGATGCTCTCGAGCACAAACGTGCACGCACTCATATCTTACACCACATAGACGATTCACACGAGCAGACTGGCACTACGTAGAACAATACCATCACAGCCACTCACACCGCAAAAAATCCACAGCCAGAACCCCATGTAGAATCTACGGCTTTAAATCCATATCCTCAACAACAAGTGGATAACCCAACGTCCCAACCCGCTCCAGACACCTAAGAGCCTCCCCAACCATCGAATCCAGATGATTTAACCACCATGCGACACAGTTTTGGAGATCTCAAAGAATTAAACCATGCCAATCACACACCTCTGCCAGATTCCCCACTAATTTCATCTCTACACAGATCCACGCAAGAGACAAGAGCAACAGAAGAAGAATACCAAGGTCCGCTTCAAAATCTGGCAAATCATACGACAAAGCATTGAAGGACACCAACATTGAAAGTATGTGTACTCCACATCAAAGAAATTGCACATTTCAATCAAAAATTTGAACAAGTTGAGAATAAACAAGTATGCACAGAAACGAGATTCAAAATACCGTATGTATTAATAGGAGCAAAATCCCTATCAGTGACAAGCTTTTACAAAATATATCGCAAAAATGGAACGTTCTCACACAGAAAGCTCTTCTCTTTTCTGGAGCGAACAACCTTTTCATTGATTAAAAAGAGAAATTGCTTCGACAAGGTATATTTGAGATTAAGATACTCACGAAGGTGACTGAGGTGCCAGTCATTGTTCACTGTAATGTGGTGCGTTGCATTGTCATGGAGACGTATTTGTAGGTCAAATGATTCTCTAGCAGCAACCTGAGAGTCTAGTGCCTCCTATTCTCCCATCGTCGTCTTCCATCTTCTATAGGGAAAGACCATCGACAAGATTTGCTTCGCAATATGGTATCTGAACACCACATTGTCAGCAACTACAGAGTACTTGATTCTATCTCCCTGGTGGTTGACCACCTTAGTTTCCCATCCAACTACAAGGAATTCGTTGATCGCACTTCCCCCTTTGCAAGTCCACATTGTTGGTGTCCTGTGAACACAGCCTGCCACCGTGGTAAGTCATGGCAGAGCTGCCTTCGAAGTCATTCTGCAGTATTTTGTGAAATTCTCCATTGCTGTTCCTCTTCCCCCTAAGCACAAATCCTTAAATTCTCTCCTCTTCGTCTTCTTCTTCTGTCAAGGAGTTAGTCAGTAGTGCGCGTCAGCTGGGGTGCACGAGTAAAGTACTCGCTCTCTCTTTTTCAACAAGTCTTGAGTTCAAGACTCGTCACTGGATATTTGAGGCCTCCTCAGATCCTACCCTCTTCGCCAACACGTCGGTAGATCTGAGAGGTTCCTTGGGATTGTTTTTGACCCTGTGTGTGTGTGTGTGTGTGTGTGTGTGTGTGTGTGTGTGTGTGTCCTAGGATGACTTGTTTTGGACATGGAATTTGATGTTTGCTACTCTAGTTTTCTACATGCGAGAGATGATGACGAGCAGACATGCTATCACATTTTGTCTTGCAACCAGAGTTCACCAAAAACCAGGGTGGGTTTGGTGCATTTCTAATTGGCTAAAATTGCAAAATCCATGCTAGGTTTCGAGCTTACCATAAGAAAACACAAAAAATTTAACAAATTTTAGTGTAATTACCAACAACAACCTAAAACTAGAAGAGTTTTAAGTGTGCCCTTATATTCTTCCGTTAGGAAACACATTTTTCGCAAGCCTTGCCTACAATGTGCACCTAGGTGTGTTCTAGTATGATGTAGTACACTACTGAAATCTAACATAATCCAACCTGCCAGCCCATGTGTATCCACAGCCCAAACATGGTGCCTCTCTGGTAGCATTCATATGATATGGTTTGAAGGTTCCTATCATGCAAGAGAAACAAGAGGTTTACTATCCATGAGCTAGCATGCCACAAGTGTAGCAAAAAGCCTTTGATGAGTGTCCATACACGATAACCTCTGACAGTGGCAACTTCCTTAGTTGTTCTGCTCTACGATTATGGACTCTATCCACAAGAGTGTGGCACCACATTCAATGCCATAAGCAAAAAAGAACTCGAGGGGTTGTCAACATAAGGGAGAAGAGAAAATCTCAATAAGCGAGAAAAACTTGCTTCTTTCTCTATTGGCCTAATTTACCTACACCTCTTATTAGGCACATCTCCATAGAAAGAAGCAATAAGGGGACTAGTCCAACAAGTTTTTAGAATGTCCCTGCTTTCTACTTGATTTTCATACACGGGAGGCTATAGGACCAGTACACGAGCCAGTGTCATAGGAATCTTGGACTTCATGACTGATGGGGCATTGCTAACTCTTATGGAAAGTCATGGTCGACCTATGGCCAAGTCTTACAACCCATATTGGGTACGATTTCAGAGCTTTGCCTACCCATAATAGTCAAGTTTCAAAAAAGAATGAGCATTCTCTAAGAAGTTGAATTTACGAGTTAACGGGCCACATTTGTTGTTCAACGCTTGAATGCAATATCTTATGTGCTTTGCTATGCCGGTAAATGCAGAGCAAGAATGGCTAAACGTTTAGTCATGTAGAGGTGTAGTTTCTGCTTTGTAGCACTATAAATAAGTGTTCAAGAAGGCCACAAGTTGACATCATTGCTCGAGGCTAACATGTAACTTCTTTGCTCGAGGCAGGTATGCCTCTAGTAATGTTTATAGTCCACTTTGTATCAAGATGATTCTGAAGACAGTTTCCTGCTGAGTTGGTAGTTCTTCAACAGGACAGAACTTAACATATCTTTTTAGTCTTAGGGCTGCCTTTCGTACAGATTCTCCATCTTTCTGTTTGAATTTATGGATCTGTGAGACGGTATTATGAGCGATTCCCCTTTGAGATAATTCCTCGATAAACTCGTCAAACACTTCCTCCATCGACTCAAAGTCTCTACGCTCTACAGAGTCAAACCAAGTGGCAGCATCATCCTCTAGGGTTAGTCCAAACCCTGCAAATTGGGTAGGAAAATCTAACACCTCTTCGGCCCTAATTACACGCACAAAGGCTGCTACATGATCTCTTGGGTCTCTGCTTCCTGTGTATTTCTTGTTTACCCATTTTTGTACTTGAGAAGGTCTAATCCTTCGATGTTCTACAAACCTCATCATTGGATCTCCCCGTCCTAGTCGATATAACTCCTCAGGCCTTCTGTAATAGGCTGGTTCCTCTCCCAATGGTGCTCCTAAGCCATAATTTCTAACGGTTCTTGTTGGAGGTGGTTCTTCTCTTCGAACTCGTTCCATGGGTGGTCATCTAGGCTCTATTGACCCCTGTGTCTTTGGCTTACTCTCTGCCTGATACCTTGAATAGAGTGGTGGTTCTTACAAATCCCTGAGCCCTCGTGAGGCTTGATAACCATCTCGGTTTCGGTCTGCTTCCATTGTTGCACTCTGTTGAAGCCATGCCTACAATGATGGCTAGTTTGCTGGTTAGTCTTGGTTGTTGAATGCTTGCGATCGGGTGGAATGTGAGGTAGCGTCATACTCATCTGAAAAAGGATTCGTTGACTTGCTTGGGGTGTAGGCGGCTCTTGGCACTTCCTCAAGGGCATATACTGATGCTCCTGGACCTGTTGCTCTCTCTACTTCCTCTGGGAGAATACGTTGGTATTCTCGCCCGTATCTATCAACAAAAACTATGCCCTTCCCCGTAGCAGTTTCATAAGAGAATAAGTAAAGAACCTTGTTTTTGCTTAATTCGTTTACGTATGGTTCTTTGCTGCGAAAGTAAGAGACTATACCCTCACTCTCATGCTTGTAGATTCCCACGTTTTCGTTATAAGTTGGAACCCTGGTTGTTTTCTTATCATACATAAAAATAGCTCCAGGCCGATCAATGTTTGGAGGTGGTTCTTGAGTTTCTGAAATCATTTTCCCTTTCGCCACGTTATCTCCATATCTGTTGTAATCTTCAGGGTTACTAACTATTAAATAGTGGTTCCCCTTTTCGTCTTGGAATCTATCTCCATCATCATACACTCGGATTATCTCCAATCTTTGAGCTAGCCTCTCTTCGATACAAATGCACTTGCGGCCTCGATAGTCAAAATAGACTAGGGCTCCTCTCGAGTTTGTTCCCTCCAAGAAGATCATCGTGAGCTTAGAATCACTCAAAGGATTTTGGGAGGTGCTTCCTCCTCGCATAGGTCCATCATAGGTGAAACCTCTTGGCTGTTGACTACCCATCATGAAGAAAGATTTTTCTGACGAAGTGTCAGTATCACTACCTTCTTCAATAATCGGTGCTAGCGGATCTAGCCGTGCTTGAGTTACACTCTCTTCGGTGGACACTAAGCTACCTTGGTCACCTACCACCTTCTGGTCTCTAACAATGTATCTTCCTGATCTTAAATTCATCAAACTTATCAATGCAATTTATCACAAATCCAATCACTCACCTGGCAAAGGTCAGTTTCTGCTCAACTTCTTGCTTTGTTGCTGAATATACCTGTACATAAGCATTTTAATTTCGGCAATTTGAATCAAAGCATTTATCTGTTAGGGGTTATCTTAGTAATGATTGTATAACTGGAGAGTTAATCTCAATTACTACTGTATTTTATACACTGCTGTTGTTCTGGATTAGGTTTGCTAATCTGAAACAGTACTACCCTCAGATGTTGGTCAATTTACGCGAAAAAGTCTGAATTCAGTCTTTGCTTCGTCAAGTGGGCAAACAAGGTCCAAATTCACTTCTGAAAGAAGTTCTGGAACCCTTAAGCCAAATGGAATCTCACTGTCTATACCAGGTCAAATTTTCCTTGCAGTATGCCCCAATAGACATCCTACGCGTAGGATGTCTCCTGCTGTGTTTTGCCTGGATTTTTGCACTGTTGTTTCCCCTTGTTGTGCTGAGCCTACAGCTGCTTTTACTTTTTGGTTTGGACACCTATTAGCTGGTCAATGAGTCAGAGATCTGTTTCGACGGCTTGTTGTTGGTATTGATCAGTCTAATCAACTCCAAATTGGACCAAAATTGACTAGGAGGCTTGCCTTAGGCTATATAACACCTTACTATGCTCAAAGTCAAAATCTGGCTTCATTTTCTTGCATTAGACATCCTACGCGTAGGATGTCTTTTTCATCTGAATGGCTTCAAACTCAATGCTCAGGCTCTCCTTGAGTTGCTGATCACTTTGGTATACTCAGAATTCAGTTTGGAGTCCCAAATCACTCAGAAGACTTCCTACGCGTAGGATGTCTTTTTGGCTTGTTTGACCCCAGATTTGTCCCACAGCTTCCCCTTGATGTCAGTAACCCAGTGGTATGCTTAGATTTTGGTTTGGATGTCAAAAGTCCCAAATTTCAGCTGTTTTTGTTTTTTCAGTCAAAAGTGCTAAAGTCCGCTTTGAATCCAATTTTCTTACCCAAATGAGGTGAAACCCCTTTCAGTCACTCAATATATCATGAAAGACATGCTCATGTAGCCATCTTATGGTTTTGTTCTCAAAATAATGTTTTGGCACTATTTGGGTAGGTAGTCTGGTAATTTCATTCTATCTGGCCTTATCCTGTCAAGATATGGCCAAATTTCCAGTTTCCAGTTGAAATTAGGGTAAACCCTACCTTCTGAACACACTGGTCAACTCAAAATCCCAAAATTTCTCCCAAATTAGCCTGTAGATATCCTACGCGTAGGATGTCTACTGGCTTAAAATTAAAGTTTTTTCTGACAGGAATGCTCCTGATGCTCTGTAGATCTATCAGACACACTCACAGTAACTTTTGGACTTCAATTAGGCTTTCAAACACACTTTTACGTCTTTTTGCGTCTTTTGCAAACTTGTAATGATTTTACCAAGCAAGTGTACATGCATGAAATGCTCTAGATCCTAAATCATGATGTCCTACTTACTCTACTCCTACCTATCATGTGAAATGGTGATAATGGTGTTTTTGGTTGCTTTTTGGCCTCTTCGGACTCTCAAGCTCTCCTCTCACCGCTTCTACCACTCCAACTCCTACTCTAGAACTCAACTACCACCTAAAACTACCTAAGTCTACCTCATCTACTTAAGTCGAAGGATCTAGGCCAGACACACGCTTCCTAGACTCCCTCTAAGACCTAGAGAGTCCTTCACCCTCTGATCCTATCTAAATGTAAAGCGAGACTCTTGGCAAGCCAAAAATCCCAATCCTCAAGGATTAGTCTCGGTCACCTACCTAAGGTTTTCGTCCCCGGCAACGGCGCCAATGTTGGACGGATACGCAGCGACGGACGTCAGCACAGCGAGAACTCACCTAGCATGTAATGTCAGCTAAGGACGAAGCTCGACCCGTAGGCGCGTGGAAGCAAGCATAAGGTGTCAACCTCGACTCCTAACTAATTCGTACAGAGGTCTCTACCAATTGTCTAAGTCACAGCCCTCTAGAGTGCATAAGAGGAAACTTCCTACAACGCTTTCTAGAGCCGAACACCCATCAAACAATCTCGAAACACCATAGAACTTGAAGGAGACCCTACTAATACCAATAGGTCGCTCTCCCTAGGGTCTATGAACCAAAATCCATACCCAAAACACCCGGTGCAGAAACACGTAGGATGTCTGGCTGAAATCTGCAGGTCTTTGTTTCCGAAATCTAAAGTGCCTAATGTGTAGTTCTACTCAATGTGAACGCGTGGATATGCTGCAATGCAAAATCGGACAATGTATACTCACCCAAACACCCGATGAAGCTCCTAGAAGGAGCTCGCAAGACCGAACCGTACACGCGCAATGTAGGTATCGGCGCGTAGCTCTCGTCGGGGGCAACACGCTGCACCACTCCGCACTCAATTCCGACCACCAGAGCACACGTAGCGTCAAGATGAAGCTCACACTCTCTCTCTCTCTCTCATACACAGTACGCTCACTCACAGACTTCAAACTTGTTTTTAAAATGACAAAAGGTTTTTTCATTAAGGTCAAAAAGTGGTATATATACCTTACAATTTCTCAAACCCTAAAGTTCCAAAATCAACCACCTACTCAATCTAACTATCAAAACTGGGATACAATCTGGAAACTTCTGTAAGTCCCAATAATTACAAGGTGAAAAATCAGGTTTTCCTCAATGAATGAATAATTACAAAAAATAAGAGTCCTCCGAGTAGTTACTGCCGTGGGGTGTGTCCAGCTTCTAACAGCCAATGTAACTATTCGTTTGTCTAAGCTGTTGATGCCATAGCTCGAAAGGAGCATGGCTACCTATGTAATCTTTTTTGGTTTCTTGATATAAATATACACTCACTATTGTGAGTTTGGGAAAAAAAACAATGACATATAGTGCCAAATGAAAATGTGACAATGCCAAAGTGGAATGACATATAGATATAAACATGATTGTTGAAATACAAAATTAGAGAACCATGTCATCCCTAAATAGATAAACACACACACACACACATATGCACATGTGTGTGTGTGTGTGTGTACATGTATTAAAAAAGAAACATATGAAATCATATGAGTGTGCTACTCCGGTGAAGAGGTCTCATCATGTTGCAACAACATTTAAGTTAGATTCTACAAATAAAAAAGAGACAATAAAAAAAGTTTGAATAGCAAAACTAAATACCAAAACACCGTGCTCAAAGTTTTTATAGCTTACATCATTGAGTCAAAATCTCAAAATGTCCATGAGCACATTGACACCGTCTCTTGTTCCATAACTGCACTCGAGCAGAGTAGGATCGCGATTGTTCATCGTCCATTGTTTAAAAGCGTTTAAAAGCAACAAAAAAATAGATCAAGCAATTACAAATTGACAATTTTTAACCATAAAAGTAATGCAAAAACGCTTGCAAGTCACCCTCGGAGCTTACCCATCTATTGATGCCCAAGTGATACGAGCTCATCAACTTCACTCACACTTTAGCAACCTCTCTCTATCGGCTTCACTTATTGGGGTTTTGCGTCTTTTTTTTTTCTTTGTCAAGGAAAAACAACTTGCATTTATCATGCTTTACCGCTTTTTATACTTTTGAGTGCTTGTGATTGCAATAATTGTGTCTCTTTGTGTGCATCCCTTTGGTGGAAACACGATTTTCCACATCCTCCATGTAAAAGGCATCGTTAAGTAGGGTTATGAACTTTTCCTTGTGGTAAAAATGATATTTCTATCAATTTTTTCATGATGTGGTGACAAAATACATGTAAACAAAAGCCACGCATGGCAATAGTCACCTTTCTACCGGGCTCATTGATGGGTATCTTACTAGTGTCAATATGTATGGTGTAAGGGAGCTCCACCCATGTATTATGGGGGTATTGAGGGGTCACAATGGTAGTCTTGACGAGGGTGAATCTAGGGGTGAGCCGAGGTGGTGGCAATTCTAAAACAAGTGGTGTTAATTGGTGTGGTCTTGACGAGGGTGAATCTAGGGGTGAGCCGAGGTGGTGGCAATTCTAAAACAAGTGGTGTTAATTGGTGTGGTCTTGACGAGGGTGAATCTAGGGGTGAGCTGAGGTGGTGGCAATTCTAAAACAAGTGGTGTTAATTGGTGTGTCTTGAATGTGAAGCAAGGAGTGGCCACTATTGATGGGCAAAAGCCAAAGTAGATAGCGATCCTATAACAAATGTGAAATCAAGAAGAGAGGGGGGAGGTATGGGCACTGGCTGTGAGGTGGAGTGGAAGCATCAATGGAACCCCTTCCACAACATTCATCTCCTCCACCATTGGAGCGTTAGCCTTGCAAGAACTCCCGTAAGTGTTGGATGGAGATGGATGACTCAGAGCGTTACGGTCACTCCAAAGATATAGATGGTGAATGGGGTGGTAGTGTGGTTGGCCGGCACTACGATGGTAAGTGAAGGGAGTGGATGGTGTGACTGGCCAATTCCATGGGATGGTAAAGAGAAAGGTTAGTGTGATGGGCCAATACCATTAGTCATGGTAGGGTGAATCTCCTCATACCATCTCCTTTTCTCGGGTGACAAAGATGCTAAGAAGTGCTCCATGCCCCCTGACCATAGCCACCCATGTGTGAATGGCTATGAGTAGTGAAAAATGTACAAAAAGATAAAGAAACAAAAGGAAAGTGTAAGAATGATTGCTAGCCTACATAATAAACGAGCAAACCTAGAGGTAAAAACCATTTTTCTTCAAACTTTGCAAAACCATCACAAATTTTAATTGCCTCAATTTTTCTTTTGCAAAACTCACCATTGTGAGTATATTATATTAACATAACCAAAAAATTGCAAATATTTGCCATGTTTGTGACGAGCCATGATACACCATTGGAAATGAGCATACATGTGCTATTACGCATGTGTAAAAGTAACTTTACATAGCAATCCGGCTCTTTCTCATCCAATGAAATGCGATCATACAAGTGAACTTCCTCCAACTCCGTTAAAATTTATGGCATATCAAATTGTTGAGTATCATATTGTAATGTTTTTGTGCGAGCATTCATATCCCCAAAGACAATAACATCACCTTCACCTTTAAAATAAGCAATATCCTCCTCTAAATAAAAAATGTCTGATCTCTATCCATGCAATCATAAAAGGGGTAATCATAATGAGGAATGTAGAAACCGGCTACAAAAATGGGTGCTCTTTTCGGTGTCATAATTTTCAGCCATACATAACTTGTACTTGTCATCTTTCACAATTGATACAAAATCTTCTAATCCTTTCTTAACCATACATGCTACCCCTCCTTGCTCTCTTTGTTTCTTGAGATCCTTTGACCACATCAATGAATGTACATTGTAATCCTCCAGCCCGTTAATCCTTTATGTATCATGCTCCCAAGTTTCAACAAGAAGTACAAATCGACTTTGTTTGTTAAGTCATCAATGTCAACCCCTGCATTCCATGGGTATCCATTGCAATTCCAAAAGCATACTCTGAATTGTAACTTGGGCTCATAGGTCGCGCATTCCTATTTACTCGAGGGACTTGCATCCTCCTTGGGCACATTTTCTTCATGAGAGATCTCCTTGTTTTTCTTATTCTTCTCCTCATATGCCTTGCGACACATATTTTATTGCTTAATAGTGTGATCTTCACATACAAAATATTTTGTATCCCTCAAATAGATCCAACTATTGTCAAGGATAATCTTTCGTCTGGTCTCATCCGGCATGGTGCATACAATTGGCCGTTCTCCCGACCGAGGAGCTCCTTGCTTACCCACTCTAGTGCTCCATAAACCATAACTCCTAGCATGTCAAAGTGGGTTTTGAAGAAGTCTTCAAGAACAATGGCAAGAGAATGATGTGTCTCTAACTTCTCTCTGGGAATCCCACAAATAACAATGTTCTTGGAGCATGGCTCCTGTTCCCTCAACTCCTCTACATCCACATTCTCAACATTGTTTGTTCTAGCCATAGCTTGCATGAGGGAGGAATTAGGAACCACATTGCTACCACATACATCAACCCAAGACTTGTTTGTGTATACATTTTTCATGTCGCATACGTCCCGACTCATGGTGTCAAATTTCTCCTCTTTCAATACATGGTCATGCTCTACATTGCTCATGCGCTCCTTCAAAGAATTCAAGTCTACAAGAAAGCATTTACATTCTTAACTTCCTCTTCAAGTTGCATCTGTGTTGTTTGCATCTCAAGTGTCCACTTGAGATTCTTATTTTCTACCATAAGAACCCTTAGGGTGTCATTCTCCATTGCAAGCGCTCGTAAGTGTTCACCTTGTTTGTTTACGGTCTCTTGCAATGATACCAAGTATGCCATGATCATGGTTTTCGATGTCGTCGGTGAGTGGTTGTGTTGCAACCTCCACACTTATGAGATTTTGGATCACTTTTTACAATGGTTGTGGACCTTGTTGAAGAAGAATAACCCTTGCAAGTGCCAAAAGACATTGTATGTAAAATACGAGATGAGAGTCAACTTTCCCGAACCTGTTCACTTCCAAAATGCTGTTACATGTTTTTGTTTTTACATCAATGCATAGAGGGAGTCGTTCCCTTCAATTGAGGCTATAGATCACTCAAATCGAAGTTTGGATGAAGAAGTTATGATCAAAAGAGTGAACTGATATCTACTAGGTCAAAAACGGCTGCACGAGAGAGAGAGAGAGAGAGAGAGAGAGAGAGAGAGAGAGAGAGAGAGGGGGGGGGGGGGAGAGAGAGAGAGAGAGAGAGAGAGAGAGAGAGAGAGAGAGAGAGAGAGAGAGAGAGAGAGAGAGAGAGTGGGTAATGGGGGATGGGGGTGCAGAGAGACAAGGGGGTAGGAGGTGGCTGCTTAGGAGAGGAGAGGGAATGCAATTTTTATAAAAATTATTCAATTTAAATTTTAAAAAATTATTAAATAATACTAATAATCACTAGGATTAATATATGTTGGAATTAGGGTTGCAGAGAAACACACACAATTTGGAGAAGACGAAGAAAGCTCAAGGCACACAATAGAGAGTGTGTTACTTAGTATGCAATGGAAAGATGGATAGCCCTAGAGTGATGGGCGTATATACAATGCACGGGGGAAAAAACCTCCTAAAGAGGGAAAAAATACCCCGCGGTCCTCGTGTCTTCACACATATCACTACCACATGTATATGGTAACAAATCCCCCCTGGAGTGACGCGGTGAACGAGAGCTGGCACATGAGTAAAGGGAAGTGCCATGCCCCAAGGACATGATCAGTCCACAAAGGGGAGTAATCCCAAAGCTTTGCGGAAAGCTTCAAGCTTCTCACGAGACAATGCCTTTGTGAAAAGATCTGCAAGGTTGTCCTGTGTTGGCACATAAGCCAAGCTGATCTCTCCTGTTGAGAGCCTCTCCCTGACATGGTGATAATGCACCTCAATGTGCTTTGTGCGAGCATGAAAAACTGGGTTCCTCGCAACTACCAATGCGCTCTGACTGTCAGTGTAGATAGTGTTGGCAGTGTCCTGTCCAACACCCAAATCAGCCATAAGGCGTCTGAGCCATACACACTCGACCGTAGCTGTGAAGACTGCCCTGTACTCAGCCTCACAACTTGAAGTGGCCACAGTAGGTTGCTTCTTGCTCAACCATGATATACATGAACTGCCAAGCATGAAACAAAAACCACTTGTGGACACTCGCGTGTCAAAACAACCAGCCCAATATGAGTCCGAAAAAGCATGTAAGTGTGGCGGCAATGATCCCCCCTTGGGATAAAACAAGCCAAGATGTAAAGTGCCACTAAGGTAGCGAAAAATCCTCTTGACAGCCTGCCAATGCTTAGACCCTGGGCTATGCATAAATCTGGTGACCTATGAGACTCCAAACTGAATATCTGGCCTTGTATTGCATACATAAATGAGGCAGCCAACAGCTATTTGGTAAAGAGTGACATCACCAGGATCACAAGCATCATGTAGACTCGACTTCAAACCTATTTCCATGGGAGTGGCAATAGGTTTGCAATCCTCCAGTCCAAACTTACATAGCAATGTCTCTATGTAACTTTTCTGCCTCAAGGCAATACCACCATCACACTGCTTAAACTGTATACCCAAGTAATGATGCAACAGCCCCAAATATTTCATCTTGAAAGTAGCATTCAAATCAGCCTTAAATTCAGCAATATGTCTCTCATTTGGTCCAGTGATCAACAAACCTTACAATTGGTGGAGTGTCGTAGAGTCCAGCACTCACGCACAGTGCACAGTAAGATGAGAGCACATATCCTCGTCAACGAAAACCATTCTTAAAGGAGTGCCAGATTGCAAAGCTATGTCATATGCTTTTATAGCTACACTATCTTTCTGAATAACCCCTCAAACTCTTTCTTGCACAACATATTGTTTCCCATGCATTTTTGTGTATGCATAAATAGGATGTCCCATCATCGGACATATGCATTAGACACTCTTTTTTGCTTCCACCTATGCACCTTGAGTGGACTACAACAGGCAAACCAATGTTCCATCATGCTCCCCTCTCACATATGCTGCCTCTTTATTTCCATGTCTATCAACAAATAATCCCTTCTGTACTTTATTAATATTTCCCATGCTAATAAGTACTCCAATAATTCGCTTATCCCAAAGGAACTTTTTTTCCACTTGGTTTTTTTTCCTTTGGTCATCCTGGTATTAGACCCTAATATAGACTCATCATTCTATTTCTCTTGTACATAATTTTTATAAATAAACAACAACCTCATCATTATGCTATCACAATGGACAAATGCAACATCAGACATATTCAGACCAATGAAGATGCTACAAAAAATTGAACCTCATCAATGAATTCAATGACAAATGAAGACAATCAGCCCATCAAAAACCAATCAAAAACCTTCCACGGCCTCCACAGACACTTTTCAACAGTGCCCAAGGACGGGCACTAAAATAGGAAGAGGGGAATGTTAACTGAGTCAACGTTAGTTAACAGAAGCTGCTAAAGACTGAAGACGTACGAATACACATCGAGGATGAAAAGAACCAGTAAAGATTAGAGTTGCACATTTTCCACGTTTTTCCAAAATGGTCACGTATTGTAAATTCCCAAATTATTTCAAGCCATTGTAATATTTTAATGTGTTACGGGCTCAATGGGAGTTCCAAGTTGTAAAGATAGTCCACTTATTGTGCCTAGGTTGCAGATTCAGTAAGTGGTGAGCCCTAAAGGCCTTGGGCGGCCGGACATTGTATATTTTTACCCTAGGTATATAAGGCAGTGTAACGGAAATTAGGGTTTTAAGTCATTTGTTGAGAGCACTCTTTGGTGAGAGCTCTTGAGGTGTGTGGCTATGGAGTCCTTGAGCTTCTCCTTGCTCATGAGATTTGATTAACACTAATCAATGATTCATTCTCTCTCACTATGCCTCTCTCTTACTTCTTATGATTGCTTATGATGCTTAGATTAACTAGATCTTAACTAATTAGTGGTTAATCCCTCTCTAATCTCGTGTGATTGCCCTCTTTTTCTTGTGTGTGCATGTAGGTTTGATTGGAGTGTGGTGCTCGATAGATCTATGTGTGTGTGCTTGCGATTAGTGTGTTGCATGATAGGATTAGTGTTGTGTGCGTCTTGCAATTGTAGTGTGTGTGATTGGGTTGATTAGAGGTGAAGAGGAGTGGATATGGAGATTGCCCTTCATTGCAGCTTAGCTCCTCCATAGGCCGAGAAGCTCACCTAGTAGAGTTAACCATTTGTGTTGCCACAATTAGCTCACTAACCATGTGAGTGTTTCCATGTCCTATCCGAGTAGCTCATCCCTCCGGATTGATAATTTTGTTGGTCATTGGAGTTATCGCAACGATGGGACCCCCAACAACGACGTCTCCCAAACACCAAGTAGAATTTGTCACTCTACTTTGGAAAGTATGATATGGACTAAAGAGCAGACATGCTTGTGGCAGCTAAGCCTCCCAAGCACCAAATGGATTAGTCATCCATTCTGGAATGATGTCGTAGGGTAAAAATGGATCCTCTACCCGCTAAGAAACATAGACCAATGACTAAGGCTTTATCTTCTCTACCTCATAGTCAAGGACGACTATGATTTCAAGACAGAAGTAATGGCATAAAATCTAATATCTAACTAGCCCAAATGATTTTCTCATATTGAACTGATCATTTAATGTGGGAAAATAAACGTGAACAAGAGTTAGACTATAGACATGTGCTTTTAGATCTATCTCAACACGAGGCCAAAGAGAGAGAAGGCAACGGGTCCAAAAGGGAGATGGTCTATCAAAAACAAATGATAATGGAGATTAAAAGATCTTAGAGATAGCTTCATTAAAGACCTCCAAAGGTTAGTGTTAAAAGTCCTTAGACCTAGGACCTTAAGCAAGTTGGAGCTGACCTTGAGGTGGGAACCTTGCCCAAGCTTGAGGTGCTTGTCGTGCTTGCTGACTAAGGTGCTTGAGGTGATTGTCGTGCTTGGTGATTAAGGTGCTTGTAATGCTTGAAGCCTAAGGTGCTTGAGATGCCAAAAGTATCCCTACACAAGGGGGGGCGAGCCCTAGAAGTAGGAGCAAGAGAGAGAATACTCACACACACTCTCAAGGCAAGCCAAGACTTAAGAGGCAACAAAGACACATGTCAAAATCCTACACATGCTGCCCTCATGTTGTGCCTAAAGCCTATTGGATGGCCTCTACAGGGGTCCAATGAGAATTTAGTTTATTTATTTATTCATCCTAGCTTTATTCAAGCCCTCTCTCTCAAAGGGGAAAGGAGGACACTGGTCCAAATGCTACCCTTGTTGCTTGATATGACTAAAGCATGTGATTGGCTAGGCATGGTGAGGTCTAATCAATGACAAGCTTGAGCTAGAAGAGGGGGTCGACCAAAGTAAGAAGGGGGTATGCTTGAGGGTATACCCTCTCTTCCACACACACACTCATAAATTCATTCTCATTGTGTGTTGAGCAAGAACTCCATCTCCATCTCCAAGCTTGAGAAGTTGAGAGCCTACACCAACAACTCTTGGCTATGGAATGCAAATCCAACCAACAACCATGCTTTCAAGCAAAATCTTGTCATCTTCTTCATCTCCATTACTATGCTACTCTGCTATGCTAAGCTACAAGAGTAATGAAAGTGAGGAAACTATTTATTTCTTGTATGCTACTTCTTCTTCCTCTTCCCTACCCTCACTCCTTGCTAGCTCTCAACACTTTCGAAGGCGTTTGAGGTCTTGGGACTGAGGGAAGTAGGTAACGATAACAAACATAGTTAACTGTGTACATAATGATGGGAATCAACTTGAAAAGTTGATTTTGTCCGCTACCGCTACCGCGGGGTAGATTGCGGAATTCTTTCCTTGAAAGTATAATGCGAATAGATCAAATTGTGATCCGCAATGCCTATGGAGTGATTTAGTAAGCACCCACTGGGTCTTACCCCAAAACGATGCATCCATAGACACTCATAGTGCTATAGAGAGAGCAGGAGATCCGCACAAGTGAAATGCCTAGCTCTTATGGACAGCCATGTTGTCACAATGGTTTGTTGCATCTAGACGCTGTGGTAGAGATCAACTAATGTGAGTTTATGGTTATCAAAAACTCAACTCAAGCGTCGCACTGAAAACATGTAGTGCAAAAATGACACCCGAGACATTCGTAATGACAAAACTCTTGCTTGTCCATTAACGTCGATGTGTATTCCACTGGGTAGATCTGTTCAATCGTAAGAACAGTCACCCAAGGAATGCCAACAGTTGGGTCGTACCGGAGATCTGATAATGACTCTTAGGCAGCGTGTGTGGCTCATAGCCCTTATGGCAATTAGTGTTCAATCGATGAAACGATGAAGACTAATGGCGAGGATGTCTTGCCCAATTTCTAGCTGAGAGTCAGAGCACCTTGGCTTAGGCTGACTCCCAAACAAAACATGTATCAAAAGATTCTGAAAACGTCTTCATTATTCTTCAAGAGAAATGAGAGAGAGAGAGAGAGAGAATGCTGGGCTGCGGAACTTTCCTTAAGCTACTACCTTGTATATATTGCGCCCATGCTCGTGTGTATCTTATACGTAGCATGCAGCTTATCCTATAAGCATGCAAAAATCTGGTTGTATAACACTCTCATCGAGAGAGGTAACAGAAAACACAAGTCACATCTTGCCCCACCTACCGTGTAGGGGATCGTGACTATACAAAAATGACTTAAATATGGCACTTTTCCAGTGAATTAAGTCTTAGATGTAGGTTCCTTTTAGTGTTCTTGTGCGTTGATAGCAAGCAAAAAAACATGTTAAACAATCCAGAACTTATCTTCTCTGTGACAAAGTGTCTGGTGTTATAGCGGAAGCATATTGCATAGGTGGTAGAATTGAATCTACCTAGCTAGCATGCCGTGCATGCAGAATTTTAAGCCCTTGGCAAAAGTGATGGCCTCAAACGTGAGAGCCAAAACCATAAGTGCCTTGCACAGATGTACCAGTAGGCATTCTGTGAGTGATATTCCCTATTTTGCCAGTTCCCCAAACTTGTGTGTCACTGCCCTTGATGTAAATTCATTGGGCGGTACCTTGGCACAAGGGAAAAGCCTTGCTTCATGTAAAATTGTCAACGCACTGTGCTTTGCACAAAAGTAGTAGTTTCCAATGTAAATGTATAAACATGGAAAGATAAACAAAATATTGAACATGGTCTAACCCGGTCCTCCTGTTGTAACCAGTTGTCTGGAGATGTGGAAGGAAAAGCTTGCTCAAATGTAGATCATAACCATCTCTGTTGCGCGAGAGAAAGTTGGTGTATGTATCATTTACAAGCCCTCAAATATCCTGTAGGCAGATGGAGAAATTCCCCAAGGGCGTGTGCTCATATCATACCCCAAACGGGAAAAATCTCAATGCAAGATTCCTAAATTGAAGCCTTGCTTCACATAAAGATGTTTGTGCTGAGAGCCAACGGATGTGGCTACATATATCATGACAAAAGAATCGACCGTGTCGAGCAATTTCAATTGAAATTAACCAGTACTATGTGGTAAGCATCCTCTGTCAGCTTGTAGAAACAGTGACAAGGAGTCGGCCATGCCGAGTAACTTGCTGCCTTCAACAAGTCTAATAGGCCATGCTTGTCTCCTTGAGATACTAAAAAATTGGCCCTTGGCCCTGCCTTTGAAGCAAAATGTAACCTTTGACGAGCGTGCTCTGGCAAGGTACTCAAGAGAAGCCATGCTGCGGGTCAAGACTGTGTGTACTCAAGCTGTGTTTGATTCAGGTTTGCAACTAATCACATTGATCCTTGCCATCAATGTATGCAACAAAAGTTGAGTGCTTATGATAATTGTCACAAGCCGTGCTTGTGCTTGGAGTGCTTAAAGTGCACTCACCTTTGTTGCTTGATAGAAATATTTCCTGATTGCATGAATGACAAACAACTGGCCTACAAGTCAAGCCCGAGCAACTTGCTTGACAGCGTCTTGGAATTGCAGTTAATGATCGGCCCTGCCGAATACCCTGCTGAATACCTGTGCCGCCTTTCGCACTCGAGCCTGGCGTGATGGCGAGTGGTGGTTGTGTATCATGTGCTCAAAAACCAAAATACCATGCTTGTGGGAATGCTCACAAGCTTTGCTACCACGGCAACATAAATACCGGAGTAAGTGCTCCTGCCGCCCGATCTTACTGTCGGACAAATCGAAGGAAGAAGGAAATCAAGAAAACCTCGATGTTAGATGTCGTTTCCCTTTGCTCGCATGCCTTGCATGTGTTCAAAAAGAGCTTTGCAATACTTTGCCTCCATGGTTCTTGAATTGGCTTCTCCCCAGCAAGCTATGTCCATGGTTTCCTTATCTATGATGACTATCCTTGACTGCACTTTCGTGCATGAAAACAAAAAAAAGATTTGATAACAGAAATAAATTCAACAGCTCAAAAGAATTCTGCAACTCGTGGCCGTTGAGCATGCATGCCTTGGGTTGCATGCTGCTCATCTGCCTTGGCGGGAGTCCCACTGTGGGAACAAAGCCTTCAAGGTAATAAAGCCCAAACCATTGGGCGCTTAGTGCGAAAAAAAGAAAAGGCTGCCCAAGCCTGGCGTGCGAAAAAAAAACGGGCCTAGCGATGGCGGCTCTGTGTCGGCGAGCAACAGAGAACAACACCCCTCCGCCTGAGGTGTTGAATGCAGCGTGCTCCAAAGACATGATGTTCTTGCTTGGCCGACGCGAGTACAACAAGCCTAACACCACAGCTTGTTGTGCCTGTTGTCCTGCAACCAATCCCATGGTGGGGCACCATCCCACGGACCCCTGTTTGCCTCTCGTACATAGCAGGGGAGGTTTCGTGCGGCATAAGCCAGGCGGCCACAGCCAAGCAACTGCTCCCATATACGGTACTCGAAACCCTCTCCATGGCGTGTTTCTTGACGAGTTTAAGGGAGAAAACCCAACCGAGCAGCCCATGCCTCTTCCATGCTTCATGAGAGAGAGAGAGAGAGAGAGAGAGAGAGAGAGAGAGAGAGAGAGAGAGAGAGAGAGAGAGAGAGAGAGAGAGAGAGAGATGCCAAGAGAGAAAGCTCATGCAAGTTCATCCTTCCCCATCCTCCATAGCTCCCTGCTTCTCCCTCCTCTCCACCTTGCTTTGATACCAATGTAAGACGCAGGGGACTAGACCATGCAACTCTCCACCCAACCGCTCCCTATATAGGCCTTGCCTGTGTCAATTTAGGGATCCCCTTGACCGCATGTCTGTCTTGGCCCTTGACCTGATAGTTGGTTTTCACAAGCATAACCTTTGTTTTGGATCCATTCACAATCAGCCCACTATGCAAGCAAACGATCTCAAGGACAACCATAAGCTTTTGTGCACCTTCTAAAGTGTGTGCTAGAAGCACTACATCATCCGCATACAACAAAAGCATGATTACTGCATGCAGATAGTGACCTCTTCAATGCCTTCTTCTTGCATAAAGTCAAGTACCATTTGTTCCAATTGATCGATGCATAGACCAAAGAGAGTTGGTGACAACGGACATCCTTGTTTAACCCCAATAGTGCTTATAATTTTTTTTGAAATTCTTCCCATGCGCAATTGACAAATCACCTTCTCATAGATTCGAGAAACCGCAAGCATAAATTCACTTGGCACTTAGAGTTCTTCCATCCTTCTCCACAAATTGTTATGTGGAATCATATCAAAGGCTTTCTTAAAGTCCACAAAACAACAATACAATCGCTTGCCTTTCAACCGACTTTCCTCCGTGAGAACACGAAGAGTGACAAGATGATCAATGGGGCTATGACATCAACAAGAACCCGCTTGTCCTTGTGCACGCTTGTTATTCTCTTCAGCTCAATCACTCAATTTCATCTCCATTATGCACCCAAACAACTTTGACATAAGAGAACCCATCATTATAGTCCAGTAGTTGTTTACATTCTTTACATCCCCTCCTTTATGTAAAGGCTTAACCCAATTAGTACTCCAATCATAAGGCATACCATGTTGAAGTGCAAGGTTGAACATATCACACATCCACTCCTGGGTAAAACCTCTCGTCCATTTGATCATCTCCGGCTTGATATCTTGAAGATCTCCCGCTTTGTGAGTGGCTAATTTTTCAAGCCCACCGCATACATCCTCAATAGTAAAAAAAGAGGGCATACATGGGAGTGAACCATAAAATGACATTTTTTCAGCATTTGCTTGCTCATATAATTGCTTACAATGTGTGTACATATCCACAAGACTCAAGTTACCAAATTTCTCAACCCGCTTGCCCCTCAAGTTTCTCCAAAATCTTCCACATGCATGTGCCTTTTCTTGGAGTTGAAAAAGTTGTTGCTTTACGTCCCATCTTCTTCTCTTCTTTTGAATCAGTGCCTTTTATGTATGCAAATGACTTTCATAGTTGTTTTTGTTTATAGTTGCATCAAGCTTTATCAAGGACTTTCGGGCATCTTGACATTCTTTATCAAATCACCTTTTGCGTGATCTATCTCTTGTTGATACCATGGATATGCTTTATGGCTAAGTATTCTTTGGCACAAGAACAAATAACTTTCTTGAAAGCTTCCCATTTAGTTTCCAATGGTGCGTCATATTAAAGCTTTGTCATCCATAACTTTCGTTCAACCATTTCAATGTACATTGGTGCCCGTTTGAAATCCATACATAGTGATAAATTCTCTTTCCTTTGGCGGAGATTATCATGCTTAGTTGCTTCTCCACATGAAAGGTCAATACATAAGGTTCGATGGTCAGATTCCAAGGTCCATTGTCCAAACATAAAACTCTTTATGCGATACATGATGGCTTCAGAGAGTAGCATATAGTCAATCACATTGTCTCCATTATGTTTCCTACATGTAAATCCATTGGTTCCACTCCACAAAGATACACCATTGGCAATGAGCATACCCGTGCTATTACACATGTGTAAAAGTAACTTTCCATAGTGATCCGGCTCTTTCTCATCCATTGAAGTATGATACAAGTGAACTTCCTCCAACTCCCTTGAAATGTATGGCATATCAAATCGTTAAGTATCATGTTGCAATGTTTTTGTGCGATCATTCATATCCCCAAATACAATAATATCACCTTTGCCTTTGAAATAAGAAATGTCCTCTTCTAAATAAAAAAATGGATGATCTCTATCCATGCAAGCATAAAAGGAGGATCATGATGAGGAATGTAGCAACCGGCTACAAAAATGGGTGCTCTTTTTGGTGTCATAATTTTTAGCCATACATAAAATTTGTACTTGTCATCTTTCATAATTGATACAAAATCTTCTAATCCTTTCTTAACCATACATGCTGCCCCTCCTTGCCCTCTTTGTTTCTTGAGATTCTTTGACCACATCAATTAATGTACATTGTAATCCTCCAAGCCGTTAATCCTTTGTGTATCATGCTCCCAAGTTTCAACAAGAAGTACAACATCGGCTTTGCTTGTTAGTTCATCAATGCCAACCCCCACATTCCATGGGTATACATTACAATTCCAAAAGCATATTTTCAATTGTAACTTGGTCTCATATGTCACACATCCCTATTTGCTTGAGGGACTTACCTCCTCCTTGGGCACATTTTCGTCGTGAGAGATCTTCTTGTTTTTCTTATTCTTTTCATCACATGCCTTGCGACGCATATTTGTTGCTTAATAGTGCGATCTTCACATACAAAACATTTTGTATCTCTCAAATAGATCCAACTACTATCAAGGATAATCTTTCATTTGGTCTCATCCGGCATGGTGCATACAATTGGCGGTTGTCCCGAGCGAAGAGCTCCTTGCTTCCCCACTCTATGTGCTCCATAGACCATAACTCTGGACATGCCAAAGTGGGTTTTGAAGAAATCTTCGAATTCAATGGCAAGAGAAGGAGGTGTCTCTAAATTCTCTTTGAGAATTCCACGAATAACAATGTTCTTGGAACGTTGCTCCCGTTCCTTCAACTCCTCCATATCCACATTCTCAACATTCTTTGTTTGAATCATAGCTTGCATGAGCGAGGAATTAGGAACCACATTGTTACCACATACATCAGCCTGAGACTTGTTTGTGCATACATTTTTCATGTCACATACATCCCGGCTCATGGTGTCAAATTTCTCCCTTTCAATACATAGTAATGCTCTACTTTGCTCATGCGTTCCTTCAAAGCATTCAAGTCCATAAGAGAGCGTTTACATTCCTTGACTTCCTCTTCAAGTTGCATCAAACGCGTTGTTTGCATCTCAAGTGTCCTCTTGAGAACCACAAGTACCCTTAGTGTGCCATTTTCTATTGCAAGTGCTCGTAAGTCTTCATCTTGTTTGTTTACGGTCTCTTGCAACGATACCAAGTATGCCATGATTATGGTTTTCGATGTCGTTGGTTGGGTGGTTGTGCTGCTATCTCCACACTTAGGAGATTTTGGATCTTTTCCACAATGGTTGTGGACCTTGTTGAAGAAGAAGAACCCTTGCGAGTGCCGAAAGACATTGTATGTAAAATAAGAGATGAGATTCAACTTCCTTGAACCTGTTCACTTCGGAAATGGTGCTACAAAAATTCCTTCCATAACTCTGAAAATTTTTGCCTTTACATCAATGCGTAGAGGGCGTCACGCTCTTCAATTGAAGCTATAGATCACCCAAATTGGAGTTTGAATGAAGAAGTTATGATCAAAACAGTGAACTGTTGTCTACTAGGTCAAAAAACGGTTGCATTTTTTGGTTGAAGGGGAGAGAGAGAGAGAGAGAGAGAGAGAGAGAGCACGACCTTGCATCAACTTTAGATACTCCTCCTTGAATACTCACCTACTCTCTAATGATACTTTCTCATGTAATCATAAATCTTCTTTGGACAAATAAAAGACCAAAGAGAGAGAGAGAGCACGACCTTGCATGAACTTTGGATACTCCTCCTTGACTACTCACCTACTCTCTAATTATACTTCCTCATGTAATCATAAATTTTCTTTGGATAAATAAAAGACCAAAAAGAAATTCTGATTTTTCATTAGCAAACAAGGTGAGGAGTCATGATGGCTAAGGGGTGGGGAAGATTTATCAAAATTAGGCCTTAATCATTGCTACAATTGTATTGTTTTATTATAAAACTGTATTGTCTACATACACACACAACTACAAACTAGTGGTTCCAAACTGACCTAGCCATCGGTCTGGGCCCACCATTGCCTTCGATGACGGATTATGGATATGGAAAATATACTTTCTCTTCGTCCCCAATCCCCCCATGCGCAACATCTACATAGAGGTGAAATGGTCAATAAATAGTGATGTTAAAATTTGTGTCAATGTAAAAAGAAAAGGGGAGTTTTTTTATGACCTTCAAAATGGAAAAAGTGGAGTCACCCTTAAGCTGACACTTGGATGCTTGAGGTCTTAGCATTTTTCCCAAGCTCCATAAAGAAGTAGCAGGGTAAAAGATCCAATAAGTGGACAAGTCCCTGAATAAGGTCTGTCTCACCCCTAATAAATAAAGTTTTGGACGCTTCAAAAGGAGTACAACAGCGGTCGTGTGCTTGGTTTACTTGACCTGACACGTCGTTATTCTATAGGTCAGGTCATGAGTTTGGTTGTCGCTATCTGTACTTCTTTTGGCATAGGGTGAGTCTTGCAACATGAACCCTTTTTTTAACGCGACGAGGCACAAACACTTGTTGTGTTTCTTGCACACTGAGCTAATGCATTCAACAATTCTTTTCCGGCTTGGTGACTTCTTAAGCTACATGCACTGCCATTGCAACCTGAGAATATCACACCACAATGTGAGATTTAGGCATGACATTTTCATTGTCCTTAAATAAGGGCTTTTATCCTAAAGATACCTTGTCTCTTACGATGGACCCACTTAAACAACAAGATAAAAAGATCACATTGGCATTCTAAAATAAAATAAAATAAAAAGATAAAAAGAACAAAATAAAGAGACCCAATTACAAACTAAAAAGTAGATTTAATAAGCATAGATAATAATAAAATAATTTCTTTTAAGAGATTCTTAAATAATTTCTTTTTTCACAATTGAGATATTGAGACATCTTACATCATGGGATCAAACTTCTATTAATGCCCTCCTTAATGTCTTTTTCTTTAAGGACTTTTTTAGCAAGCCGATAATAATTTTTTGTAACAATTCGAGCATTTCTGTTTGATCAGATACAAAGATACATCTTCAGGTATTGCTCAACGAACCCATAACCCCAATCATAGAGATCGAATGCTCAATAGCTCCTATCATCAACTGACAATATTTTAATGCTTTCATAAGAAAAGACAGATTTGATAAGCATAAAAAATAAAATAATAATTTTATATAATGTCTTTTTAGCAAATACTTAAATAATAAGATTCTTTCATAAATCAAAATATTGCAATATTTCACATCATGAGATCAAACTTCCATGAATGCACTTAATTTTTAAACAATTTAAATAAGCAAAAACAAAAAAACAAAAAAAATCAAAAAAGCTTTTAACAAAGGACCAAATTGCAATGATGAAAAGATCCACTTATTATCTTTTAAAAGAATATAATATTTAAAAAGTTTTTCTTTCAATGGCTCAAACATTTCATCATTTCTTCCTTTAGCCAAAAAAGAGTCTAGAGAGTCTAACAAAGCAGTTCAGGTTTTAACAACATTGCGCGCCCCACCGCACCTGTGTCGATGTTGGCCCGTCCAGTAGAAGAAAGGAGGGAGACTATACAGGAAGGGGACGTCGTAATAGTCTATGAGAGGCATGACAGAATGAAGGCAGTCTCGGTGCGGTCAGGAGAGGAGCTAAGCAACAGGTATGGGATTTTCAGGCACGCAGATTGGATTGGTAACCCCTTTGGGTGCAAAGTTTCCGGCAAGGCAGGAGGCTTTGTTCATCTTCTTGCACCTACTCCTGAGCTTTGGACCTGTGTGCTTAGCCACAGAACCCAAATCCTCTACATTGCCGACATCAGCTTTGTTATCTCTTACCTTGAGCTTAGGCCTGGTAGCCTTGTTGCTGAGTCAGGTACCGGCAGTGGCTCTCTCACTACTTCCCTGGCCCGCTCTGTGGCTCCCACTGGTCATGTCTACACCTTTGATTTCCACGAGCAAAGAGCCAACTCTGCAAGGTTTGATCATTTCCTTCTCTTCATTCGTCTTTCTTTCAACATATTTTATTAGCATTTGACTAATTATACGATTTACCCTCTCATGGGAGCCCAAGTTGCTCATGCTCTTTTTGTGGGACCAGAAAATCAAGATTTTCTGAGTAAGGCTACAAGTGCAACCATCACACTTCTCTTGAAAGACTCGTTAATGTAGATCGTATGTGTAACCGGAAAACCATTGGCAAGGTGGTGAATTAGCAGCAACATACAAACAAAATCTTGATCACACTTGAACTTCAAACAACTTCAGACAAAACCCAAAGTCGCGGAGTTTCACTTTTAGATGCACTGGCCCCAAAATCTGGTGCCCCTTTCGGTACTTTATATTAATCAATCCATAGATTACAACTAATGTCACTATGCAGGTGTATAACCATACACTGAAATGACATAACTGGGGCACTTATAAAATTGGCACCTGGCCTTAGTTACAAAAGTAGGCGTCCTCAAAAGTTTGCTTTGCTAAAAACATGACGCTTCTAAAGTCAATTACTTTTATAGGCATAAAGGTTCCCACGTCAGCGACAGGCCTGCCATGTCAATCTGCAATTTATGGTACGAATTGTGGCGGGAATCTTGACGCGTTTTTGAGGTTGTATTGTCCGTCTCTCTCCCTCTGCCGTCTCTTTCCAGCTGATGGAGTTGCCACATCATTGTTTTGCGACACCATAAATTCAATTAGGATAGTTTTGTCACCCTGTCAGCACCCCCAATATGTGAAAGACAAATCGGGTAACTCTATTCTCTTCTAGATAATATGTGACAAAGGAGTGTAGTGGCTCCCCTCTTCGAAAGCACACTTTGCACCAGATTCAACGTGCACTTCTGCAAGCTAAACCAAAAATATCAATGTAAAGCTGTAATTTCTGATGAGTATTTGTCAAGTCCTCCTCTATTCAATTTGCATCAAGAGCTAGATAGTTCTTGAACTTGTCGACCAAATATTTCTGGACCACCTTACCCTCCAATTGGCAATGAAGACAAGAACTGGCTCGTGATCTGGTGGGTACCTCGACTCCGATCTAGAACACCTGCAATGCCAAACACAACAACAAGGCACACCTGTGGAGAAGAGAGATCACTGAGGTAGATAGAGACCGGACATCTGAGAATGAGAGAGAGAGAAAAAGAGAGAGAAAGAGAGAGATCTGGGAAAGGCTCTCCATGCTGATAACAATCTGTAAACAGACTTGGGCACCACAAGTTGGAATCACTTAAAATACTTCACAACTTTATCACACTTTAAAAAAAATAGAGTTGACACGGCCCGACGTAATTCCGTGCCCTGAGGTATTGGCCCCAAAATCTGGTGCCCCTTTCAATATTTAATTTTATATTAATGCTTCAGCGAAGTTACAACTCCCGCGGGTCCTCTCTGCTCAGAACCTCGTCTGCTAACTGAGGGAAAGAGTGGCCCAAGGTTCATATTTAAAGGCCCTTGGTCATTGAAAAGCAGTTACATAAAATATGGAACATTCTACAAGTATGAGATGTGCTTGTATGTGGAGGTAACTGTAAAAGCAACTACAACTAGCGTGAATCATGGAAATCCGTACAGCCTGCCACATGGCATGTCAGCGCAAAACGCGACGGTTTTGTACTGCTACCACGTCAGCCAGTTACAAATTGATAACGTGGCAAACTGCTCGTGGATTTGCGGTGATTCATGACGTGGCGGCTTGGACGGATTTTCGCAAATTGCGTTGACTCCTTTTGGCATTTTTTGGGACCAATTGCTTTTTGCTTTTGAGTTTAGATGTCACGTGCACATCTAACCCTATGTGTATGTTGCTAAATTGGCTTTATCTTATAGAAAAATAATTCTAAATGAATTATTGGATTTATAAGTGAGAGGGTTTTCTCGCTTGGAACACCAAGGAAAAATAATTCTAAATGAATTATTGGAATTTTAAGTGAGAGGGCTTTTCTCATTGGAGACATCCGAGTACAGAGTATTCCTAGTGCGTCATTGAAAGTATTCCTTTTTGCGCGCAAGGATATTCCGACACGAGAATCTCTATTTGAGATGTGTTCGGTAGAAGGAATTTGAGTTTCTCTACGGAGAAGAGGTTTTCTTATGGTCGTGATCATTGAGTACGCTATGTGCTTTTACCATTACAGTAGCAACTTTTGGTTGCGGTATATGTTTCTCCATGAGCAGGTGAAGTAGCATTTACACGCTGCTGGAATAAATTCGAACTATTCTGTTCGTAAGAATATAGTTCGCCAACCGTTTCAAAATGGTAAGAATTACATATGGGAGAACATCCCTGAGAATCAAAGAGGGTTCGCTCTATTGTGAACCGGGTTTGAACGTACGTTCAGAAAATGCTATGGCTAGAATCCTATCTGCTTGAGATTTTGCAATGCGTCATTGATGCTCGCAAGGTCAATCATTTTTTATGATTCTGTAAGGAAGACACTCTAATGGGCGTTTGGAAAACACTGCTGGTGGTAATAACTCGCAGGAGGAAAAAAATTGGAAGGAAGTGCCGCCGTGCACAAGAAATCTTCGGATTGGAACCGTCCGCCTACGGTGAGCGACGGCCCGGAACAAGAACTGAAACTAATTTGACTATTTTGTTTCTAATTTCTATTTTCTAGAATTAGGACTTTAATAAGAAATGTGCACAAGTTAACTAATAAGTTAAGGAATCACAGATCTGCAAGAAAAACCATCAGGAAACAGACAACTTTGGTGTGTCATATGATGGGTGACAAGAAGCACCGTGAAGGAGTTGGCCTGTTAGTTCGGTGGGAGAAGACCAGGTAATGGTGGTCCCTGATGAGTCACAAGATGGGTGACAGGTTCATCGGTAAGGGGACACACTAAGGGTCTAAGGAGGAAATCCGAACTGAGTAAGAAAATACGCGTAAGAACGCAAGCACAAGAATAAAAATGGGTTCAATGAAGCTTTTTACGAAAAGCAGGAACAATCGCGGGAAGGCAGACGCTTTCCCGCGAGGAATCTATGTTTGCATTGCATTCGTGCATGTGGTTGCATCCAGGGACGCCTGGGAAGTGTTGTTAAATGCATTGGTTTTAACTTATAAGGTTTTATTGAGTTTTTGGGCAGGTTCAGACCAATTTTAAAATATGCCGAGCTGCCCACTTATTAAGTGGGCAGCCACTTAGAAGATAAAGCAACAAAACCAGCTAGCGAATTCTCTCTCCCTATTTCGGGTAGAACAGCGCCAAAAAAAAAAAAAAAAAAAAAAAACAAACGATCTCTACGCGAGCAGTTATTCGTGCCGTGGCTAGGGAGCTATAAAAGCACCACATGCCCTCACTCACGGGAGGTACCAACATCAGCAAGAGAAGACTCTGCCGCAAGAGATCGTGAGACTACGAAGCACGGAAGTCGCTTTTCCCGCGCAAGAGCGACAGGTATCTATTGTGGATTCGCCATACGAATTGTTGTCACGTGTTTGTGTGGTTTGTTTTGCAGGAATCTTCCGTCTTACGGGAAGGCCCTTCACGGGAAGTACGGCTTCACGCCTAAGCCCCTTATGGGAAAGTACGGCTTCACGCCTAAGTCCCTTACGGGAAAGTACGGCTTTGTGCCTAAGTCCCTTACGGGAAGAAACAGCCTTGTGCCCAAGCCCTTTACGGGAAAGCATGACCTTCGGGTCTAAGATTACAGAACGGAGGGGTTTCCTCGGGTTCTCATGCTTGTATACGAATTCTCCCTGAATAAAAGAATACTCTTAACGGGGGGGGACCAGCCCATCTTCTGGTCCCCAATACTGTGGTGATCTTCTCCCTTATCTCATGTTTGCAAAGTATTATAATTTTCAGATTTTCTAAGTGCTAGTGTACGCTCCCATTTTGTGACAGTGGTATCAGAGCATGGTCTCCTCTCTTTCTCTGTAAAGGTGGACGACTCTGGGAAGATACGGAAAGAAGCCATGACAAGCCAAGAGAGAAGTAAGCAGGCAGAAACCTAAGTTCTGCAGGAAAAGCTCGCAGAGTTGGAATTTTTTTTTTCTCTCTGCAAGAAGGCGACACAAGACTTGGGATTCTTTGAGAAGGCGACAAGAGCATGATGCTCAAGAAACTAGAGAATCTGAGAAGCGGAATGCTCAAGATACTTCAGAATCCAGAAGATATCCATGAACATCAATCGAGAACCATAGCCAAGAAATCCCATCATTTCGGGAAGGATATGAAGAAGGTCTTTAGACCTAGGAACACTCCAATCAAGCTTGATACTTTTGACGGAAGGGAAGATGTCTTGAAAGCTACTGCTTTTATTCGACAGTTTGAAGTTGCCTTTGCAAACGGCAATTTATGAGAAGCCTCGAAGGTGAGGCATGTGACCAAACACCTCCAGGGGATTGCAAGTACTTGGTGGTATACCAAAGCTCTGCAAGGAACTTACAACAACAATTCAAGGCTGAATTCTCCGACAAATTTTTTTTCCTCTACGCATTGAGGAGGGCATTCAAGAAGATTGGGATTGGTTTGCCCAATAGGAACACGAGCGAGTCAAAGCAAGTAGTGGTTCACTCTTGCCAAGGTAGGTCCATTCTTGATCCTCTCTGAGGAAGGAAAGATGAACAAATTTAACGAAGGACTTTTGCCCGAATTTTGTAAACCCATCTGCAAGATACTTTGCAGCAGATGGTGGAGTCAGCAATAAAAGCTGAAAGTGTACACCTTGATGTACATAAAATACAATCCCCGCAGTGGGACGAGAACCATTGAACTCAGAAACAACGATTTTTTGTTACCTCTGCTCGAAGGATACATTGCTATCCGGAGAAAGTTTGGAGTAACAAAACTCAATCTAACTCTTGAATTTTTGACCCTCAAACTTTAAGTGAGAGGGCAGATCTTTGATCAAAGTTAAATCTTTGAGGAACTCATAAAATGCGTATTGCTTTTATGCACGACATATGCACGTGTCTAACCAGGACAATCACTCTCGAGTGTTGAGTCAGAACATTGTTTTATACGATGAATTGCTTTGCTTAACCATCCGGAAGGCCCATGATTGATCTGGTATCCAGTAGTTCTCCAACAAATTGCCTTCTAGTGCGGGTAGGAAATTATGAAGGAACCATTCTGAGCTTTCAAGCAAAGAACAACTTTTATCAAGCTTAAGTACCTTACAAACCAACACTCCCTACCCGGTAAGGGAAGACCAATCTTTGCAAGGAAGAGATGCTGCTGCAGATTTCAGCCGTAAAGATGTAACAAACTGCTGATGTGTCAAAGCCTAAAGAATGGAGCCAACTTACAGATGAGAGCAGAAACCCTAACCCTAATTTTTGCCAGAAACCCTAACTGTTGAAACCCTAACCCTAAAACTTGCAAACCCTAATTCTAGAAACCCTAAGAAGAACAAGCAACAGAAGAAGAAGTCCTACCAACTTATGGGGATCCCGTCCGATGGGGTCCCAAGTGGCATAAAGGCATTAAAAATAAAGCAGAACACACTCAAAAGACTTTGCACATCAAAATATGATGATGTGGCACCTGTACGGACGTCCCGGAATTCGCGGCGGATTTTTAGGGAAATCCCGAAATTTTAGGAAAGTGATTTTTTGGGGTCAACTTTTCATATTTGATGCTTTTAGGCTTTGGGCCTTTAAATATGAGCCTTGGGGGCCCTCTCTGGCACTCTTCAGCGCGCAGATTGCAGAGGAGGTGCTCCCCGGCTGTTGTACTTTGCGAATCAGCAGTAATATAAAGAAATACCGAAAGGGGCGCCAAGGTTTGGGGCCAATACTCTCTGGGGTGGAATTTCGCCACTCCGTGTCGCGTGTCGTCTCTCTCTCTCTCTCTCTCTCTCTCTCAGTTCAGTTGTTATTGAACAGTTGTTATTGAAGTGCTAAAAGTCTGTTCAGTCTGTTCTTTTCTATTGGCACGTGGTGCCTGCCTTGTGACAGTGGTATCAGAGCATCAGGCGTGTGCTTTTCTGAAAGCATACCGGTCCTACAAAAGAGCAGACAGAGCTATTGGAATTGAATTATATTTGAGGTATCAGCCACTCCCACCCTTACTTCATCGCGCATCGGGCGCGCTCCCGTCTTCACCGCTCATGTCTTACATGGCATAAGCCATGCAAGAGAAGGATCCAGATTTGTTTCAAGTCATTGTTTTTCTCAGAAGCAGTGCCATGCAGATGTTGATGTCTATAGCTACCAAGCAGCATACTCCAAGTACTTGGCAAGCTTTCAAGAAAATTTTTGCCCGAAGTTATATGGTTTCTGACATCTTCCTTCGGAGTGCAACTTCTGGCAGAGTGGGGTATCCTGAAATGCTTGCCATGGAAACCCTAGCAGATCATAACTTGAAATTTCTCGACATCTCTCAGTAGATGTCTCTTCACAAGCAGATGACCTTGGAGATTCGGTGCGATTGCTATCTTGGGACTGCCATCGCCGCCAAAGAAACACTGTCTGTCCAAGAGCTGATGGACCATGCTGTGCTCAGCTACGGCCTTACGGAATGAACCTAACCCTAATTTTTGGTGCATGTTCCAGAATGGAAAGTCCGTCGACTTTTCGAGCTCGACTGATGTCGAGATTGCGTTTTTAAGTTTGAAATCTGTTTGAGAACTTGTTTGGTGATCCTGTTTGAAATTTGTTTGAAATGGATGGTATCTTTTTTGAACCTGTCTTGGTGCCGATTTGAATTGTTTGACTCTGGTTTTAATACTGGTTTCAATGATTGGTGATTTTACTCCCGAGTGGAGTAGTGAGAAATTATGTTTGAGAATGCTTGTTCATACTCATGGCCCGGACCCTTGTGGTTATTTGCGGGGGGAGTATTGAATGATTGAAAAGTGTTGTTGTTACTCATGGCCCGGACCCTTGTGGTTATTTACGGGGGGAGTATTGTTGTTGTTACTCATGGCCCGGACCTGGATGGTTATGCGGGAGGAGTATTAAGAAGTCTGAGCAGTGGTTACTCTCAGCACCTCCAAACGACGCAGGCTGCGGTCTGGGGGGCGTTTGGTTGTAAAAGGCCTCTATATCTCATGGCCCGGACCTTTTTAGGTTATTTGCGGGAGGAGTGATGAGGGAGTCATTGAACAGCTCATGGCCCGGACCTGGATGGTTATTTGCGGGGGGAGTGTTCATCGGTGGCTTTATGTTTCTATGTCTTGTAACATGCATATGTGAGCATTTGTGTTGCATTGTGATGTGCCAACCACTGAATATTCCTAATTGGATGAGATTGCCTGGGTATGTAATTTTAGTGCATCAAGACACCCGAGGAAGATCAGTACGGTCTGGGTGTGATGGCTAATTTTACTACGCCGGAATATCAAGAGTTCCGATTTGGACGAAAGGAGAAGCTAACTCCTTGATCAAAACAGCCGATAGGAGCAGCTAACTCCTTGATCAAAAGAGCAGAAAGGAGAAGCTAACTCCTTATTAAAAGAGCAAACTGATTGTCCCTCGGAAATTTTTTGAGCTAACTTGAGTTGTTTTGCAGATATGGTGTAATCGCGGACGATTACTCTTTCAAGAAGGGGGGATGTAACAAACCAACACTCCCTACCCGGTAAGGGAAGACCAATCTTTGCAAGGAAGAGATGCTGCTGCAGATTTCAGCCGTAAAGATGTAACAAATTGCTGACGTGTCAAAGCCTAAAGAATGGAGCCAACTTACAGATGAGAGCAGAAACCCTAACCCTAATTTTTGCCAGAAACCCTAACTGTTGAAACCCTAACCCTAAAACCTGCAAACCCTAATTCTAGAAACCCTAAGAAGAACAAGCAACAGAAGAAGAAGTCCTACCAACTTATGGGGATCCCGTCCGATGGGGTCCCAAGTGGCATAAAGGCATTAAAAATAAAGCAGAACACACTCAAAAGACTTTGCAAATCAAAATATGATGATGTGGCACCTGTACGGATGTCCCGGAATTCGCGGCGGATTTTTAGGGAAATCCCGAAATTTTAGAAAAGTGATTTTTTGGGGTCAACTTTTCATATTTGATGCTTTTAGGCTTTGGGCCTTTAAATATGAGCCTTGGGGGCCCTCTCTGGCACTCTTCAGCGCGCAGATTGCAGAGGAGGTGCTCCCCGGCTGTTGTACTTTGCGAATCAGTAGTAATATAAAGAAATACCGAAAGGGGCGCCAAGGTTTGGGGCCAATACTCTCTGGGGTGGAATTTCGCCACTCCGTGTCGCGTGTCGTCTCTCTCTCTCTCTCTCTCTCTCTCTCTCAGTTCAGTTGTTATTGAACAGTTGTTATTGAAGTGCTAAAAGTCTGTTCAGTTTGTTCTTTTCTATTGGCACGTGGTGCCTGCCTTGTGACAAAAGAAGACGTTGCCGGTGATGCCCATGGCTGCCCCCAGTGTACCAGATGTCATCAAGACTCAGTGCGCGAGTTCCCTCGCGAAGAAGTACCTACGGAGTGTGTTTTCATCTCAACAAGCTGCTGTTTTTCTCTGTTTTCAGCCCATAAACGTCGTAGACGGGGCTGATTTACGAGAAGGAACCCGAGAACACACCTCTTTTGTGTGTAGGATTGGAAGAGAGGATTTTCTATGCAGAGATCTCTTCCGGGGAATTGCTTTTTTGAGAACCGAGTTGCGTTACGAGCGTCGTGACTTTGAAGGTACGATTTTTATGTTATGATCTCTATGTATTTGATTGCAGGTGTCCTTCCTCTTCGTGAGGGAGTAGGAGCAGAGGAAGGCATGAGCCTCTGCAGGATAAAAGTGCTCTGAGGAACTAGAGCCAGATCAGCCCAAGGGTTTCGTACCCAAGTTCGGGAAGCAGATCCACGGATTGAAGAGAGGTAGACTCTCAAGATGTGATCCGGAAGTTGAAATTCCTAAGGAAAGGACTTCGTGTCCAAGAAAGCGGAGTTACTTTGCAGGAACAGGACTCTGGAAACAGAGTCGGAAAAGCGTAGCAAGGATGCCATGCCCTGAGTAGGACGGCAGAAAGGAAGGAACCATTCCGAGATTCCAAGCAAAGAAAAGCTTTCATTAAGCTTGAATACTCTTTAAGCCCACACCCCCTACCCGGTCAGGGAGGACATGGTAGTGCTTTTTGCACAAATGAATGAACACTCTCTCTATGAGAGAAGGAACAAGCGACGACTACGGCCTGTGCTCGAGGAATCCAAGGATTGAAATCCTAGTTATTTAATGAGCAGGTTTTGCTCTAAGATCGAGCCAAGGGATCGTCAAGTTGAGCGTCTTCGCTGTAAGGATCTTACGAAGGGAAGGTAATTTCCCAGGTTCACGAAAACTCTAACACAGCTTAAGAATTATGTACACCTTTGGGTACATGGATAACACACGAAGATGTAGACCTATGCCAAGGAACTGGACGAGAGTTTGTTATACTCTCTTGAGCGCCTTTTTATGCGCAAGGATATTCCGACATGAGAATTAGATGTGTTCGGTAGAAGGATTCTCTACAGAGAAGAGGTTTTCTGATAGTCGTTGATTATTGAGTACGCTATGTGCTTTTTTATTATTACAGTAGCAACTTTTGGTTGCGGTATATGTTTCTCCATGAGCAGGTCAAGTAGCATTTACACGCTGCTGGAATAAATTCGAACTATTCTGTTCGTAAGAATATAGTTCGCCAACCGTTTCAAAATGGTAAGAATTACCTTAACCACATATGGGAGAACATCCTTGAGATCCAAGTGGGCCAAGTTTGAACTTATGTTCACAGAATGGTATTGCTAGAATTTTATATGCCTAAGATTTTGCGAGGAATCCTAGATGCTTGCAAGGATGGCCTCTGTAAGGAAGAGACGCTAGTAGGCGTCACGAGAACACTGCTAGTGGTAATAACTTACATGAGGAAAAGATTGGACGGAAGTGCCGTCGTGCACAAGGAATCTTCGGATTGGAACCGCTCGCCTGCGTTGAGTGACGGCCCGAAACAAGAATCTTCTTTAAGGTGATCGAAGACCTTGTTTGTGAAGGAAGATATCGAAATTAATACTCTTATGACTTGGGCATTCCCTATGTGGGAGGACACAAGAGGTTTAATACCCTCTGGACTAACAGCGCAGGATTATGCGCAAGGACAGATACCTAGATTGATTTCTAGGAAGATTATTCTTCTCGAATTTGAGAAGACGGAATCAAGTTAATAGAGTCTCGGATAAGGAAACTTTGGATCAGAACAATTGGCCTACCCAAAGCAAAGGCCCGGAATAAGAACTTACTATGGTAAGATGACACACTTTGTCTGCCACAGGACGATTCACATGAGCTTAATGCTCTCGACATGCCCTATGCGGGAGGACACAAGAGGTTGAATATCCTCAGGACTAATAGCGCAAGGTCATGCGCAAGGACATAGACCTAGATTGATTTCTAGGAGGATTATTCTCCTCGGAATTGAGAAGGTGGAATTGAGTTAAAAGATTCTCGGATGAGGAAACTTCCAATCTATTGGAAAGACGCGAATGACGAATTCTTACATGGCTCGTAACTTTAATGAAAGGTGAAGGATATCCTCGAGGTCCTAGAGGAAAGACATGAACCGGTAAGGTAAGTATTGAATTATTGAATTTTTGTTTAATTAAATTTTTAAGTTCTCTTTTGAGAAAGGACTAGCTCAACTCACCATTGAGCAAGATTTGGAATCTTTCCGGTTTCTCCCCGGCAGTTTAGTTGGACCTCTACATTTGAGGACAACTGTTTATAAGTGAGAGGGATGTTGCTAAATTGGCTTTATCTTACAGAAAAATAATTCTAAATGAATTATTGGATTTATAAGTGAGAGGGTTTTCTCGCTTGGAACACCAAGGAAAAAATAATTCTAAATGAATTATTGGAATTTTAAGTGAGAGGGCTTTTCTCACTGGAGACATCCGAGTACAGAGTATTCCTAGTGCGTCATTTAAAGTAATGACGGGAACACTGAGAACGGGAATATCTGTAAGGCCACCAGGACGGAAGTTCCTTGGAATAGGGTTTTGCCCTAGGAATCGGAAGCTAAGGCTTCCAGGAACCATCAAGTCTTATTCTAGAACGAACGTGGTAATACGTTCGGTTCAAGTGCTTGTATAGACTTCTCCTCAGTAATAAAGATACTATTACGGGGGGGACCAGCCCATCTTCTGGTCTCCAGTACTGTGTCGATCTTCTCACTTTATCTCTCTCTCTCTCTCTCGATCTATTTCTCTCTATATCCTCTGGCTTAAGTAATAAGTGATAAATCCTATTTATCCGAATGTATTTTATATTGTTATGCGCTCTCGTTTGTGACAGTGTACGTGGACAAGCTACTTCATGACATGGGTTCAGTTCAGTTAGATTAGGAAGTGTTCTGACACTTTTGTGAGTCTGTTCGCAGACCGTGCATGTCCAGACACTTAGAATAGATGCATATCCTCTGGTTGCACACAACATGATCATCAGATTTCCATCAGAACCCATCAGGAGCATTTTTACAGTGCATAGACCTATTTTCCCTATTTTAGCCATTCTTTACTTATTGTTTTTTAAGTGACTTTTGTTGGGAACTAGGTAGGGCAAATTTAGCAAGCAAGTATATAAGAAAACCCAGCGCTAGCACTTTTTGGCAGAAGAGGTAGCAGGGACCAGACATCCAACAGGCACCTTCTCAGCAAGATTCCCCCACAGGACTCCCCTAGCGTTTTCATCAACAACCAAGCCTATCGTTTTTGCATGGCAGAACCAGCCCTGGCGTTGTGCATTGCAGATCAGCCCTGGCATTAGCAGAAGCAGTAGATCCATAGCGTTTTTGCAGCAGAGCCCAAATCAGCCCTAGCGTTTTTGCATCCGCCTGACAAACCAGCGTTTTGCAGATTCACCGTGACAGATCCCAGAAGAGCACCAGCGTTTTTAGTTTTCAGCACCTAGACACTGCAGAAGAAGTCTCAAAGTTCGCAGATCTCACCTTCCTGTAGCAGATCCTCGCCACACGGTCAGATCAACGAGCATTTACAGTTTCAGCCCGGAAAATGCAGATTTCAGCATCTGAGTTTTTCAGCGCGTCGTCGTCGCATCGTCGCCATCGACATAGTCACCGACATAGAGTCAGAATTCAGTAGATAAAGATTTGCAGATTTCAGCCATTAGCATTTTCAGATTTCAGCCAGTCTCGTCATCGTCGACATTGTTGGCATGTCCAAAGCATTGTAGAGATTTGTGCAATCAATAGTAGACCGCTCTCGCCATAGAGAGTGGGGCCCTTGGAGGAGGGTTTGACAACTTGTTTGGTGTCGTATTCTTCTCTCTCTATCTCTCAGTCTCAGCACCTTCATTCACAGTGTTTATCCACTCTGTTTGTGATCACTTGCACTCTCTTCTTAAAGGCACGGAAGGCTCTCCCTTCTATAAGCAAAAGGAACCTTGAGCACAGTTCGGAGCACTCATCTTGAGCAAAGTTCAACATTCACTTCCGTTGCACCTTACATTAGAAGCTCCTAGGGCTCTGCTTTTGGGGCATCCCTTGTAAGAATAAATAAGCCCAAGGGGCCTCACTCTTCAGAGCATCTGGATGTAGAGTCTGAGAGAAAAGGACCCCTCAGGTGTTGTACTTTGCTCAAGCATTAATGTAATAAAGAAATATCGAAAGAGGTGCCAGGTTTTGGGGCCAACACCTTTGCGCACGGAACTACGTCAGGCTATGTCGACTTAAATTTTTATAGTTGTGAAGTATTTTAAGCGATTCTCTCGTGTGTCGTGCCAGATTCTCGACTTGGGGTGCCCAAGTTTGTGACAGTGGTATCAGAGCACAACCGATTTCTCTTCTACCAAGAAATCCGATCCTCTTACCACGACACACATGGATTCAAACGACGAATCCTGCAAGAATCAAACAAATCCTCCTGACACTTCGGAAACAGGAGACAACACAACATATCCATTGATGGAGATGCAACGTCAACAACAGGGTAATGATTGTGCAAAGCAGATACTTCAGTTTGCAAAGGATCCCCAGTATGCCAAATTTTTGACTCAACACCCGATTGACGAGGTGCATACCTATCGGCAGAACGCCATCGATTCCCCGATAAAGTCAACCCTCAAGAAACCTCCTGTCCCACGGATGTTTACTGAAGATGAACTCGAGGACGTGGTTGAAAGACGAGTCAACCAACTGTTGGGGGTAAAGAAGCAGCAGCTAAAGAAACGCAACAAGGGAACGGAATTGACTTCCCTGGTTACTTGGGCCGAAAATCCTCTTTTGTGACTGCAAGGAAACAAAAGAAGCATATACGTTTCGAAGGATTGTCCAGTTCGTCCTCATCTTCTTCTGACAGCTCATCCTCTTTTGATTCGAATGATGAGCATAGAAAGGGTAAGAAACGACGAAGGGACCATACGTTTTACTAAAAAAGGAAGCACTTTTATAGAGCCAATCAATATGATTTTCTCGAAGACAAGGGAAAAAAGACCAAGGAATTAAAAAAGAGTGGACATGCAGTAAAGTTTGAATACTTTTTAGGGTTTTGAGATGCTTCCAAGGCATTAGTCTTTATCCAACAATTTGATATAGCGTTTTTAGGAGGCCGCTATACAAAGCACTCCAAGATTAGACGAACAACATCCTTTTTGAAAGGCAATGCATAGACATGGTTATTGGGTTAAGGGCCTAAATAACCCCTTTTTGTACATGTTTATACTTTGTCCTATCCAGGTTCAATATTGTCCAGGTTCATATTGAACCTGGAAACATTTTTTTAAAGTCGCTTATAATAAAAGTGGGAAAACCCAAAACTCACTTATTGAGTTTTTTCCATAAACGTGAGCGCTCTCTCTCTCTCTCTCTCTCTCTCTCTCTCTCTCTCTCTCTCTCTCTCTCTCTCTCTCCCTGCTTCGATCTCTAGTGCTAGCTCTCTGTTGCACTCCGCCTCCTGCTTCTTGCCCCAAACTTGCACTACATCGCGACACGCACCTAACGGTACCTTTTGCTTCGCGCTTTCAACTGGTATCAAAGCCCTAGGGTTTCAAAGCAGCTCTGCGCATCCGCTGGACAACGAGTTAAATTTGCTCTCCCGCGTTCAATTTCGCTTCCATCGGGAAGCCCCTTGCTTTTGGGGTTGAAAAGGTCACCGAAACAACCAAAACAGGCTGTCTTTAGGTCAAAACAGGTGATTTACAGGTTATTACAGGTCAAAACAGCAATACGAATGCGTACTAAAGTTGTGGGATCACATGTATTGATGTTTGTCGGGAGAAATTGAGCGAAAAGCTGAGTACAGGTGCTTGAAATTGCACATTTCAGCTGAAATTTCAGATTTGGACAGTTTTATTGTGGTCTATCGTATGTAAAGTGTCACGTGACACATCCAACCCTATGTGTCTGTGGACAAGCTACACCATAGCAGGGTTCCCGTCAGTCCAGTCAAGTATAGATTAGCAGTGATCTGGCACTTTTGTGAGTCTACTCGTAGACCGTGCATGCCCAGTCACTTAGTGTAGATGCATATCCTCCGGTTGCACACAGCATGATCATCAGTATTCCCTTCAAAATCCAACAGATTCGGCGAGGAGAATTTTCCAGTGCATTTAGCCTATTTTCCCTAATTTTGGTTATTTTCACTTATTATTTTTAAGTGACTTTCCAACAAAAGTAGGTAGGGCAATTTTGCTAAGTTAATATATAAGCAAACCCAAGTCAGCACTTTCTGGCATAAGAGGCAGCAGGAGCTTCCCGCTCAACAGGCAACTTCTTAGCAATACCCCCCCCCTCAGCACCCCTAGCGTTTTCAAGCATTAGACCAACCTCCCCTTCCTGGCGTTTCCACCTCTTGCATGGTTGCCTTCACTTCCCAGACCCCCAGTAGTTGCAGATTCACACCATCGCCAACAGTGGGCAGTCCTAGCGTTTTTCAGCCAAAAACGCTACAAGTCATCATCAGCATTTTCAGCCCAAAAACGCCAGCCACACTTGCAGACCTCAGCGTTTTCAGCCAGCGATATCAGCAACAAAAACGCAGAATTTCAGCATTGAAAAACGCAGGTTTTTCAGCAGATGAATCGCAGCAGAACCGCACCAGATTGGTTGCAGCAGATCCCCCATTTTCAGCCCGTAAAAACGCAGCAAAAACAGTCATTTTCAGCCACCGAAATAGTCCCGAAATTCAGTGATTAAAAGATTTCAGATTTCAGCCATCAAGTCGTCGTCGTCATCACCATCATCGTCATTGGCATAGTCCAAGTTGCATCAGTCCATTGCATATGCATTGTACCACTTTGTGCAATCAAAAGTAGACCACTCTCGCCGACGAGAGTGGGGCCTTCGGAGGAGGGTTTTACAACCTCTCGGGTGTCGTATCTCTTCTCTCTCCTTCTCTCAGTCTCATACACTTGCACGCACAATATCCACTCACTTTGTTCGTGATCATAGCACTCTCCATAAGACGGAAGGCTCTCTCCTTCCCTAAGAACTAAAAGGAACCTTGAGCAAATATAGATCACTAATCTTGAGAAAATACAACATTCATTCCGCTGCACCTTACATAAAGTCTTGTGGTTGCTCCTATTTGCTGAAATTTTCAGCCTATTGCATCTCTCTTGTATACACACTTGTGGTTGAATTAAAATGGCTTCTTCCTCCTCCGCATCTGACACTAAAAGTTTGATAGAAATCAAACGGTTCGATGGTCAATCTAAGGTGCAGCGGAATGAATGTTGTATTTTCTCAAGATTAGTGATCTTTATTGCTCAAGGTTCCTTTTAGTTCTTAGGGAAAGAGAGAGCTTTCCGTCTTATGGAGAGTGCTATGATCGCGAACAAAGTGAGTGGATATTGTGCGTGCAAGTGAATGAGATTGAGAGAAGGAGAGAGAAGAGATACGACACCGAGAGGTTGTAAAACCCTCCTCCGAAGGCCCAACTCTCGTCGGCGAGAGTGGTCTACTTTGATTGCACAAGGGTGTACAATGCGAATGCAATGGACTGATGCAATGGGACTATGCCGATGACGACGAGTCACGACGTTGATGACGACGATGACTTGATGGCTGAAATCTGGGATCTTCTAATCGCTGAATTCGGGGACTGTTTCGGTGGCTGAAAATGACTGTTTTGGCTGCGTTTTTATGGCTGAAAATGGGGGAGCATCTGCTACCAACTTGGGGGGAATCTGCTACGGAGTCTGAGGCTGAAAATCTGCGTTCTTCAAGGGGCTGAACTGCAGATAAAAAACGCTGATTGGCTGAAAACAAAACGCTGAAAATCTGCTCTGTTAGGCTGGCGTTTTTGGGAAGGAGAACGCTGCTGAAGCTGTGGCGATTCTGCAAAGAAAACGCTGGCTGAATTGGCACTCTAGGCGATCATGCAAGGGGGACAATGCGGGGGGATCTGATGTGGTAGGAAAACGCCAAGGCTAGGCAAGGATGGCGATGGATCTTGATGGTGAGGGGGTACTGCTGAGAAGTTGCCTGTTGAGCGGGAAGCTCCTGTTGCCTCTTCTGCCAGAAATTGCTAACTTGGGTTTGCTTATATATTAACTTAGCAAAATTGCCCTACCTATTTTTGTTGGAAAGTCACTTAAAAATAATAATCGAAAATCCCAATAAATAGGAAAATAGGCTAAATGCATTGGAAAATTCCCCTAACTGATGCTAATGGATTCTGATGGGAATTCCGATGATCACGCTGTGTGCAACCGGAGGATATGCATCTATGCTAAGTGACTAGGCATGCACGGTCTACGAATAGACTCACAAAAGTGCCAGATCACTGCTAATCTAGACTTGACTGGATTGACTAAACCCTGCTGTGGTGTAGCTTGTCCATGGACACATAGGGTTGGGATGTGTCACGTGACAGTCAAGGCTTCAACCTTTGGCAAGAACGCATGCAAGGTATCCTTTTCTTAAAGGATTGTGAAGATGCATTGGAAGAGAATAAGCCGCAAGGTTTGTCTGACGAAGAGTGGGCCAGGTTAAATAAGAAGGTATGGCCTACATCAAAATGGCTATCAATGATGACATTTTGCGGACATCAAGCGTTTGGACTCTGCTTATGCAATATGGCAAAAGCTAAAGTCCAATTATGAAAACACAACGCCTGTGAACCAGTTGCATTTGATGCGAAAGTTGGTGAATATGCAGCTTGATGACTCGAAGTTAGCGTCTGAGCATTTGAGTGCTTTTACAGGTGTGTTGAGTCAGTTGCAGGACAGTGGGCTTCAACAATTCGATGATAAGCTGAAAGCTATTTTCTTGCTTATGACATTGCCAGATACTTGGGAAACTTTGGTTGTCTCCTCGAGCAACAGTGCCACCCTCACTTATGACGGTGTGAGAGGGTCTATTTTCAATGAAGAGATTAGATGCAAGTCTAGTGGGGAAGGTGGCAGTTCTGCCTACAATGCAAGAGGTAGAAATCAAAAGCGTGATGCGGACAACAGGACTCAAAATAGAAGTAAGAGGAAGACAAAAGATAAGGATGTCACTTGTTATCAATATAGCAGAAAGGGTCACAAGAAACCCGATTGCAGGAATTTGAAGAAAGAGCAGGAAAGGAAGAAGGAAACGCAAGATAAGAAGAAGAAAGATGAGAAGAAAGGGGAAAAATCAGCAGGTGATTCCTCCAGGGATGCTGAGAATGCAAATGTATCCTCTAGTGTGGTCATTGAGGAGTTGTCAGACGTTGAGGAAATTTTGGTTGCGGCATGTCTCTCAGATTTGTTGATAACTAATGCAGAAGACATGCTTATCTCGAAGAAAGATGTCATTGATGCATTATTTAGTGTTAATGTGGCCTATCCTAGTCTTGGATAGTGGATTCTGGTGCTTCATTCCATGTGACTCCATCTTTGGAGTGTTTTGCTACATATGTTGCTTGCAATTATGGCAAGGTGTACCTTGGTGATAATTTTGCTTGCAATATTGAGGGAATGGGTACTATGCATTTGGCTCTTAACAATGGGCAAGAGCTTGTGCTGAATGATGTTAGGTTTGTACCAGGCATTAAGAAAAGTCTGCTATCCGTTGGCCAGTTGGATGCACATGGTTATACGACCATTTTTGTTGGGGTTCATGGAAGTTGCTTAAGGGCTCTATGCTTGTTGCAAAAGGGTCTAAAAGAGGTACTTTGTACTATCTTCGATGCAAAGCTTTGCCTGTCAAGTTTCTTGCTGTTGCTAGAGTTGCTTCACACACGGGATTGTGGCATAAGAGACTTGACCATATGAGCCAAAAGGGTATTGATGTGCTTTTCTCTCTGAAGAGGGTTGATGTAAAAGGGAAAAACTTGGATTTTTGTAATGATTGTCTTTATGGAAAGCAAAATAAATCTTCTTATTACTCTGGTGTCTCTCGCAAAGCTAATCCTCTTGATCTGATTCACTCCGATGTATGCACTATGCTTGTTAAGTCTTTTGGTGGTGCATTGTATTTTGTTACATTCTAGGAAAGGATGGGTGCATTCGTTGAAAAGTAAGAGTGAGACTTTTAATGCTTTTAAGAAGTTTCATGCTGTTCTCACTACGCAAAAGAGTACTAAGCTAGTAAGCTTAAATGTCTCAAATCTGATAATGGAGGAGAGTATGTATCTGTTGAATTTCAACGTTTTTGTGATGAAAATGGGATTAAAAGGGAGTTGACAGTCCCTTATAATCCGTCTTCTAATGGTGTGGTTGAAAGGTATAATCGTACTTTATGCGAGAGTGCGTTACATGTTGTCTATCACTAATCTTTCCCAAGAGTTTTGGGGGGAGGCATTGAAATTGCAGTTCATATTTGCAATCGCTCTCCTAATAGTACGTTGAAAAATGACATTCCAGAGGAGGTTTGGTTTGGCAAACCTGCCTCTTATGATCATTTGAGAGTATTTGGTTGTGAAGCTTTTGTTCATGTACGCAATGACTTGAGAACAAAGCTTGATACGAAGTCGAGTAAAAGAGTCTTCCTAGGTTATGGGGAAGAAGGTGAAATGGGCTATAGAGTGTGGTTACCACTGGTTTAGAAAAGTAATACGCAGCCGAGATGTAGTGTTCAATGAGGCAAAATTGCTTAAGAATGCTACAAAATCTGATGCTGACAAGGAAACAATCAGATTTCAGCCTTCCATGCCACCCATTGATGTTGAAAAAGAGCCTCATGATGCATTACCTGTTAGGTGCAGCGGAATGATTGTTTGCGCTTTGCTCAAGATGAGTGCTCCGAATTGTGCTCAAGGTTCCTTTTGTTCTTATGGCAGGTAGAGCCTTCCGTTCTTAATGAGAGAATGCTATGATTACAAACAAAGTGAATGGACACTGTGTGTGCAAGTGTATGAGACCGAGAGATAGAGAGAGAAGAGAAATACGACACCAGAGATGTAAAACCCTCCTCCGAAGGCCCCACTCTCGTCGGCGAGAGT